>NW_006399880.1:2427208-2453616 GCF_000299155.1 Elephantulus edwardii | reverse complement strand
AAAAGTATGGAGAAACGGAGCTCTGGTGGCCTAGTGGCAAGAAGCTGCACTACAATCCCAGAGATACGCTGTTCAAATCCCCCAGATTCTCTGCTGGAGAAGGAGGGGCCCTATCCTCCTGTACCAGTCAGATCCGATTTGACGGTACACATGCAAATAGTAATAATAATAATAATAGTAATACTAATAATAATAATAAAGTATGGCGAATAGGACACATCCTTGCAGTGTTTCCTTGCTCTGTTCTGATGACATCCTCTTCAGACTTTAGGATAGGAAAAACAGTCAAGGAACAGTCCCAGATCTTTTTACTTCAGTTTATTCTCTATCAGAGTCCCGAGGTGGTACAAACTGCAAAATGCACTGTGCTCCTAACTGATAAATTAGGTATTTGAGTCCACCCAAGGGTGCCTCTGAAGAAAGGCCTGACAACCTGTTTCTGAAAAATCAGCCACTGAAAATCCCATGGAGCCCAGTTCTGCTCTGATGCACAGGGAGGTTGCGTGCCTTGGAGTCAACTTAACAGCAACTGATTTCATTCTGCACCACCTTCTTCAGAACCAACTCCCTGCTCTCTGCTCCCTGCCTCCTGTCTCACACAGGAGGATGGTGTTGGGATTGAAGAGAGTGTTGGAAATTAGGAGTATAGAGTTCAACTTCTAGTTCTGCTGCTAACTTTCTGGCCATTGTCTCCCTCATCTCTAAGCGGGAGGTTTAAGTCAGATAATATCCAAATTCTGTGTAGATTAGGAGTTTTTAACAGGTTTGTTGTTTTGTTTTTTTTTAAGATTGTGATTTGAGTGAGTTTATACACATTTTGTTCTGCGTCGTTAATTTCAATACCCACAATGCAATCTCACTTTTCTCACTCCGACTCTGTGTTTCCACTTACCTTTCTTTCCTGTCCCTTCTGTCCTCTGAGTTTTCTCCTTGGGCAAATGTTGCTCTTTTTGATCTTGTGTTGTTGTTTTAAGGAGTGTGGGCTGTGGTCCCAGGGTTTCCACCAGTATCTAGCAGACCAATAAGCCTCTTTAAAAAAATGATATTTTCATTTTGTCCCACGTTGTCTCTCACTCTGTCCAGGGCCCCCTATTGTGGTACTGTGCAGAGGAGCTGGCAGTGGTAGCTAGGCACCCTCTGATTCTCCTAGTCTCAGGGCCACAGAGCCTGGGGTGCCAGGGCTCCACTGGTCTTTTGGACCAAATGTATCCATGCCTCTTGATTTTCTTTACTCTTTTTTTGCTCCAGGTGAAGAGCACCCAAAAGTGAAATCACGACACATGTACTTTGAAGACCCAGTTGATACTCAGCAAAGTAGGAAGTAAAACAAAATAAAACAAAAACAAAGTAGGATGTAGAACATTGCCTTTGTGGGCTAAAAACGACATAGTGATTATCTCAAAACGTATTTTACATTCAGTCTTTCTGAAACTTCATGTATCGTGTGTTGTTGTTGTTGTTGTTGTTATGTGCCATTGAGTCACTTGTGACTCATAGTGACCCTGTGTACAAGAGCCCTAAATGTTGTTCTATTCTGTGCCAACCTTGCTGTGTCAAACACACTCATTCCCACCACTCCACTTACAGAATTGATCCATCTCATCGAGGGTCTTCCTCTCCTGTGCCGCCCCTCCACTCTCCCAAACATGATGTCCCTCTCCGAGGACCAGTCCTTCCTTGCACCGTGCCCAAAGTATGTCAGATGAAGCTTTGGAATTCTTGACTCCAAGGAGCATTCTGGCTTCACCCTCTCCAGGACAAATCTTTTTGTTCTTCTAGCAGTCCAAGGTATATTCAACACTCTTCTCCAACACCACAGCTCAAAGGCATCAATTCTCTATCATTCCTACTCACTGTCCAACTCTCTGATGCATAGCACATAATTGCAAAGACTATAGCCTGGATCAGGTGCACCTTAGTCTCCAGCCTGATGTCATTGCTCTTCAGTACTCTTGAGAGGTCCTGCACAGCTGACGTTCCCAGTGCAGTTAGTCTCCTGATTTCCTGGCCGCTGTTACCAAGAGTGTTGACTGTGGAACCACGCAAACTAAAACTGTTAACTATCGCAATCTCTTCACCATCCATACTGATGCTGCCAGTTGGCCCAGTGGTGAGAATCTTTGTTTTCTTGATGTTGAGCTTCAATCCATATTGAAGACTGCAGTACTTGACCTTCTGCAGCAAGCGCTTCAGGTCCTCCTCAGTTTCAGCAAGCAGGGTTGTGTCATCCGCATAACGTAGGTTGTTGATGATTCTTCCACCAATCCTGATGCCACATTCCTCCTTGTACAGCCCAGCATCTCGGATGATCTCTTCTGCATACAGATTGAAAAAGTATGGAGACAAAATACATCCCTGACAGACCCCTTTCTTGATTTTGAATCATCCAGTATCTCCCTGCTCTGTTCTGACAACTGCCTCTTAGTCCAAGTATAGGTTTCGCATTAGCACAATCAAATGTTCTGGGATTCCCATTCTTCTCAGAGTCAACCATAGCTTGTTGTGATCCACACAGTCAAAAGCCTTTGCATAGTCAATGAAGCACAGGTCGACATTCTTCTGGTCTTCTCTGCTTTCAGCCAAGATCCATCTAACATTAGCTATAATATCCCTAGTACCACGACCTCTTCTAAATCCAGCCTGCACATCTGGTAGTTTCTGTTGAAATATTGTTCCAAACATTTTCGGATAATTTTCAGCAGAACCTTGCTTGCATGTGATATCAATGATAGTTCGATAATTTCCACACTCTGTGTGGTTCATTTATATCTGTGTATTTACTTATCTACAATAGATGAAAGTATGTAACAATATATTCTTCTTTCTCTGTGTGTGACTTTTTAGTGTTAGTGAATTAAGGAGCTTTGGCAGCTTAGGGAATAATAACCTGGCAGACTGCTAACTAACGAGGCAGGAGAAAGATGGACAGGCTCCTTCCATTTACAGCTTCGAAAACCCCGGGAGGGGTCACTCTGAGTTGGGCTTGACTAGGTAACAGTAGGAGGGTTTTTTTGGGAGGGAATTTGTAACCTGTTCAAAGTGATTAAGGAGTTTCTCTGGCAACGCAAAGAGGTAGGCAGTTCCAATCTACCAGCTGCTCCAAAGAAAGATGAACAGTCTTCTTCTGTGTGATTTGCAGCCTCTGAAAACCCTTTAGAGGGTGAACTGTGAGTAGGTTCTGACTTGACGCCATGTAACTACAGCATTGTTGTTGGTTGTTGTTAGGTGCCATCGAGTCAAATAGGACCCATAGTGACCTGAACCCTGTCCTATTCTGTGCCATCTTCACACTTCCTGACACACTAGAGCGCATTGTGGCAGTCACTGTGTCTACCTTTCAACGCAATATCCCCTCTTAGCAGCATGACTGAAGTATGAGGTGAGGCCTCATCAGCCTTGCCTTCAAAGAGCACTCTGGTTGCATCCTCTCCAAGACATATATGTTTGTTCCTTTGGCAGTCTATGGGATGTTCAGTGCTCTTCTCCAGCACCACAGCTCAAAAGTGTCGATTCTTCTTTTGTCATCCTTATTAACGGTCCAGCTCTCAGATTCATAATAGGTGATTGGAAAAACCATGGCCTCAATCAGACACACCCTAGTCCTCAAAATGACATCATTACTCCTCATTAATTTAGAGAGACCTCTAATTGCAGACTTTGCCAGTGTAGTAGTCTCCTGATTTCCTGATTGCTGGTACCAAGGGTGTTAATTGTGGCTTCAAGTAAGTTGAAGTTGTTGACATTTTCAATCTTTTCTCTGTCTATCATGACATGTCTATTGGTCCAGTGGTAAGAATCTTTGTCGTCTTGACATTGGGATACAATCCATATAAGACTGTATTCTTTGATCCTCTACCACAAGTGCTTCAAGTACTCCTCACTTTCACAAGCAAAATTGTGTCATATGCGTAACACAGATTATTGATGAGTCTCCCTTTAATCTTGATGCCACATTACTCTTCATAGAATCCAGCTTCTCAAATAATTTGCTCAGCATAACACACTCCCTTCTTAATTTTAATCCATGGAATATTCCCTTGCTCTGATCGCACAACAGCCTCTGGTGTAGGTGTAGATGTTGCATTAGCACAACTAAGTGTTCTGGAATTTCCTTTCTTTTTAATATTAGCCATAATTTGTCATGATCCACATAGTCAAGTGCCCTTGTATAGATCAAGAGGCAATGAATGAAAGAAGAGCCTTCAACAATAAAGGAAGAAGTTCAAGGGGCACTGAAGGGATTGGCAAAAAGTTGGGCCCCAGGAATAGATGGGACACCAATTGACATGTTTCACCTAAACTGATGCAGCCCTACATGCACTCATCAGTCTATACCAGGAAATTTGGAGGACTGCTGAAATTTGACCAACTGACTGGAAGAAATCCACCTCTGTTCCTATTCCCAAGAAAGGTGATTGAACAGAAGAAAATGGAAATTATTGAACAATATCATTAATATCATATGCAAGCAATCTATTGCTGAAGATCACCCAAAAAAGACTAGAACAGTGCAACGACTGCCAGAAGTTAAAGCTGGGTTTAGAAGAGGTTGTGGCACCAGGGATATCATTACTGAGGTCAGATGAATTTTAGCTGAAAGCATATAATACTAGAAGTCAAGTTATGCTTTATTGACTATGCAAAGGCATTTGGCTGTTTGTATCATAACAAATTGTGGCTAACATTTAATAATAATGATACTGGTTTTCTATTTCGTTTCTATTGGCATTACTTGCTCTCTTTTTTTGGTTGTTGTTTTAATTCTCCTTTTTGACTCTGGGCAATAATTTTCAATTTATGTTCTCTTACTATTTTAATGACCACCCTAGACATTAGCAATTTGCATCCTTGATTCAACAAAATCTAATGTTATTTGGTTCTTTTCCCCTTTTCCAGACAGTGCAAAAATTAGAACACTTTAATTCTATTTCTCCCGTCATTACTTATTTTCAATTGCTGTTGAGTAGCGTGACTTTCTGTTTTCATTTCAAAAATGGCTTATTTCACTGTATTATCTTATTATCTATTTCTTTTGAGCTCTCTAAAGACACTGCTCTGTTGCTTTCGAGATTGTGTCTATTGAGAACTTGTGGCAATTCTGTTTTTCACGTAAAGCTACTGCGTTTCTGTTTATCTTTTGTTTTCAGCAGCTTTACTATCATATATTGTAACAAATTCATAGGGCTTCTTATCACTGAAAATTTATGCCTTTTATTAGCTTTTGAAATGTCTCAACTTTTATTTGTCCTAAGGAGCTCCAAAACTTAGCATGTTGTGCTGCTAACAAAATGACACCACGTATGTCCCTTGGTTCAAATCCACCAGAAGCTCCAGGAGCAGAGTGGGCAGTCTCCGCCTATAAAGATATCCAGCCTCAGAAACCCACTGGAGGTTGGAGTGAATCAGAAGCGACTCACAGGCAGTGAGTGATTGTTGTTTATTTGAATACTGTTCCACCCTATTCTCTCCTCTGTTTTGAGGGGGCTCATTGTCACTGCTATCTTCCATGTTCTTCAGCGTATTTAATGGGTAAATGATTACTTCTCCCTCTGTCCATTTCTAAATCCTTGCAATTAAATCTAGTAAAAGGTAAGCTATTTATTCAAAGTTACTTATTACTGTGGAGACAGGGGAAGAGACAAAAGAATCTTAGGTAATAGAAGATTTCTCCAGATAGGAAAACCATGTACATGCACACAGTGAGGAATTTGGAGAGGGATGGCCTGAGTCAGATTGGCCTTGGTGCTGGCTCTGCTCTAGCTTTGATTGTATGCAGCATGGTTCCCGGCTGCTTCTTCCAAACAAGATCCCTCTTCCCCACTAGTGATGTGTTGCTGTTACTAGTTGTTGAGTCAATTTCTCATGAGTTGGAATGACATTGAGTTAATTCCTGTGGATTTGACTCAAATCTATTGAGTCAATTCCAACTCTGATGTGCAAAGTTGAGCTGCATCTTACAGAATTTTCAAGGCTGTGGCCTTTCAGAAGTAGATTACCAGGTCTCTTATAAAGCATCTCTGGATAGGTTTGAATGCCCAACTTCCAGCTTAGTAGTCGAGGACTAAATTGTTTGCACTACTCAGGGACTGATTCAGTGGTATACCGAAAACCGAACTCATGACTGTTGAGGTTGACTTGTAACAACTGTATAGGACAAAGTAGAAGTGGCCCATAGGGTTCCCAGGCTGTAATCGTTACAAGATTAGATCTGTGTCCTAATCCTTGGGACCTGCGAATATTGCTTATGTGACAAAGATTTAATTAAGTTGAGGAATTTGTCTTGGAATATCTGTGTTGACCTTGAATACAATTGGCATATATCTTTAGCAGATCAAGGCATGGGAGTTTTGAGAGAAGAGAGAAGGCAGAGATTGAAGTGATGTGCAACAACCCAAGAAACATGAGAAACCCAGGCCATGAAAAACTGGAAAAGGCAAAGAATGGCTGCTCCCCTAGATCCTTTGAAGGGAGGTCGGCTTTGTCAACACTTTAATTCAGAACATCTGGCCTCTAGAACTTTGAGAATGCATTTATATTGTTTTTACGCCATCCAACACCTCTACAAAGTGAATACATCCTGTTTTCTGGGTTTTTCCATCCTTTTTGTTCTCCCTGATTTATTTATAAGAATAGCTTTTTTCAGCCATGTCAGTCCTGCTGTAAAACTTATGAAGTTCATTTAAAATTTTTATTATGACTTTTTTTTCAGTTCTAGAGTTTGTTTTGGTTCTTTCAAAAACTCTCTCTGTTGTGGTTTTTCCTCAGTTTTTAGTTCTTTGTCAACATGCTGGATTTGTTGAGTGTTGGATTTGTTTTCCTTCTTGAACATAGTAAGGAAGGTTCTTTAAAGTCTTTGGCAACTCTAATATCTGGGACCCTCTCTAGATCTTTTTCTGCTAATGGTTGGTTTTGATGATTCTGTTTCTTTCTCCTTGTCTTTTTAAAATCCTTTTGTGTGTTGGACATAGTATTTTATTTTTTTTAAATAAACTTTTTATTTTATACTGATTTACTTACAAAGTTCATATACATTGTTTTTCACATTAGATCTTGCCCATTTCCTTTACCCACCTTTCCCTCCACCCATCAAATTGTGTGACTCTGTGATTTAAATCCCCACCCCCGCCTATCCTCATCCCTTTGCTTTCCTCCCTTTGATCCCAGTACACATTTTACTAATTATCTTTCTATTTGTACAGTAATGATCTTATGGGTCTGAGTTAGTTCACTTACCATAATGCTCTCCAGTTCCTCCCAAGTTAGGTTGTGATTTTCAAAATCATTGCTCCTGCATGCTGCATAATATTCCATCGTGTGAATGTACCATAATTTCTCAGTCCATTTGATTGTGGCTGGGCATCTGGGCTGTTTCCATGTTCTTGTAATGGTGAATAATGCTGCTATCAACATTGGTGTACAAGTCTTCATTTGTACCTCAGTTCTCTTTTTCTCAGGGTATATTCCAAGCAATAGCTGAGCCATATGGAATTTCTGGAGATTGTATTTAAAAAAAGAAATACTTTAAGGCCTCAATTGATGTTGTTTCCTCTAGAGAATATGCATACTTTCTCTTCCCACACACCTGGAAGCATTTATAGACTGGGACAAGCTTTAGCCAATTGAAAGGACTCTTCTGACTCAAAACTGGGTTGCAGTCTCTGGGAACGTTGATTTCTTTCCAGTGCACTCTTAGCAATAAGGGTACTCTTTGAAGTCCAAGCTCAGAGGACAGGGGTTTCGCCCTTGTTTTTTATCATGTCCTCTCCCTGTCTTCCCAGGCAGTGGACTCCCAGCTTTTTTCTAGTGGTCCTGGGCATCGATCAAAAACACTGTTTTTTCTCTAACTTTCTCTAGGGGAAAAGTTGCCCTAAGATTCTGTCTTTCCCTATAACTTATCTTACTGAGACTTCATTCTTTTTTTAGGTCTCCATTCCCTTCAAGCAGATTTTTCTCTTGTGTTTGAATTTGCCTAACTGGGTAAGAGCGTTGGCCGACTTTATCGAGGTTGCCTTTTACCACAAGTGAAAGTCCTGATCTTTGTAGCTTGCTCATCTCTTCTTCATTCTCTAAGTCTTGAATGGCTTTTGGCCAAAAGCAATAAGGGATTGACGTAGCCTGAGAAGAGAGCTGTGGCTCCAGCTTTCTCATGCTCTTATTCATGTCTCAGTTGCTCATTTGGGGGTCACTGTATTGTCACACTGTGTGATGTAACAGGAGGCACAGGGTCCGAAGACCTGGGCTTACAGCCCTGTCAACCATTTACTCAGCTTTATGAGCTGCTAACCTCTCTCTGCTTTACTTTCCACATTTGTCATAGCTGCCTTCCATCCGCCTTGGATGTGGTGAGGGTTAAATAAATTAATCTGTGGGTCAAGGCCTGAGACAATACTCTGCACTTGGCATCTGTTAAGCAAATGCTGTTTTGTGTGATCCAGTGTTTGAGAGAATAAGAGCAGGGACTTAACGTCTCTGTGCGTTTTTGGAAGTAGAGGAGTGATTGAGTAAGTAACACTAATTCCTAAAACAGTGTGTTGCCTTAAACACTTGACAAGTGAGTGGATCAAAGAGTTACTCGTCCTGATTGTGGCACCTAAACCTGCTCTGTCCTGCCGGAGCAGAAGCTGCTTGTGGCCAGAGAGCCTCACAGCTGAAAGAGGAATCGAGAACACAGACCAGTTGCCTTGAATCTATTTCTACTTTAACTACCAACATGTAGGAAATTCTAACATATATATAATTTCTTCTGTAGCCAGCAGTGTGGTTGTATAATGTGATTGGCTGCTGCAGTGGGCTCGAGTGTGTCGGAGGTGGTGCGGATGGCACAGGAGAGGACAGAGTTTAGACCTTTTGTTCATAGGGTCGCTAGGAGTTGTACTCTACTCAAAGGCACCTAACAATGTGATTAGGTGGAACACTGATTATTTTTCCTTTTTTTAAAGAAATAAACTTTGTGCTTCTTGAGTTTGGTCCCAGAAGGAATTTCTTGATATTTCCTAATCGAGTAATAGGTTATCCCTTCCTACTTCGTTTGGACCAAGTGGAGCACTTGGTAATGGGATGGGTTTTTAATCATTGGAAAAGCTAAATATTTTTACTCCTTTGGAACAACCACAGTCTTTTTATTCATTCATATAAGATAATAATTTTTAAAATTATTGCCTGCAACATTAAATGGACTGAATTGTTGGACTCCTGTGGACTAAGGAGGAGCGATGGTGTGTGTCCAGCTTCCAAGGGTTGGTCATGAAGGACCTGTAGCTGATGGATGGAGGATTGGAGACCAGTGACTTCTCTGCTCCTCAGCTGAGGGTGAGGTTAATGCAGAGTTTCTTGAACAACTTGCGTGGTGAAGTTTATCATTCATTTATGAGATTTGCAGCACTCTGGTGGCTGGTTGTTATTGTTAGGTGCAGTCAAGTCGAGTATAACTCATAGTGACCCTGTGAACAACAGTGCTGACCCCTGCCCTGTCCTGTGCCATCCTCACAATCTCTGACACACTAGTGCCCATTGCTGCAGTCACTGTGTCAGTCTACTTGGTTGAGGGTGGGCTGGTGGCTTAGTGGTAATGAATTGCACTGCTAACACAAAGGTATGCAGTTCGAAACACCAGCTGCTATGAAGGAGAAAGATGGGCGGCCAACTCCCGTGAGAGTCATAGCCTCTGAAAACTGGCTGGAGGGTCAGGTAGGGGTCAGTTCCAACTCGAAGGTTCACAACAGCAACAACTATGAGCTAAGCTGCAGAGGAAGGACAGTAGCATAAAATGATGTAGGAAATAGGAGTTTAGAACCGGCAGCAGTTTTATTTCCAATTAGCACTGTTGTTTTGAGTTGACTACGACTCGTAGCAACCCTCTGAAGACCAAGCCTGAGCCTTGTCTTATCTTGCTCCGTCCTCACAATCCCCAATGAACTTGAACTATTGCTGTAGACACTGTCAGTCCATCTCACTGAGGGCCTTCCTCTCTATCTCTGACCCTCCTTCCTTCACAGCATGGTTTCTTTCCCCAAGACCTTACCCTCCTGACAACATGCCCAAAGTATGTGAGATGAAGTCTTATCGTCCTTGTTTCTGAGGAGCACCTTCGTTAACCTTTCTCCATGACAATCTTACTTGTTCTTTTGGGAGTCCATGCAATATTCAGTGTTCTTCTCCACTACCACAATTCAAAGGCCTCAGTGCCAATCAGCTTTAAAAGGTCATTGTTTAAAAGAAAAAGTGAATGTTGGGGCTAAATTTGTAACATGAAAGTTTTGATTCTTATAAATACCAGGTAATGTTTTTGAGAAGCAATGAGGAGACTGGTACCCAGTTATCAGTTAGATGTACCAAGAAACAGGAGGCAGTAGACTCCTGTGGCAAACTGAGGTCAAACACAAGTCAGCTAGCTGGAACTCAGAGACCTGCTCAAGCAAAAATTTCCACCATACAATTAAAGCTACTGGATATATGGCTTACTTGGTCCTTGCTTTGAGAGCAAAATTTTTCTTTCATAATAACTGTGACTGGAATCCCTATAAGATATGAGGAAGGAAGAGCCCACTTGACGACATGAATTTTAGGACTGAGGTTGAGTCAGGGGGATAGAGCTCCCAGTGCTCCCTGGTGCCTCACTGAGTCTATGGAGGCTGGTATCACCATGTCTATGGAGGCGTGCTGATGCTTCATGGAGTCTGTGGAGCCCCTCTGATGTCACTGAGTCTATGGAGGCTGATATCACCATGTCTATGGAAGCGTGCTGATGCTTCATTGAGTCTGTGGAGCTCCTCTGATGTCACTGAGTCTATGGAGGCTGGTATCACCATGTCTGTGGAGGCGTGCTGATGCTTCATTGAGTCTGTGGAGCTCCTCTGATGTCACTGAGTCTATGGAGGTGTGCTGATGTCACTGACAGCTGAGTTTGAGGTCTTTTTTTGAGCTCACCACCTGTTTTTAAGTGTGAGGGACTACCCGGGCTTGTGACCTTTGTGGAACAGCTGAGAGCGGCCTGGACAGGCGTGGCCACCATTTGTCATTGATACAATGGCACAGGAACAGCTGGTGGGTGACACTGCTGTATAGATGGGGAGGAAGGTGTGTTGGGTGTGGCAGCTTCGTGGGGAACTAGGCTGCCACCTTTTATCAGCTCAGGGAAGGGTGAAGGGGGTGAATGGTGGGAGGTGAACGGTACAGGTGTGCAGACACCTCCACCCACGGAGTCAGGGAGGAGGTGCGCGCAGTGGGTGGATGCATACTCGGTTGCATGATCACCGTTGCTTGTACAAGATCACACAGATGCAAGGGAGCAGTGTGGCAATGAGAGGAAGTGTGTGCCACCAACCGCTGGAATCAAAAGCTTGAGATCAGGACTTGTGATTCACAGGAGTGTGTGCTGCCAGGCTCCGAAGTGTTAGGGCTGTGCTGGGTGTGCACACTGCACACTAACTGACAGCACAAGGGCTTGCACTGAAGACCACTGACCTGGGTGAGGAGGGCGCTCAGGACACCTGGTTTCCTGGGTGGCTGGAGGCCGGTCCACTCCTCTGGTCACTGGGAGAGCTGATGGCAAGCGTGCTCTTCCAGTCGCTGGTGTCTGATGTGAGTGAGTGTGAGTGTGCTTCATGGCAAGTGCCGTCAGCTGGCAGGTCCTTCCCTGAACCGAAAGGGGTGGGCACTGGTCAGATGCGCCACTGTGCACCCGCCCCTGCTTGTTCATCTTTGGCCCTAGTGATTAGGAGCCACTGCTGCGTAATAAAATTCCAGTTTGCTGCCCTGTGGTCTCCTGAGTCCCTGAGCTTTTGCCTGCCGCCTGCTCTTTCCTTTCTTAAATTCGGTTTGTGTTCTGCTCACCCCATGCACAGTGTTTCTGCTCTGCTGGGGATTCTGTGACGTGGCCTTTCTGCGTACATCACCCAGCATCACTGTTTTCTTTGTCTCAGGATGGCCACCCCGGGCCACACCAGCTGGCAGGACCCGACTACTGCGCCTCTCCTCATTGATGGGTGTCACTCACTTCTTATTCCAGTCAGTGCTAGACCTCATTCTTCCTCCTGTTACTTGATACTCTCAGTTTCAGGATTTATCATCTGTTTCACTTGGCTTTTCACCTCTTTGTTGTAGAGAGAAGGTTTGTGTTTCTGACGAGGCCACCCACTTAAGTCACACTCCCTGATTAGAGTTTCATAGGCACTTTATTTTGTGAAGGAGAATATTGGTAAAACTAGCACGCAGATTACTGATGGCTTCATTTATTTATCTTGTTCTGTTTTGTTTGGTGAGGGGCAGTAATGTGATCATTATAGTGCATTTAATAATTATTTGGGGACTTGACAGTTGCTGTTGTTGTTGTTATGTGCCGTTGAGTCGCTTGAGACTCATAGCGACCCTATGTACAATAGCCCTAAACTCTGTTCTGTCCTGTGCCAATCTCATTGTCTCCAACACACTCATCCCATTGCCCCAGTCACTGAATCAATCCATCTCCCAGAGGGCCTTCCCCTCCTGCGCTGTCCCTCCACCCTCCCAAGCAGGATGTCCTTCTCCAAGGACTGGTCTCTCCTTACAACATGACCAAAGTATGTCAGACAAAGCCTCAGAATCCCTGCCTCCAAGGAGCAGCCCGGTTTAACCCTCTCCAAGATGAATCTGTTTGTTTTCTTAGCCGCCCATGGTCCCCTCAATACTCTTTTCCAACACCAAAGCTAGATGTCTTAATTTCCAAAATAAACTATATTGCAAGTGAGGGCCTTTAAAGAACAAAAATGTCTTTCCTCCATTTAGGAAGGTGATGTTGTCAGGTTGGGTCCACTCCCAGTCACCCTGTGTACAACAGAGCACAGTACTGCCAGGTTCAGTGCCGTCCTCACAGCTGGGGCTCTGCTAGGATCCATTGTAGTAGCCACTGTGTTAACCCACCTAGTTGAGTCTTCCTCTTTCTCACTGATCCTCTACTGCCAGTCATGATGTCTTTCTTCCCTCTGCCCCTATTTATTATGAATTTCCATGAAAATTTACAGAGACTTTGGATTTCCATTCATTCATTGTTGCACTTTTCTCCCCTCCCAACCCTCCCCCCCAGTACACTCCCCTCTTGGAAAAGTAAAAGAAAAATTCTTTCATTATTTTACAAACCCTCCCCCCAGGTCCACTCCACTATGCAGCCTTCGCTCTAGACTCCTGTCATGACAAAAATACCTAGTCACATATCCCTTTTAAACAGTTTTCTCCCTCATCTATTTCAAAGCAGTATACATTATTGAAGCCATCTTTCTCAGTCTCCCCCCAACCCCGAAGTCAGTCCTGTTTATAGTGGCACCATGCAGTATTTGTCCTTTTGTGACTGAGATACTTCACTCAGCATAATGTCCTCCAGGGTCACCCATTTTGAATAATATTGCATGAGTTCCTTATTTTTCAATGCAGCATAGTATTCCTTTGTGTGAATATACCACAGCTTCTCTATCCATTTGTTTGTTGATGGGCACTTAAGTTGTTTCCACCTCTTTGCTATTGTGAACAAAGCTGCGATAAACATGAGTGTGCATGGATGTCAGTTATGGTCTCTTTGGGATATATTCCCAGTAGTGGAATTGCTGGGTCAAATGGTATCTCTGTTTGCAACTTTTTGAGAAAGCACCATACCACCTTCCACTGTGGTTGCACCATTTTACATTCCCACCAACAGTGAATAAGGGTTCCGGTTTCTCCACAACCTTGCGAGCATTTGTTGTTTGCTGTTCTGTTAAATTTTGCTATTCTGACTGGGGTGAGATGATATTTCATAGTTGTTTTGATTTGCATCTCCCTTAGAGCTAGGGATTTTGAACATTTCTTCATGTGCTTGTTAGCCATCTGACTGTCTTCTTTGGTGAAGTGTCTCTTCATATCCTGTGTCCATTTTTCTATTGGATTATTTACCTTTATCTTGTTGTGGTGCATGATGTCTTTCTAAGTGACTGGCCTTTCCTGAAAACATGTCTATGAGACGAAGTCTTGCCATCTTTACTTCTAAGGAGCATTCTGGTGGTCTATGGTTTTGTTTTTTTTATTCTTCGCTAACTCCGTCATTCAAAGGCACTAAAGTTTTCTTTAGTCTCTCCTATTCATTATTCAGCTCTTGAATGTATGTGAGGCAATTAAAAATACTATGGCTTGGGTTAAATGCAGCTTAGCCCTGAAAGTAACATCTTTACTTAAATTCTTTAAAGAGATATTTTGCTGTACTCCATTCATTAAGGTCAGTTCTGTTTTAAAGATGTGACTCATCCCCAATTGTGTTTTGGGGGCTTTCCAACCTAATCAGCTCATCCTCAGGAAATACTCTACTGTTTGTAGTTTCACTGACTAGTTTTGGCTGTTTTTTTAAATTTTATTTTTTAGACATAGTACTTCTGGCCTAGTGGATAGAAAGTGATGCTACCAAGCCAAAGGTGGGTCAGGACTGATTTTAATGGTTTTGGTCAAACATTCTTCTAGGTGGTATAGCACTGATCTGTGCATTGCTGTACAGAGGTAACTCGTGGTTACTGTGATGCTGAACACTGACACTGATGTGTCAAATGTGATAATGGTTATCCATGGTGGACAGTGTTTGGTGGAACTAGCTCTACAATTAAAACAAGCCTGGAAGCAGGAGTGGCATACACTTCAGAAATGGCCTGCCTCCAGAAACTCTATGAACGTGGAGAAATTATGAAAGTGATACAAATGTTCAGATCTTTCATTCATAGGGTTGCTATGAGTTGTCTATGGCACGACGTCACTTACCAACTGCACAGTCCTTCTCCATAGCCTTCCTCAGTCAGTTTCCACTATGAGGGACTCTGCTGGTAATGAAAATAGAAATAGTAGCTTCTGATATCATAGGCTGCACTCCGCATCAGGAAAGACTGATTGAGAAGCTAGAAGTTTGAAGTCAGGCCATCAGCTATAGAAGAAAGCACTGCACTTTTACTTTTTATTTTCAGCTATTAGTAGCTACCAGTAGATCTTGGGCTTGTAATCTTTCTGCATCCATCTTCTCATGGTGTCTATGCGTATTTGTCTCTGTATGAATATCCCTTTACAAGACACCACTCAGAAGGCCAACGAGCTCTGGTGGTGAGGGATTGTACTGCTATCCCAAAGGGCATACCTCTCCCGCAGCCACTCCAGAGAAAGATAAGCAGTCTCTTCTTGATTGATTTGCAGACTTGGAAACACAGTGAAGGGTCAACTACAAGTTTATTCTGATTTGATGACAATGAGTAGTAATAACTCAGAAGGCTTAGGACCCTATCTGGTGTGGAGTCGCTGGGTCATACAAGAGGTTTAGTGCTCATCTGCTAACTGAAAGACATGCATGGTTCAAGTTCACCGAGAGACATCATGGAAGAAAATAAAAGGGATAACCAGGTCCATTGCCTTCACATTGATTCAGACTCATAGTGATCCCATTTCAAAAAACAACCTTCTGTTTGGACACTGTATGAGTTGGATCTACTCAATGATGACTGGAGTGCTTTTACTGGCAGCCTTGTTAGTAAGGAGCTGTTAAGCCAAAGTCAAGTGAGTTAAATCCACCTGCTGCTCCTTGAGAGAAAAGTGAATAGTCTTCTGTGTGATTTACAGTCTCCGAAAACCTTCTGAAGGTCAGCTGTGAGTTAGTTCCAATTTGGTGGCAGTGTGAAGTATGACACATTAACACTCAAAAAAGATCACCCCAAACACTGTAATTAAGTCAGTTCTGATTCTTTGCAGCCCCTCAGGACAGAGTAGAACCACCCAATAGGATTTCTGAGGCTGTAAGGCTCTGTGGAAGTGACTGCAAACTGGAGACATTCTGGTCAGCAGTGCAATGTGTAACCCACTTCGCCAGCAGGACTAACTTCACAGGGGTTACAACGTCAGCATCGTTTTTTGAGGGCACAGTTAAATACATTACAGTGGAAAAGGGCCTCTGGATCTCAGTTTCGTCATCTGTGAAATAGAATTGGCACTAGGTTTAATGCTCTGTGGTTTTTGATTGTTGATGAAGCCGGCTCCAGACTTCCTGTAAATCACAGGTTTTGCTTATGAAATACAGCCATGCACGTTACGTATTCCTGGCTGTTGGAGTCACAGAAACTGTTTGATGTTAAATGATTTACTGGAAAGCCTTTCTGTGGGGTTCCGTTGGCCTAAAGCAAACTAGCTGTTAATGTAATCAGGAGACCACAAAGCACAGCCTCTCCCTCCTACAGCCTTCCCTAACTTGTGTGTCTTCTGTGACTCATGTTTCCGTGTTGTATCCGTGGACAAGTGTATACGGTTCTAAGACCAAGGCAGAGGTGCCTGTTCTCTCCATCTGCAGGCCCCGGGCTGCAAATACCAGGGCATGGAAATTGCCAGAGCTTCTCCTTCAGCCAGGAACTCACTCAAATCTGATCAGTCTGGCTGCAAAACATTGGCAAAAATAATTACAGACTTTGAACCACAGAGTTCAGGTAAAATTCACAATCAGCACCTGTCAATCAATTTCCAAAGTGCAGTGCTGAAAGGGTCTTAGACGCTTCAGAGGTCATTGAATCTAGGGGTCCCCAAGTTTGGCCTTCTGCTGTTCTCTTCCATCTTGGGTCTGCTTCAGGAAGCCTGGGGCAGGGTCCAGAAATCACCTTAATCACAATATTGTCCTGAGGTGATGATTTGATAACCACTGATCTCATTTACCTTATTTTTTTATTGTAAAAATCTAGACAGCTGAAACTTTACAATTCAACATTTTTGATGTGTACAGGTTAGTGACCCAAGTTACATAGTTTAATGTTGTTTGATTTTAGAAGAGTGTGTGTGTGTGTGTATATATATATATATATATATATATATATACACATAAATTTGAAAGCAAAGACTCAAAAAAAGATTTGTACACCACTCTTCACTCCAGCACTACATACAAGAGCCAAAATGTGGAAATGCCCATCACAGATGAATGGATAAACACAAGGGAACACTGTGGCCAGTAAGAATACAACCCAACTGGTAAGAGAAGTGAAATTTGATTCATGCTATAATATGGATAGAATTTAAAGACATTATGATAAGTGGAAATAAATAAATTATGAAAGGACAAATATTGTATGGACTCACTTTTATAAAAAGACAAAAAAGGGCAAATGAATAGAGACCACTGTTTATTAGTGGTTAGCAGGGGCGAGTGTGAGGGAGAAAATTGGGCATCCATTATTACTTGTGGATTATTGAATTTCAGTTTTCAGTGATGGAAAAATGACATTGGTTGATGATGAATAAGGTTGCACAGCTGATAATGGTAATTGTAACTAATTCTAACTGTAAGATAGACAGTTTTACATTTGTTAAACATAGAGTTGGCAAGTATAGTATAGTAGATAAATTTATGAGAAAACAAACAAACAAATGAGTGGCTCAGGCTGCTTCTGTATAATCAAACCCTTCGTGAGATAAGGGTCATTGTCTTGGAAGTTTAGGGTCGTGGTTTCATGAGACATGCAAGTTAATTGGCCTATTAATATATTTAGTGCTTTTCTGCACAGAATTACCTTTGGGTTCTTTGCATAGGGTCAGGGATCCTAAATGCCTACAAGCAGGCACTCAATGAATGACAGTTTGTTCTTGTCCAGCTGGTGCAATAGAGAAAGAAAGAGGGTTAGGAAGCAGTAGAGGTGGAGGTGCATGACTGATGGTCCCCATGAATAATTGCCTCCTTTACCATGAGGTCAGAGGAACTGAGTGATGCCTGGCCTGAACATTTTGAACAGAGACTCTATAGGAGAATCCTAATTAAGAGGGGGAAGACATGGAACAGATTTTTCAAAAGTATTACAGAGTCTGGATGTGTGTGTGTGTGTGCGCGCGCGCGCGCGCTATGCTATGGAGAGGATGAATGAACCCCCAAAACTACTGGTCTGAGATAACTTCAAACCTTAAAGAGAAAATAATCCCTGAAGTCTTTTTAAAAACCAAACAGTAGTTTAGCTTAACTGGTAAAATAGTATTTACATTGAACATTAAAATATATCTATATGGGATCAAATTGACAACAGCAATGGGAAAAACTAGATAGGAAACTTAGGGGACAAAGAGTTTGTGCTAATGGGAGAGAAAATGGGGTCAGTTACACAACTTGGGGAATTTAGTCAATACCACTGAATTGTGAATGTAGAAATGGTTGAATTGACATAAGTTCTAGTGCATGTATTCTCAACAACAAATGAAAATAAACTATGCAAATACCTTATGTATATGTGTTTATTCTTTTTAAGTAGAAAATTACAAAGCAAAGCCAAAACCAAGCTCTTTTTATTTCTATACTCAGTGTGACAAACTAAAATATATGCTTGTGCTTAGGAAATGCTAACAATATAAAAACATGCAGAATGGCAAGTAAACGCCTTTCTTATCAAGAGCCTGCCTTCTCAGAGGTCCCACTGGAGCACTTGGGATTCTGCTTCTATAGACATTCACACCGTGGCAAACCCTGTGCACAGTTCTGTGCTGCCAGTGGGGTTGTTATGTTGCTGTTTCAAATTGAAGCCTACCCACAGCTGACCCTCCAGTGGGCTTTCAGAGGCAATGAATCACACAGGAAGAAATTGCCTGTCCTTCCTCCACGGAGCAGCTGGTGGACGTGATCTGTGTACCTTTGGGATGGCAGTACAATTCCTTTTGACTGAGCCACCAGAATCAATTTGATGGTAGTAGATTAGATTATTTGTTGTTGTTAGGTTAGGTCGAATCTGCCTCAGAACAACCTTATGAATAACCAATTTGAACTCTGTCCTATGCTGTGCTATCCTCATCTTCTCCAGCATACTTGAGACCATGCTCACTCTATTTCATGGAGGGTCTTCCTCTCTCTTGATGACCCTTCACCTTTCCAAGCATCATGTTCCTTTCCAAGGAAAAAGCTTTCCTAACATGCTCATCAGGATGGATGGTGAAGAGATTGAGATTGTTCACAGCTTCAGTTTGCTTGGCTCCACAGTCCCCAGTAGCCATGAAATAAAAAAACTTATTGCGATGGGAAAGTCTGCTGTTAGGGACCTCTCTAAAGTACTCAAGAGCAACGGTGTCTCTCTGGAGACTAAGGTGCGCCTGATACAGGCCATGGTTTTTGCACTCACTTGTTATGCATCAGAGAGTTGGACAATGACTAGGGAGAATAGAAGGAGAATTGACGCCTTTGAGCTGTGGTGCTGGAGAAGAGTACTGAATGTACCATGACTGCCAAGAAAACAAATAGTTTCATCCTAGAGAGGGTTAAACCAGGCTGCTCCTTGGAGGCAAGGATTCTGGGGCTTCGTCTGACATACTTTGGACATGTTGTAAGGAGAGACAGGTCTTTGGAGAGGGACATCATGCTGGGCAGAGTGGAGGGACGGCGCAGGAGGGGAAGACCCTCTATGAGGTGGATTGATTCAGTGACTGGGGTAATCGGGATGGGTATGTCAGAGGCAATGAGATTGGCACAGGATAGAGCAGGGTTTAGGGCTGTTGTACATAGGGTCGTTATGAGTCGCAAACGACTCGACAGCACATAACAACAACAACAAACAACATGCTCAAAGTGTGTGAAATGAAACTTAGCCATTCTTGCCTCCAGGGAGCATTCTGGCTGTACTTTCTCAAAGACATATCTATTTGTTCTTTTGGCCATCATGAGATGTTCAGTACTCTTCTCCATCACCACAGATCAAAGGTATTAATTCTTCATCTCTTATCCTTGTTCATTGTCCAGCTCTCATATGTATAGCAAGTGATTGAAGAGATCATGATCTGAATCAAACATACCTTAATCTTCATACAGACATCATTTCTCAGTAATTTGGAGAGCTCCTTGACAGCAGACTTTTCCAGTGCAATATGTCTCCTGATCTCCTAGCTGCTGGTTGATTGTGGATCCATATATGATGAAATGATGGAAAACTGCAGTCTTTTCTCCATTTGTCATGATGTTACCTATCAGTCTAGTAGTGAGGATCTTTGTTTTCTTGATATTGAGATGTAATCCATAGTGAAGGCTGTAGGGGTGGGGTTCTTTTTTGTTTGTTTTTGTTTTTTAACAAGTGTTTCAAGTCCCTCTAACTTTCAGCCTGCAAAGTTGTGTCATCTACATAACATAGGTTATCGGTGAGGCTTCCTCCAATCCTGAGACCACGTTTTTCATAGAAACCAGATTCTTAAAGGATTTGCCCAACATACAGATTGAATAAATATAAAGGATACAACCATGATGCACGCATTTCTCTTTTTTTATTTTATTGTTTGTGTGCGTGTACTGTCAAATCGGATCTGACTGGTAACAGGAGGAGATTGTCCCTTCTTCTTCGGCAGAGCATCTGGTGGATTCGAACCAAGCACCTCTGGGATTGCAGTGCAGTTTCTTGCCACTAGGCCACCAGAGCTCCCTGCACACCTTTCTAATTTTAAACCATACTGTATTCCCTTGCTCTGTTCAGACAGTAGTTTCTTGGTCAAAGTATATGTTTCATATGAACATGAATAGATTCTAAGATTCCTGTTCCTCTCAATATTAGCTACAATTTGTTACACTTCACACATCTGTCATTAGCAGTGATATCCCTAATACCACGATCTTTTCTAAACCTAGCTTGAATTTATGACAGTTCTCTGTCAATGTACTGGTTTAACTGGTTTTGGGTGATCTTCAGTAATATTTTGCTTCCATGTGATAGTAATGATATAGTTTGATAATTTCCACATTCTGCCGGATCACCTTTCTTGGGAATGGGAACAAATATGGATCTCTTCCAGTCAGTTGGCCAGGCAACTGCCCTCTAAACTTCCTGGTATAGTCTGGTGAGCATGTCCAGGGCTGCATCTATTAGTTGAAACATTTCAACTGGTATCACATCAATTCCTGGGGCCTTAATCCTTTTTTTCCCCCCAATACCTTCAGTACAGCTTGAACTTCCTTCATTACCTTTGGTTCTTGATCATTATGGTGTTCTTTGTTGTTGTTGTTGTTGTTATGTGCTGTCAGGTCACCTGCAACCATTGCAACCTTATGTCCAGCAGCTCTGAACCCTGCCCTGTCCTGAGACAGTCTCACTAATTCTGCCACACCAACCCCTATTGCCCTAGTTACTGTACCAATCCATCTCATCCAGGGTCTTTCTCTCCTGAACTGTCCCTCCATCCTTCTGAACATGATGTCCTTCTCCAAGAACCAGTCTCTCCTGGTCATGTTCCCAAAGTATGTGAGACAGAGCTTCAAAATCCTAGCCTCTAAGGACAAACTTGGTTTCACCCTCTCCAAGACAGACCTATTTGTTTTCTTGGCATTCTGTGGTATCTTCAAGACTCTTCTCCAGCACCACAATTTGAGGGCATCAATTCTTCTTCTGTCGTCATCCTTAGTCATTGTCTGGCTTCTGAAACATAACAAGTAATTGTGAAGGCCATGGTCTGGATTAGGCACACCTTAGTCTCTAGACTGTCATCATTGCTTTTCAACACTCTGGATAGGTCTCTGACAGCAGATTTTCCCAATGTAATTTGTCTTTTGACTTCCTGACTGCTGGTGTTAAAGAGTGTTGATTATAGAGCTGTAATTATTAACAACCTCAATCTCTTCTCCATCTGTCATGGTGCTGCCAGTTGGCCCGATGGTGAGAATCTTTGTCTTCTTGATGTTGAGCTTCAATCCATATTGAAGACCATATCCTTGACCTTCCACAGCAAGCGCTTCAGGTCTTCTTACTTCCTGAAATATTTCCTTGTAGACTATCTTTTATACAGTGACTTTGTATTTTCCTTCCATCTTCTTTTCTTTCTGGATCATTCAAAATTTTTCCCATAGAACCTCTCAGTATTGCAACTCAAGGTTTGAATTTGTTTTTCAGTAGTTTCAGCTGAGAAATGCTGAGCAAGCTCTTTCCTTTTTATTCTCCAATCCCAGCTCTTCGCACATTTTGTTATAATACTTCACTTTGTCTTCTCCAGCTGCCCTTTGAAGTCTTCTGTTCAACTCTTTTACTCAACATCTCTTCCCTTTGTTGCATCTTCTCAACACTCTAATGCAATTTTCAGGATCCCTTCTTACTTCAGTTTTGGTTTTTTTCTTTCTCTTCTGTCTTTGTAATGACCTTGTGCTCTCTTCATGGATGATAACCTTGACGTCATCTCACAACTCACTTGGTCTTTGATCATTGCTGTTCAATGTCTCAAACCCTATTCTTAAGATAACTTTGGTGGTTCAGTGAGCTAAGGTTTATCTGGAATGGTCAGACTGGGCCAGGTTCATATTCTCAAATAAGGCCATCAAGATTCTGCCTCTCTTCTTTTCTAGTTTAGCAATCCCAGCACAAAGTGTTATCTTTCCCAATAGCCTGTGCATAAAAGCCTGGGGGTGGTCTTTGGTTCGCTTAGATTTGGTCATCATCCTTGAATTGCATCTAGGACTTTGGAGATCTTAAGAGCCACGCCTAGGTCACATATCCATCCCTGTGTTTAGGGGAGACCTCCAGTTAGACCACATAGGCTGGGTAGGCTGTCCACAAAAAAGGAGCCCATGGATGGTGCAAGTGGATAGCACACACTGCTGCTAATTGCAAGGTGGAAGGTTTGAATTCACTCAGAGACACACAAGAAAAAGAACTTATGGAAAAATCAGCCATTGTAAGCCTGGTGCAGTTCTGCTCTTGATACGTACGGAGACGGCATAAATTGGAATCAACTCAACACCACTAATTATGCAGAAAAGAGGGGATTCTATTACTAAGAGAAGGAGAAACAAGATGCTGTTGTTAGGTGCTGTTGAGCAGACTCTGATCTGTCATGACCCCGTGTAACAGAACTGCCTTGTAGGGGTCTCTTGGCTGTAAACTTTACAAGAGCGAATCACTGAATCTTTTCCCCACTGAGTGGGGAATTCAAACCCTCAACTTTTCAATTAGCAGCCAAGCACTTAGAGAGCTTACCCACTGCACCACCACGGCTCCAAGATAGAAAACAATAGACTTTCCAGATGGCAAATGAGGGGACGGGGCTGGTAGTTTAATGGTCCCTCCAACTGTGTTCATTTATTTGAACAAATTAATTTTAAAGTAATCATTTGTAAAAAAAACCCAGATGGATTGACACAGTTACTGCAGCAGTGGGCTTGGGCATAATGAGACTGTGAAGAGGTGCAGGATAGGGCAAGGATAATGGGTTATTGTAGTTGGCTCGATGACACCTAACAACAGTACTTATAAAATGGAAATCATTGAAGATAAGGACATCGATAAAAATAGGGATGCTACTAATAGTCCTTAGCTCTTATGGTTGGTAGTTGTGGTGAGGCCTACAATTAATTGTTACACGTAAAGAACCTAGGGAGCTCTGGTGGCCTGGTGGTAAGAAATTGCACTGCACTCCCAAAGGTATAAGGTTCATAACCACCAGATGCTCTGCAGGAGGATGGGCATTCTCTTCCTGTGTGATTAACTGTCTCTGAAAACCCGCTGGAGGGTCAGCTATGGGTTGGTTCTGACTTGATGATACTCAACAACGAAAATACTTAGTAGAGGGCCTATCACATAGAACCAGAACTCAAACCCATTTCTGTTGAGTTGGTCCTGACTCATGGTAACCCTGCATATGTTACAGCGTAGAACTACACCAAACGGTTTTCTGAGCTGTAATCATTAGGATTTCTTAGCTGTAAATCATCATGTAATCTATGAAAGTTAGTTGACAAACCTTTCTTCTGTGGTGCCATTGGATAAATTCAAACTGCCATCACAACCCTTTTGCCATTCGGGGACCGTAGTACATAGTCAGAAGTCAAAGTCATTGCTGTCGAGTTGGAAGTGACCCTTGAAGACATTTCCTTTCACTTTGCGAGGTGGACAGAGGCTGCACAGCGCTGATTTCCCCTTTTCTGTCTCTTGCAGGCAGAGCAGCATGGATGCCGTCAGCCAGGCCCCTGTGGACGTCATGCTCCCCAAGCACATCCTGGACGTCTGGGTCATTGTCCTCATCATCTTGGCCACAGTTGTCGTCATGACTTCCTTGCTGCTGTGCCCGGCCACTGCTGTCATCATCTATCGTATGCGGACTCACCCTGTCCTCAATGGGGCTGTCTGAGAACCTCCTGAGAGCGCGAGGTGAAGGATGGGGACAGCACCTCTCTCTCTTGGACTCTTCTCTTCTCGGAGAAGCAGCAGGAGGGACTTGAGAGGCGGGTGTGTGAGAGGAGACCTGGTGCTGTCAACTGGCAGATGTGTGCACTTGGTCAAGTTACCCAACTCTGAGTCCCAGGTTCCTTATCTTTAAACAAAGTATGAGGATCCTTGGTCTTCCTACCTCGTGGTGGGTGAGAACCAGATGACTTTCGTGGAGGTGAAAGCTGTTTGTGAGCAGTCAAAAGCCCATGCATGTACTGATGGAGCAGAGCGGGTGTTGCTGAGATGGAAAAGCCTTTGCCAGTGGCCCTCAGATCAAACCAAGCAAAAGTCACTCTGCTTGCATTCTTAAGGAGGCAATAGCACATAAACTCAAAGTTCTTTTCTTTGAGATACCCGTTCTCCTTTTTTTCTCAGATGGGAAGGACTTGAGCGTGACGGGGAGGGGGAGATAGGACATGGAAGGAACTCCCTGAACCTCCTCTGTGCTTGAACCTCTGCCCCTGTAGAGCCTGAAGGAGGCTCAACCGTTTCTTCTCGACGCTGAGAGGGCTGAGGGCATGGGCGGACGTGGTTTCTTCCTTCTGCACTGTAGTGTCACCTCCTTTTTCCTTTGACATTCTAGCAGTGTTGGAAAACGCAGGAGATTGAGTTCCCTGCCCAGGTTTTGGGATCTCTAGTCCTCATCTCTGTATCCCCCACACCATGGAACTCTGTCCTCCTGTCTCAGCATTTGTTCGAATTAGCTCGATTTTATCTTGTGTCTTCCTTTTATCCCTTCCTGCCTACACTCCCACCAATACAACATGCACACCTATAGTTTAAGTTCCTGGGACTTGGGAACCAAATCAAAATAATGATGGGTATTTTAGACGACTGGTTTTATATAGAGCATGGAATTTCTGAGCAGTGAAGCGTGTTAT
This sequence comes from Elephantulus edwardii, assembly GCF_000299155.1. Classification (NCBI taxonomy): domain Eukaryota; kingdom Metazoa; phylum Chordata; class Mammalia; order Macroscelidea; family Macroscelididae; genus Elephantulus; species Elephantulus edwardii. Next base: position 2,428,583 of record NW_006399880.1, on the reverse strand, counting down.
TACCAAAACAAGAACATCCTGAGATTTATGTAATTATATAAAAAGACAGCACAAAAACAAGGATGCTATTGTGTGGAAACAATGCTTTCATCTGATTTCATTGATGTACAAACCAGTTTCTAATAAAGTATTAGAATGAACATGTCTGAGGCCATTCTTTCCCTCCCCCCACCACAGGAAAATATTTTAATTTTAGTTTCTGATACCAATTTACTTCATTTCCTCATGCATATCCCATAACCTACACCCGAACTGAAGTTTTATGATTAGTCAAATAATGAACTCGAATGTCTCAACTTTTAAAATTCTATGCTTCTGCCTTTATCTAAGTATGCAATGTATAGTTTCAATTCTATAATCAAGGATAAACATTTCATCCCCAAAAAGCAATGCATAAATTGATCTTGAAATATTGAAACAAGTTTTGGTAACTATAATAATGTTCTAAATTACCTGAATATGATAGAGCACAGAAATTAAAACAATATTTTATAAGATTTTTTTCCCTCCTCGCTTATTAGCTACATTTAAGTAGTTATAGATTTTACTTTTTAGAGCAATAATAGATTTACAGAAAAAAATTGCACATAAATTACTGGGACGGCTTTTGATTTACAGGTGATAGCAGATAATAAAGACTTAACTGTGTAAACATGTTATACATCGGGCAAGAAATATCCGTGTTTGGTTAGAGATATAAATGGTGCAATTGCTTAAGTTAAATATTTCCTAAAGACACTTCTCTGAACAAGTCCATTAACTGCCTTGGGGGTCATTTGTTAGAGTTACAGGTAGTTAACAACAGCATTCAACTTCTAAAAGCATATCTGGAATACACCTTGAGAAAAGAAAAAAAGAAGATTTCTAGTTATGGACTCCTTTATTACAACCACCTGATTTTAATCAACTTAATTGGATAATGCTGTTCTGTTCTGGGTGACCAGGATGTTAGCATTCCCAATGAATGGAGCTTGCTATTTCCTTTGGATTTCCTTTGCTCTCATTTCTCTGCCAGCTAAGCAAGTAACAGAAGGCTTCCAATGTGACAATGGAGTCTTCTTGCCTCCTGACAACGTGTGTGACTTCACCAACCAGTGTGGGGATAACAGCGATGAACAACAGTGTAGGTGCCATTACTCTGCTTTGTCTGATTTCACTTCCTTGTGTCTCTTTCTTAAAACCAGGGCCCCTAGCCCTGAGAGAGATGCAAATCAAGACAACCATGAGATATCATCTCACTTCAGTAAGACTAGCAAAATTTAACAGAACACCAAGCAACAAATGATGGCGAGGTTGTGGAGAGACTGGAACCCTTATTCACTGTTGGTGGGAGTGTAAAATGGTGCAACCACTGTGGAAAGCATTGTGGCGCTTT
>NW_006399880.1:2408416-2426618 GCF_000299155.1 Elephantulus edwardii | reverse complement strand
GCGGGGAGAAGGGTGCAACAATGAATGAATGGAATTCCAAAATCTCTGTAGATGTTTATTGAAATGAAAAATAAACAACCTAAATTAAAAAAACAAAACAAAACAAAAAAAAACAACAGGGCCATATGAACAGTCTAGAGGGATTCAGCTCGGTATTTGGCTGGGAGTAGATTGAACACTTTCAAAATGTCAGTTATTATTATGTCTTTAGTATTAATGAGAAACAAAAGTAATATTTCTTACTAAAGATGAGTCCACGTATAAAATTTCTCTAATTAAATAAGACAATGGAGATTCAACTTTGTGCTTTAAGAAAGTGTTTATTCTAGATAAGTAATAAGCAGAAGTATAGTTTTTAAAGTTATATTACTGAAGGCAGTTTTATGAGATGCTATTTTATTGTAGCTTTAAAAGGCTTTTATGTTGCTGTGTTGGAAATAGCTAAAATTTGACTTACATGTCAGAATATTTTATAAAAATTTTCAATCTGGTGGGTAGATTTTCTTTTTTATATTTAAGACACTAACATCAAATGAATTGGTACTAAATCCAAAGGTAGTCCCATTCTGTCTTCTGTCATGTGATTTCAGTGCAGTGGAGAGCATGAACTTTAGAAAATACAGAACCCAGGCATGGATCTGGATAAATGACTTAAATATTCATGTGATCTTGAGTGAGGCCATTCTTTAAAGAATCAAACTCACTATCATTGGCTTGATTCTGACTTTAGTCACCTTCTGTCATATTGCACATTTTAATTGGAGGTTATTGTCCATCTTTCTCCTGTGGAGCAGCTGGTGGATTCGAACCAACCGAGACCTGACATCTTTGGTTAGCAGTGCAGCATCCTGTGGACTAGGCCACTGGAGTGTTCTTTAAAAACTCTCTCATTTCCAACAAGTCAGAACTGACGCAGAGCTGACCCACCAGTGAGTTTCAGAGGGTGTAAATTGCACAGAAGGAGATGCCTCATCTTTTTCCTGTGACCTGCCTGCTTTTATGTTGGCAGCTCAACTGTTTAACCACTGGGCCACCAGAGCTCCATTGCTTTAAAGAGTACCTAGGAAATTCAGGAACTCAAGTAAAAGGATTCCAATGAGTTTATGGGCCTTAGAGATGCTTGAAGGGGCCCTGGTGGTATAATAAGCTTAGTGTTGGACTGCTGAACTGAAAGGTCAGCAGTTTAAAATCATCAGCTGCTCTGCGAGAGAAAGATAAAGCAATCTGTTCCTGTTATGATGTAAAGCCTTGGAAATTTGATAAGACAGTTCTGCTCTGTCCTGCATGGTTGCCATGAGGCAAAATTGCCTTGACAGCAATGGGTGGTCGGTGGATAGAGGCAAGAGCTGATAAGAGTATCTGGGGAGAAATGTTGTTAGGTACCACCAAGTGGACTAAGGCGCTTGGTGACCCTATGAGCAGCAGTAGAAAACTTGCCCTGTCCTGCTGTGTCCTCAGAACCTCTGTCATGCTCAAGTCCATCATTACAGTCACCATGTCATCCATCTCTTGAAGATCTTCCTCTCTTCTACTGACACTCTTCCTTTTCAAGTATGTCTTTTCCTAAAGGCTGTTATCTCTTAACAATGTGCCCAAAATATGCAAGACAAAGTTTCACCATCCTTGCCTCCAAGGAACGTACTGGTTCCACTTGCTCCAAGACAAACCTGTTCTTGTGGCAGTCCATGGTACATGTAATAATATCCTTTGTCAACACCGTAATTCAAAGACATCAGTTTTTCTTCCATGTTCCTTAGTCATTGTTCAACTTTCACATGCATATAAAGCAATTAGTTTGTTGAGTGTGTGTTCTTTTTGTTTAATGTGCGTTCCTGGATGGCTAGAAAATAAAAAACTGTACTGGAAGGGAGAAGAGTACATTTCCTCAACTGCACCATAGCTAGAGATTGAGACATGATTTAGATGTTACTGATCACATGCAAAGAGTCTTCCGATAACGCACGCTGTTAAGCATTCCACTACTAACTGAAGGTTGGTAGCTCAGACCCACCCAGAGGCACCTTAAAAACAGAACTGATTGGCTCCCAAAGGAACATACAGTTTTGGAAACCACAGAGTTCTGCTCTACACAAATGGAGTCACTGCGATGGAGTCAGTGTGATGCCAACTAGTTAGGAGCTATATGACAGAGTGTCAGACATTCACAGCGTCGGTGTAAGCCCAGCAGCTGCAGTACGGACACACTGGAGCCAACTCAGCCAGAAGCTTTCTGATATGTGGGTATCTTGAGGTGTGACAGGTCCACAGTCTAAACTATAGCTTTTTAATACCCTTGCTTCTGCATCGTGTCACAAGCAGCAGCTGACAACAGGGCCAGTTTTGCAGTGTTGGGACTAGGAGAAATTCTAGTAACCTCCGCTTTATGTGTCAACAGATCCTCTATAAGAGGTGCTGACAGCCACAACAGTGACCTTTAACATGATCATGAAGATGCTGCAGGTCTGGGCAATGCTCTGTTTTGTTATACACAAGATCTCCATTGTGTATTGACAAAGAGCAAGATTTTAAAGTACATTATGTACTTATATTAGAGCCCTTTTTATATTTGCTAGAGTTTATCTTGTTGATCCATATGGAAGAAAAATCTATCCATTCCTATCAGTTACAGACCTAACATTTCCACTTTTAAGTTCACCATGTGATCCAAGTAGGAAAAGAAGTCTGTTAATGAAGAAACAGATGGTCTTAGAGCAATAGTGGTGGCATGGCACGGGTGGTCTGAAGGAGGTGTCAAAGAGTCTACTGTGTCAGTGTCATAACATGAGAATTTTACTTGGTCGACAGTTTCTAGAACCATACCTGTAAGAATGGTGTATAGCACCACAACAAGATAAAAGAAAATAATCCAACCAAAAAATGGGCACAGGATATGAACAGACACAAAGAAGACATTCAGATGGCAAACAAACACCTGAAGAAATGTTCAAAATCCCTAGCTCTAAGAGAGATGCAAATCAAGACAACTATGAGATATCATCTCACTTCAGTAAGACTAGCAAAATTTAACAGAACAGCAAGCAACAAATGCTGGCGAGGTTGTGGAGAAACTGGGACCCTTATTCACTGTTGGTGAAAGTGTAAAATGGTGCAACCACTGTGGAAAGCTGTGTGGTGCTTTCTCAAAAAGTTGCAACTAGAGATTCCATTTGACCCAGCAATTCCACTACTGGGAATATACCCTAAAGAGACCGTAACCGCCAAGCAAGCAGGTACATACACACCCATGTTTATCACGGCTTTGTTCACAATAGCAAGGAGTTGGAAACAACCTATGTGCCCATCAACAAATGAATGGATAGAGAAGCTATGGTATATTCACACAATGAAATACTGCGCTGCACTGAAAAGGAACTCATGCAATATTATTCAAAATGGGTGATCCTGGAGGACATTATGCTGAGTGAAAGATCTCAGTCACGAAAGGACAAACACTGCATAGTGCCACTGCTGTAGAATGGGACTGACATCAGGGTTGGGTAAGAATGAGAAAAACCGGATAAATTATGTATACTGCATTAAAGCCAATGAGGGAGAGAACAGTTTAAAAGCGATATATTTTAGGGCATTGTGATTATCATAAGAGTTCAGAATGATGGTTGCAGAGTGAAGTATACTCAGGGTGGGGGTGGAGGGTGCGGGGGGATTGTATACCAATGAAGGAGTTTTTCTTTTGTCTTTCAAGGAGAAGAACAAACTGGGGGTGGCAGTGGGGTAGGCGGGGAGAAAAGTGCAACAATGAATGAATGGAAATCCAAAATCTCTGTAAATGTTCATTGAAATTAATAAAAAATAAAAAAAACAATTTAAAAAAAAGAATTTTTGAAAAGAGGGTGAAACACAAATTTCAAATTCAAACCTGTTGATCACTTTGAAAAACAAAGGGCAAAGAGTTTTAGAAGTGTACACATTAAAATTTATCCTTCTATTGCTAGTGTGTAAAATGATTAACAATAAAAAAGGAAGATATATATGTTCTTATAAATAAGATACAGCTTGCTCAGCTCTACAGTAAACATTTTTAGCACTAGTACTCAGAAAATCAAAAGATGAATTGCATTTGGAAAATCTGCTGTCAGGGACCTCTCCAGAATACTGAGAAACAACAATGTCAGTCTAGAGACTCAGGTGCGCTCGATCCAGGCCATGATGTTTGTGATTACTTGCTATGCATCAGAATGCTGGACAATGACTAAGGATGACAGAATTAGAATCGATGCCTTTGAGTAGTGCTGCTGGAGATGAGTCTTGAACATACCATGGATCGCCAAGAAAACAAATTGATCTGTCTTAGAGAGGGTGAAACTAAGTTTTTCCTTGGAGGATAGGATTTTGAAGCTCTAACTCACATACTTTGAGCATGTGGCCAGGAGAGACTGGTCCTTGGAGAAGGACATCATGCTTGGAAGGGTGAAGGTACCTTGCAGAAGAGGAAGACTCTGGATAAGATGGATTGATACAGGAACTGGGACAATGAGGGTATGTGTATTGAAATCAACGAGACTGGCTCAGGACAGAGCAGGGTTCAGAGCTACTGTACATAGGGTCACAGTGGGTTGCAGGTGACTCAATGACACAACAACAACATAAGAAATAAAAATCAATGCCTTTGAATTATAGTGTTGACAAAGAATATGGAACATTCTATAGATTGTCAGAAATATAAACAAAACTACATTGGAAGAAATACAGCCAGAATGCCCTTTAGAAATTAAGAAGATGAGAGTATCTTATTATTTTAGGCATGTTTTCAGGAAAGACAAATCCTGGAGAAAGGCATGATGTTTGGTGAACTAGAGGGTCAGTGAAAAAGAGGTAGGGCCTCAGTGAGATGGATAACAGGCTTAAACATAACAACAATGCTGAGACTATTTCAGGCTGGGCAGTCTTTTGTTCTGGTGCACAGAGGGTCATGAGACTGAGCCTAATAGCAACATGAGTCAGAACAATCGTTTGACATATTTTCCATGCATTTCCTAATACTTGTTCATGTTTCCACATTGGTTTTAACATTCTTACTTCAGTTACTAAGCAATACTTTCAAGAAGAAAAAGTTATTTGGTAAATCAAACTACTGCTTCCTGTAATAACCCAAACTTCCTAGCAGTAAACAACACTGCATTTGTAGAAAGGATCATTGGAGAAGCTCAATATCAGCAGTCACAAGAAGGCCAGGTGCTGACTGTGGGACAAACTAAGACAGTCACTTCACTCATGTGCAAATTTAAATTGAGAGGAAGAAAATTAAAACAAGTCCCTAAGAACCAAAATATGACCTTGAGTCTACCCACCGAATTTCAAAAATCATCTTAAGCAGCCAGCCGGTGCCCAGAAAGCCTGAGTGAATTCCTCTAGCCATTTTGAAAATAATCTTCAGCAAAATTTTACTTGCAGAGGAAGAGGAAAGATAGCCGACCCAAGCATTTCAGGGAACTTGCCACCTCACGGTCTGCATTCAGACAACCTTGATTTGAGTCCTTGTTCTACTGTCTTTATTACTTTCTCAACCCTGAGTGGGTCAGTTCACCACTCTAGAAGCCAGTTCTCCATTTGTGGAAGAGGAAAGTAAAAAGAGGAAAGTAAAAATACCTACTTCAAGTTACAATAAGACCACTTGGCAGAGAGGAAGTCATTGATGGTGGCTCTAGAGCCAGAAGTAGAACACAAGGTCTGGACCTCAGAAGAACTTTGGGTGGCGAGAGCCACCCAGCCCCTGGGGAGAGCTGCCTGGCCCCTCAGGAGAGCCACCTGGTGTGTATGAGGAACTTTATCTAAGCCACTTTCTTCCATCTCCTCCTCCAGTACACCTGTAAATAATAACTCCAAAGCCCTTCCCTTTGTAACTCACAGGTTTGTTCTCTCTAGGTTTGCTCCCTTTCTGATAGGTAACGTGAACACTGAGTCTTGTTCCAGTACCGGAACCCTGAGCCCAGTTCCAGATACAGAAGGAAAATATAATTGCCAGCTAAGGGAGTGTTTGCTGGAGCTTCCCAATTAAAACAAGCCTGGAAGCAGGAGTGGTACCCACTTCCCAAACGGCTTGCCTCCGGAAACTCTATGAACAGTGCTCATTCCTTTTGTTCATAGCGTTACTATGAGTCTTCTACGACTCCGGCACCACCACCAACAACAACAAGGAAGTGAAGGTGGATGGAGCCTCAAAGTTCAGCCAGCCACTCCCACTGAACTCACCCACACAAACACCTTGCATTCTGGAAGATAGAAAACATCATGAAAATATCTTCTAACTGAAGAAGGCATACAGCTTCAAATCAAGATCAACAGTAAAGTGTTAAAGTGGGCCCCCCTTCCCCTTCATCTCAATGCTTCTGTTCATCATGAAGCGCCGCACCAGAGAGTCCGTGTCCCTATTCCCAAATGGGAAACAAATTTAAAAAACCCCAAAACAACAACAATCTCTTTATAAGAAAAGAAAATCATTCACAGCAATGATTTTTTAATACATCATTTGAGGGAGATTGACATTTTAAAATTTTCTCTGTACCTAGTAAGAAAAAAAATGTATTAATTACTTTCATAAGTATTTTGTAATTTTCAGCATACAAGTCCTAGACATATTTTATTATATGTATAATTTTTTCTTCTTTTTGTATAATTTTAAATATTCTTTTGCTATTAAATTTAATTCTGTGTGCTCATTGCTAACACATAGACCAAAAATATGCATATTGCATTGAAACAGATGAGGGAGAGATCTGTTTGGAAGGGATATATGAATGGGTATTCTTGTCATTATAGAAGTCCAGAGTAAAGGCTGCATAGTGGAGTGGACTTCTGGGGAGGGATTGCATAACAATGAAAGAGTTTTTCTTTTTCTTTTCAAGGAAAAGAGTGATTGGGGGGAGGGAGTGGACAGGGGAGAGAGGGCAACAATGAATGACTGGAAATCCTAAGTCTCTGTAAACTTTCATTAAAATTAATAAATAAATTTTAAAAATGTGTACAAAAAAAAAAGAAAATCACTACTGGACTATGCCCACCATTACCCTGTCTTTTCTGGTCCCCAATGGAACTTTCTCACTTTACCCATTCCCTGCACCAACCAAATCATGCAACCCTGTGATTTCATTCCAATCAGCCTCACCCTTCTGCTCCCACCCCTAGCCCCTTTGGATCCTCATACATGTTTGGGGTTTTTTTGTACAGAAAAAAATTCTTAAGAATAGGTTTGAAGCATTTAACATCAATGATTGAAGATCAGATGAGTTATGAGATTACATCAAGGATATCATCCATGAAGAGAGCAAAAGGCAAAGGAAAAATAACCCTGAAAGTGGATTTCAGGAGATTCTGAAAATGACACTAGAGCACTGAGAAGCCAAAACAAAGGGAAGAGATGCTGAAATAATAATGCTTAAGAGAATATTTCAAAGGGCAGCTGGAGAAGACAAAGAAAGTATCATAATGGAATATGCAAAGTGCTGGAATTGGAAAATAGAAAGGGGAGAACTCGCTTTGCATTTTTCAAGCTGAAAGAACTAAGAACAAATTCAAGCCTCGATCTGCAGTACTGAGAGATGCTATGGACAAAACCTTAAATGATCCAAGATGCATCAAAAGAAGATGGAAGGAATACACAGAATCAGTATTCCAAAAAGACTTGGTCAATACTTAAATATTTCAGGAAGTATCATATGATCTAGAGCCAATAATAATGAAAGAAAAATTTCAAGATGCACAGAAGGCAATGACAAAAAATAAGAACTAAGATGTCAGAGATCAATGGAATACCAATTGATATGTTTCATCTAAGAAATGCAGCCCTGCATGTGCTCGCCTGTCTATGCCAGGAAATTTGGAGGACAACTGTTTGACAAACTGACTGGAAGAGATCCACATTTGTTCCCATTCCCAAGAAAAGTGAGCCAACAGAATGTAGAAACTGTTGAGCAAAATCACTAATATCACAGGCAAGCAAAATATTGCTGAAGATCATTTTTTAAAAACAACAAAACAAAAATGTCTACAACATTTAATTGACAGAGAACTGTCAGAAGTTCAAGCTGGATTTAGAAGGGGCCATGACACCAAGGATATCATTGCTGATACTGAAGGGATCTTGGCTGAAAACAGAAAATACCAGAAGAGTATTGAATATACCATGGACTGCTAGGAGAACAAACAGGTTTGTCTGTCCTGGAGAGGGTGAAGCTGGAATGCTCCTTGGAGTCAAGGATTCTGAAGCTTCGTCTGACATACTTTGGGCATGGTGCAAGAAGGGACTGGTCCTTGGAGAGGGACATCATGTTTGGGAGAGTGGAGGGACAGCACAGGAGAGGAAGACCCTCGATGAGATGGATCGATTCTGTGAGTGGAGTGGTGGGAATGAGTGTGTCGGAGATGGCGAGGTTGGCACAGGATAGAGCAGCATTTAGGGCTCTTGTACATAGGGTCACCATGAGTCGCAAGTGACTCGATGGCACATAACAACAACAACATGTAAAGACATTTGACTGTGCAAATCATAACAAACTATGGCTAGCATTGAGAAGAATGAGAATTCCAGGTGCTTAATTATCCTTATATGAAACATATACTTAGGATAGGCTAGGGTTCAGATCTGTTGTTCATAGGATCTCTCTGAGCCATACTCGAACTGACAGTATATACTTAGCTGGTATATCTAACAATATACCTAGACCAAGAAGCTGTTCTCAGAACAAGTCAAGCAAACACTAAATAGTTTAAAATGAGGAAAGATGTGTCAGAACTGTATCTTTCCCCCCTTCCTTTTCAATCTGTATGCTGAACAAATAATTTGAGAAGCAGGGCTCTAGGAAGAAATGTTGTCAGAATTGGAGGAAGACTCATCAACAACCTGCATTATGCACATTCTTTTGCTGAAAACAAGGTTTTTAGGGACTTGTCGCAAAAAATCAAGGACTATAGCTTTCAATATGGATTATAGCTCAATATCAGGAAAATAACAATCTTCACTATTGGGTCAATAGGCAACTTCATGATAGATGCAGAAAAGATTGAAATTGTCAACAATTCCATATTACTAGGATCCAAAATAAACAACTTTGGTATGAGCAGTTAGGTGATCAGGAATCAGATATTGGTAAAGTCTGCAGTCAAGGGATCTCTTCAAAGTCCTGAGAAGCAATGATGTAAATTTAAAGACTAAGGTGCATCTGATTAAAGTAATGATTTTTCCAATCCCTTGTTTTGAAATGAATTGGACAATGAGTTGGACAGTGAATAAGCATGACAGAAGAAGACTAGACGACTTTGAATTGTGCTGTTGGAGAAAAGTACTTAATATTCCATGGACTGCCAAAAGAACAAACAGATATGTCTTAGAGAAGGTGCAACCAGAGTGCTCTTTGGAAGCAAGCATAGTGAAGTTTTGTCTCACATACTTTGAGCATGTTGTTAGGAAGAGCCATTCTTTAAAAAGGGACAATAGACTTGAAAATGTGGAGGGGTCAGCAAAGGAGACGAACTCACAGGAAGATAGATTGATACAGTGACTGTGGCAGTAGGCCTAAGTGTGTGGAGGATGATAAGGATAGCACCTAATGACAACAACAACAATAGAAAAAAAGAAACAACTGTAGTATTTTAAAACTAGAGAGGAGTAGCCTGGTAATATGGTGCATTCGCACAGGAAAATAAAACACAGGAAGCATGATCCATTATAATTTTAAACATTAAAAAGCAAAAGGGAAAATTGCGCATAATCAGGGTGCCTCCTGATAGAAGATCAGATGAGTTACGGGACGATATCAAGGATATCATCCATGAATAAAGAAAAAGGTTATTACAGAAACAGAGGAGAAAGAAAACATAAAAATGGATGTCAGAAGAAACTCTAAGTACTGCAGTGGAGTGTTGAGAAGCCTAATCTAAAAGAAAACTTGTTGAAGTTAAAGAGCTGAACAGACAATTTCAAAGGGCAGCATGAGAAGACAAAGCAAAGTATTCTAATGGAATGTGCAGAGAGCTGGAATTGGAGAATAAAAAGGGAAGGACTCGCTTTGCTTTTCTCAAGCTGAAAGAACTGAAAAACAAATTTAAGCCTCGTGTTGCAATATTGAAAGATGTTTTGGGCAATATATTGGATGACACAGAAAGCATCAAAGGAAGATGGAAGGAGTACACAGAGTACCAGAAAGAGTTGACTGACAGCGAACGATTTCAGGAAGTAACATATGAACAGGAACCAATGGTAATGAAGGAGGAAGAAGGAGCTGCATTGAAGGCATTGGCAAAAAGAAGATGCCAGGAATCAATGGGATACCAATTGTCTTGTTTCAGTTAACAGATGCAGCCTCGGGTGCACTCACCAGTTTATGTCAGGAAATTTGGAGGATGGCTGTCTGGCCAACAGATTGAAAAAGGTCCATATTTGTTCCCATTCTCAAGAAAGGTGATCCAAATGAATGTGGAAATTATTGAACAATATCATTGACATCACATGCAAGCAAAACACTATTGAAGATCATTCAAAAATGGGTAGAACAGTACATAGATAGGGAATTGTCAGAAGTTTAAGCAGGATTTAGAAGAGGTCATGACACTAGGGATATCATTGCTGATGTCAGATGGATCCTGGCTGAAAGTAAGGAAAACCAGCAGAATGTCTATTTGTGTTTTATTGACTATGCAAAGACTTTTTTTTTTTTTAAGGCTTTTTTTGACTGTGTGGATCACAGCAAGCTATGGCTGACTCTGAGAAGAATGGGAATCCCAAAGCACTTGATTGTGCTCATGCAGAACCTATACCTGAATCAGGAGGCTGTTGTGTGAACAGAGCAGGGGAGCACTGCATTGTTTGGAACTGGGAAGGGAGTGCGTCAAGGTTGTATTTGCTCTCCATACCTATTCAATCTGTATGCTGAACAAATTATTCAAGAAGCTGGACTCTTATGAGGAGGAGTATGGCATCAGGATTGGAGGGGGACTCATTGATAACCTGCATTATGCAGATGACACATCCTGCTTGCTTAAAGTGTAGAGGGCTTGAAGCACTTGTTGCAAAAGATCAAGGAATGCAGCCTTTGGTATGGATTGCATCTCAATGTCAGGAAAACAAGGATTCTTACCACTGGACCAATAGGCAGCATCATGATGGACAAAGAGAAGATTGAAACTGTCAACTGTTGTCAAACCAGATGCAGAAGGAAAGCAGGGACAGGAGGAAATGAATTCTGAAAAAGAGGGAAGGCTGAGGCAGAGGTCCTCTCACAGCTTAGCACTGTGAAAAGGCCTGTTTCTTAGTCTCCCTATGATTTTTATTTAGTTTCAGCCAGTCATCCTAAAAAAGTTCAGTCTCCGGAGACTATATTTTCCTTAAACTTAAGTGTTGCCAACATAACAATGGGTAAGCTTAATCTTTAAACTAAGACCAAAGCTCAGGCATGGCATCCCCTCTGGTGGGAGACTGGGCAGAATTCTTTTTGCAGAGGGTATCCAGTATCTCCTCTGGGGAGTTGGGTGGAATTCTCTGTTTGCAGAGGGTGCTCAGTCCTGTCTGGACTCTGATCTAGCTGTGGCCTGGCTGTCACTATGCTGGGGAATCCATAGTCAACACCCTTGGTACAGGAGTCAGGAAATAAGGAGACACATTGCACTGGGAAAATCTGCAGTTAGGGACCTTTCCAAAGTATTGAGGAGTAGTGCTGTCAGTTTGAGGACTACGGTTAATCTAATTCAGGTCAGTCTTTCTGATTATCCAAGACCTGGATAATGAATAAGGATTACTGAAAAAGAATTGACACCTTTGAGCTGTGGTGTTGGAGAAGAGCCCTGAACATTCCATGGACAGCCAAGAGAACAAACAGATAAGTCTTGGAGAAGGTACAGCCTGAGTGCTCTTTGGAGAAGAGAATGATGAGGCTTCTACTCAAATACTTTGGACATGTTGCTAGGAGGTGCTATTTCTTGGAGAGGGACATGATGTTGAGAATGATGAAGGGTTGACGAGGGAGAAGAAGACCCTTAACCAGGTAGATTGATACAGTGACTGTTGCAATGGGTTCTTGTGTGTCAGGAAGTGTGAGGATGGCACAGGACAGAACAGGGTTCAGATCTTTTGTTCATAGGGTCACTATGAGTCATTCTAGACTCAGAGGCATTTAACAACAAGGTTGCCTCCACAATATTTATTTAGGCTAAGGAGTCTGGATAATCTGGATGGAAAAGGTAACATGAACTACTGCAGTTTTCTATAGCCCTTAACTTAAAATAGTCAAATAAAAGATTGTGAGAGTAAATGAGATTCCACAGCCTTTTAGCCCTCCACCTAGTACTGCTACTGCATCAACAAATTATGTTTCAAACTATCTATTTGGATTTAGACGTCTATGCATAGAAACAAGGCTGGGAAGGAGCATAGAGTAAATAAAAAGCTTTGTTGATCTTGTGATTATGGTGACTTCCTTTATGTTTCAATATTCTTTCATTATAATAAAATCATTATGAATACATATATAGTCTGTTTGTTATGAATAAAAATTATTTCAGTGACCCTTTGCTCATGTCTTATTAAAGGTATATTTTCTGCTATTATACTTCAGTTACAGATGGGTTCATACTTCTTTTTCCAACTGAATCTGTATAGAAACTTGGCATTCCAAGAGTATACCTGTATACATATCTACCCAGGCCCAGGGAATGGAGTTTCAGAGATGTGTGTAAGGCATAATAGAAGCCTATATACAGCATTTCATCTTGATCTGATCACTTATGTACTTACTCATTTAACCATAAACCGTTTGGATAAACTCTTTATACATATAAAGAGATAGTGAAATCAAGTTTCTTCTTGGAGGCTAGGATTGTGAAATTCTGTCTCACATACTTTGGGCACGTGGCCAGGAGGGACCAATTCTTGGAGAAGGACATAATGCTTGCAAGGATGGAGGGACAGTGCAGGAGAGAAAACCCTGGATGAGATGGATTGACACAGTAACTGGGGCAATGTGGGTAGGTGTGTCAGGATCAGTGAGACCGGCTCTGGACAGGGCAGGCTTCAGAGCTGTTATACATAGGGTTGCTATCTGCCACGGGCAACCCGATGACACATAACAACAACAATCTACCAAACAAGGAGCACTGGTGGCCTTGTGGCAAGAAGCTGTGCTGCATTTCCAAAGGCACACATTTGGAATCCACTAGTTGTTCTGCAGGAAAAGGATGGGCAATCTCCTCTCATGCAATTTACTGTCTCTGAAAACTCGCCAAAGGGTCAGATATGGGTCGGTTCCCAGTCCATGGTACAGAACAACAATAAGCTACCAAACAGAATTCTAGTGGCTTAGTGGTAAGTAACTGCACTGCCAACCCAAAGATACAGTTCAAATCCACCTGCTGTTCTATGAAGAAAGATGGGCAGTCTCCTCCTATCAGTTTACTGCCTCTGAAAAATCCGTAAGTTGGTTCTGACTCAACTGTCCACAACACAACAACCTACCAAGTGGGGGAGCTCTGATGGAGCAGTCCATAGGGAACTGCACTGCTAACCCACAGGCTGAGAGCCTCTCTAAGTGTTCGAATCCACCAGTGACTCCAAGGGAGAAAGATCAGCAATCTCCTTCCAGGTGACTTTGAACCTCAGCAAACATGCTGGAGACAAAGTTTGCTATGAATCAGCTTTGTCTTGATAGCAATGAAGTAGAATGAGATCTACCAAATATACACAGAGCAAATCTCATTCCATTTAAATTTCTAGTATCAGTATTTAATCTTAATTGTCACTAACAGCAATTATTTTAAAATTTGTGGGTAGATGATAACTTTTGCCCTTTCCAATTAGAAGTGTAGGCTTTCAAATAACTTCTATATGTCAGGCAAGGAGCCCTGGTGACACAGTGGTTAAATCTCCTAACTGCTCACCAAAAAGTTGGTGATTTGATCTCACCAGGTCCCTTGATGGACAAAATGAACAATTGGATGCTGGGATGGAGTGCAGCCTTGGGATCACCATGGAGCAGTTCTGTCTTGTGTTGTTGTTGTGTACCGTCAAGTCAGAACTGACACCTCCCCCCTCCCAGCGGGTTTTCAGAGGCAGTAAATCACATGGCAGGAGATTGCCAATCTTTCCCGGGTACGGAACAGCTGGTGGATTTGGACTTCATGCCTTGGGAATTGCTTCCTGGAGGGTTACTCTAAGTAGGAATTGACTTCATGGCAATGGATTTGGTTTCATCTTCTGATTCGAAAAGGATCTGATTCAGTTGTTCTGAGACACTAGATTCTGGCATTTTAAACTAAGATTCCTGTGCACATTAGAGGGAATTTTGTTTCCTCTGTGGTAGCTGCCTACTTTACCCTTGTCAAGGCAATCCTGGGCAAATTTGTGATTGATGAGCATGGAATCAATCTGGTGCAATTTAAGCCCTGAGAAGCAGTAGGCTGAGGATCGGTAGATACAAATGGGACTTAGGTTAGGATCTGTATGTGTTTTCTGAGTTTGACTCTTGATCTCTAAAGAAAGGCATCTCAATTAAATGATCATTCTGTTTTCCAAGTTAATGATGGTAAAGAACTTTTAAGCAGTCCACTAGATGGCGATGCAGCACTTTTTTCTTTCCTAGCCCCCAGAGTTTTGACTTATTCTTGCCATGAGCTTTGTTGTTACTGGTTACCATAGGGCTGACTCCTGGCTCATGGTGGCCTTGTGGATAAACTAAACTATACCTGTCCCAGCCATCTTCATGAAAACTTTGAGCCATTGTTTGAGCTGTGTTGATCCATTGTTTTGGCCATGTGTTATCCTTCTCACTGAGGGCTGTCACCCTTGTTCTTTTTGACTACTTTATTCACTAGGTTGCTAACCAAATGGAAAGCAGTCCCAATCGACAAGCTGCTCAATGTGAGAAAGATAGTTAATTTGCTCCTGTCAAGATTTACAGCCCTACAAACTCTATGGGAAGGACAATGGGATTCTGATAGAATCACTTTCAAGAAGGGCCACCAGATAGCTATTGGTCTGTTTGTTACTAAACTTAAAGGATTTGTTTAGTAGTCAACTGCCAATAAGACAGACAAATTGCAATATCCATAGCTCTTTACTGTAGATCTGAGAGAGCAGTGAGATGCATCTCAAAAATTGCCTCCCCTTTTAAGGGTGGTCATTAACTTTTATATGTTGGGCCAAAACAAAGGCCAGGGAGGGAATAAGGAATCAAAAGAATGTGACACATCAGCAGGAAAGAATGAATGGCCTCGCCCACCTGGCTGACATAAACCACAATGGAATGTCCTTACCCTTCTCCTCTCCCTCAAGACCCTGCTAATAAAAACTCACCTGAATATACCATGAGTATGACTTCCTTGGCCTCCATCTTTAGACGAAGGAACCTCTCCTGGGAGCTTCCTAATATCATTGCCTTTAAGCTTTCCTATATTTTGGTCCTTCTCTTGAGTATGCAACCTTACATTATAGTTGGGTTAGATGTTAGTCTACTTAACATGTTACTTTTGTTAGTTGAAGTTAAAGGATTTCTATATTCAAAGAGAATACTTTACATATGATTGAGAAAAACAGTTTCAAAGAGTTAATACTTTATTAATACCAATTCATCATGTTTGACTCTAAAATTTATACACTGAAAAAAATTCTGTGTAATTGTAGCTTTTCCGGATTTATTAATTTGTTTTTAAAATGTATGTTTGTAGTTTTATTTTAATAATGTAATTATAAACACACATTAAGTCCATTGCCATCTAGATCATTTCTACTCATAGCAACCCTACCGGATAGAGCAGCACTGGCTCACAGGGTATTCACAGCTGTCAATCTT
This sequence comes from Elephantulus edwardii, assembly GCF_000299155.1. Classification (NCBI taxonomy): domain Eukaryota; kingdom Metazoa; phylum Chordata; class Mammalia; order Macroscelidea; family Macroscelididae; genus Elephantulus; species Elephantulus edwardii. Next base: position 2,410,827 of record NW_006399880.1, on the reverse strand, counting down.
AAAGGAGAAGGGTACCTTATCTTTTTCACTGTCCTATTTAAAAACTGAAAGCTGGTGGAGAGGAAATGCAATGTTTATCTCAGTAGTGCTGCTGTGGGACTGATTAAAGCAAGTGTGAATCTAACTTGTTTATAGAGCTCCTGGCCTGTAGTTTTATGTGCTAACTAAAAATAGAAGAAGATCACTCATTCCACCTTAAAGAAAATGTATGGGAAAAAAAAAAGAAAATGTATGTGAATGGGACTAATTGTCTCATGGATCCTACTATTCTCCTTTTACCCAAATAGCCAGGAAATGTTACTGAATGCAAGGAGGTTTGTAGTCAATTGCCAATAAGACAGACAGACTGCAATATCCAAAGCACTTTATTGTAGATCTGAGAGAGCAGTGAGAATCATCAAGAATCATCTCAGAAAACTGCTTCCCCAGCTAATAGTGGTCATCTGGATTTTTGTATTTATACAGGGTTAGGTGTTAATCTGCTTAACATGTTACTTTTGTTAGTTAAAGTTATAGGATTTCTACATTCAAAGAGAGCAGTTTACAATAAGTTACTAGTAAACAGACAACTTGTGAAATAATTTACATATGACTAATAAAATACTGTTTTAAAGAGGTATATGCTAATCCAGGAAAGATGCATTTCCTCTCTGATAAATAGGCAGATTAAAGTATTTCACATGACTAAAGAAAAGAAGAAAAGAATTTGAGGTAAAGTAACTAGTTGTTGGTTTTATTTATTTAATTTTATACTTGTTTACTTACAAAGTTCATAAAATTCATATACATTGTTTTTCACACCTATTTTTCCCCTTTCCTTTACCCTTCCCTCCCTCTATCCCTCAAATTGTGTGCCCCTATGATTGAGCCTCTCTCCCCTCCTTGGATCCTCATACTCATTCCATAATAATGGTCTTAAACGGTATTTGTCTTTATGAGACTTAGTTCACTTAGCATAACGCTCTCCAGTCCCTCCCAGTAATTTACAAAATCATTGCTCTGGCATGCTGCATGTATTCCATTGTGAACCATAATTTCCCAATCCAAAGTAACTAGTTTTGTAGGGTGGAGGCAACTGACGTCAGATTTTTATGTTTGGATAATCCTGAATTTAGTAATACCACCCCATTAGAAATATCCCCAAGGTGACCAAAAGCAGAATGAGAAGTACACAGGGAAGATTGGGTAGGGAAGGAAAGAGGCAGCAAAGCAATCTGAGGAAACATCAGAAATAACATAAAAATCTACCTCAATTTGTTCTACTATCTTTGTCTTCTATTAGCAGATTCTTCTTTTCAATTATTGTATTTTAATGATCAAGCTTTTCTTCTCAGATTTATGGCTTATTGAAAAAACAAATTTTACTATGACTGTGATGGAAGTTTAGCAATGACAATGAAATGAAAATAGACACAAATGAGAGAGAAGCAGCAAATGAACTACATGGAAATGTTTTGTTTCAACAACAGATTTCACAAGAACAGTGTTAGAATTACATTCTTTGAGTGCTTTCCATCAGATCGTGACTTTTGCATTCCATTACTGGAGCATACTTTAAAAGATTTGCTTCTCAGAAAATATTAACATTTTTCTTGTTATTGCTAGAGAAAGGTCAAACATTATTAGAAAAATGTGTTTGTGTCATTCTACAAAACAATTCTTTGGATCACATATAATAAAGAAAAGCAAACTTATTTTGTGTTCTAGGAATTGAATAGCAGTTATCCACAGAACAACTTCAAGCATCTCTGGTTTATAGGAACATTAAGCTACATGAAGTTCAATTTTGCGTTTTGTTCCAACGAGCCAAATGCTTTTATTTTTCTTTTTCTTCCATTTCTTTTTAAAAAATTTTATTTTATCCTGGTTTATTTACAAAGTTTGATTACATTGTTTTTCACACCAGAACTTCCCCATTTTCTTCATCTGCTCCCCCCATCAAATTGTGTGATCCTATAACCTCCTGCCCCTGCCCTTCCTCATACTTCTCCTTCCATCCTCACCCCCATTGGATCCTCATACTTATTCTACAATAATGGTTGTATACAGTATTTGACCTTATGGGATTGAGTTAGCTCACTCAGCATAATGCTTTCCAATCCCTCCCAAGTTAGGCAGCAATTTACAAAATCATTGCTCCTGCATGCTGTGTAGTAGTATTCTATTGTATGAATGTATCATAATTTCTCAATCCATTCAGTTGTGGTTTCCTTGTTCCTGTGATGGTGAATAATGCTGCTATGAACATTGGTATACAAGTCTCCATTTAAGCCTCAGTTTTCACTTTCTTGGGGTATATGCCAAGCAGTGGAATAACTGGGCCATATGGAATTTCTATGTTCAGCTTTTTGAGGAAGCACCAAACTATTTTTCAGAGTAGTTGTACCACTTTACAATCCCACCAACAATGA
>NW_006399880.1:2403876-2407851 GCF_000299155.1 Elephantulus edwardii | reverse complement strand
AGATGTAAATCCTGTTTCAGCTTTCTGCAGGTAGCAGTCCAGTTTTGCCAGCACCATTTGTTGAAAAGGTTGTCATTTCCCCATTTGATATTTTTTTGTCAAATATCAGTTGATCATAGACAGCAGGGTATAGTTCTGGTATCTCAATTCTGTTCCATTGATCTATGTGTCTGTCATTGTACCAGAACCATGCTGTTCTGATTACTACAGCTGTGTAGCAGGTTTTGAGGTCAGGGAGTGCTATGCCTCCCACCTCATTTTTGTTTCTTAGAAGTGCTTTGCTTATTTGGAGTCTCTTGTAACTCCAAATAAACTTGACTATTTCCCTTCAATCTCCTTAAAATATGAATTTGGTATCTGGATTGGGTTTCACTGAACATGTAGATTGCTTTTGGTAGGACTGTGATTTTCACAATATTGAGTCTTCCTATTAATGAGACGGGCACATTTTTGCATTTTTTTAGGTCTTTTATTGTGTCTTGCAGAAATGTTCTGTAGTTTTCTTTGTATAGGTCATTTATATCTCTAGTTAGGTTCACTCTCAAATATCTCAATTTGTGGTTGGCTATTGTAAATGGTATTGCTTTCTTGGCTTCCTCCTCTGAGTTCTCTTTTTTACTGGAGAGGAATCCCACTGATTTATGGATACTGGTCTTATATCCTGCCACTCAACTAAATTGGCCTACTAACTCTAGCAGTATTTTTGTTCAATGTTTGGGGGTTTCTGTGTACACTATCCTATCATCTGCATATATTACTGTTGTTATGCAGACGACTCATAGCAGCCTTAAGTACAATAGCTCTGAAGCCTGCCCTGTCCTGAGCCATTCTCACTGACTTTGATACACCTACACCATTGCCCTAATTACTGTATCAGTCCATCTCATCCAAGATCTTCCTTTCCTGTTCTGTCCCTCCATCCTTCCAAGAATTATGTCCTTCTCTAAGGATCAGTTTTCCTGGCCAAGTGCCCAAAGTATGTGAGACGGAGCTTCCAAATCCTAGCCCCAAGGAGAAACACAGTTTTACTCTTTCCAAGACAGACCTATTTGTTTTCTTAGTGATCCATGGTATGTTCAAGACTCTTCTCCAGCACCACAACTCAAAAGCATAAATTATTCTCTGTCTTCCTTAGTCATTATCCACCTCTCTGATGCACAGCAGCAAGTAATTGTGGAGACTATGGCATGGATCAGGGGCACCTTAGTCTCTAGATTGACACCGTTGCTTCTTAGTATTCTGGAGAGGTCTCTGACAGCAGATTTACCTAATGCAATTTGCCTTTTGATTTCCTGTCTGCTGATACCAAAAGTGTTGTTTGTGGAGTCAAGCAAGCAGTAAGGGTTAACAACCTCAATCTTTTCTCTATCCATTATGGTGCTGCCAATTGGCCCAGTGTTGAGAATCTTTGTCTTCTTGATGTTGAACTTCAATCCATATTGATCATAATCAAGATTACAGTCCTTGACCTTTTGCAGAAATGCTTCAGGTCCTCCTCAGTTTCAGCAAGCGAGGTTGTGTCAACTCCGTATTTTAACCATCTCTTTACCAATCTGGATGCCTTTTATTTCCTTCTCTTGTCATACTGCCCTAGCAAGCACTTTCTATACAATATTGAATAGAAGTGGTGACAGTGGTCATCCTTGTCTGGTCCCTGTTTGCAAGGAAAATGCTTTTAGTCTTTCTCCGTCGACAAGGATGTTGGCTCTTGGTTTTACACATATACTTTTCACTATGTTGAGGAAATTATATTCTTATCCAATTTTGCTGAGTGTCTTATCAGGAAGGGGTGTTGGGTTTTGTCAAATGCCTTTCCTGCATCAATTGCTATGATCCTATGGTTCTTGTTATTTGTTTAATATGGTAAATTACACTGATTGTTTTTCTTATGTTTAACCATCCTTGCATACCTGTTATGAATCCCACTTGGTCATGGTGATTTTTTTTTTTTAATGTGCTTTTGGATTCTATTGGCTAGGATTTTGTTAAGGATTTTTGTATCAATATTCATGAGATATATTGGTTTGTAGTTTTCTTTCTTGGTAATATCTTTGCTTGGTTTTGGTATTAGGGTTATGCTTGTTTCATAGACTGACACTGGGAGTGTTCCTTCTTTTTTCAATTTTTTGAAACAATATACGTAGAATTGGTGATAGATCCTTACTGAATATTTGGTTGAATTCAGCTGTGAAGCCATCCAGTCCAGAACTTTTCTTTTGGGGAAGTCTTTCTATGACCTTTCAATTTCTTCTTTTGTGATGTGTCTATTGAAGTGTTCTATATCTGTCTTTATCAATCTGAGTATAGCATGAGTTTCAAGGAATTTGTGCATTTCCTCTAGGTTTTTTACTTTATCAGAGTATAACTTTTCCTAGTATTCTAATATTATTGCTTTAATTTCATCTGGTTCTGTTGTGATGTCACCTCTATCATTTCTTAATTACCTATATATTCTCTTTTTTCTCCCCCTTTTTTGTTAAGTTTGCCAGTGGTTCGTCAATTTTATTGACCCTTAAAAAAAAAGTAAGCTTCTGGTCTTATTGATGATTTCAGTTGTTTTTCTGTCTCATTGATTTCAGCTCTTGTTCTTATAGTTTCTTTTCTTCTAGAGGCTATAGGATTAGATTGTTGTTCTTTTTCTATTTGCTGAAAGTATTGAGTTAGATCATTGATTTTTCTTCTTTCTTCCTTTTTTATGTGTATGTCTATTCCTATCAACTGCCCTATAAAGACTGTCTTAGCTGTATCTCAGAGGCTTTGATAAGCTGTATTTTAATTTTATTTATTTCAAGGAACTTTTTTATTTCATTGTTTCTTTTATAACTCTATCATGTTCTAGCAAAGAGTTATTTAGCCTCTACATTGGTGGTTTTGTAAGCTTTACCATCCTGTGGTTAATTTCTAGTTTTATGGCATTGTGGTCTGAGAAGTTACTTTGTATTATTTTAATTTTTTAATTCATTGAGGCTTGCTTGAATTGTGTCATAACATGCAACTGATTCTGGAGAATGTACCATGTGCACATGAGAAGAAAGTGAATTGAGTTTTAGTTGGGTGTAGTCCCCTGAATATATCCACAAGATTGAGTTGACTGATCGTTTAGATCCTCTGCATCTTTGTTGAGTTTCTTTTGGGTTGACCTATCTTGTAGTGGTAATGGATTGTTGAGTTATCCTACCACTATTGTAGTGCTGTCTGTTTCTTTCTTTAATTCTGTTAACCATTGTTTTATATATTTTGCAGGTTTATAATTTGGTGCATAAATGTTGACCAAGGTTATGTCTTCTGCCTTTAATCTGTATGTAATGCCTTTCCTCATCTTTGATGGTGGTTTTCATTCTCAAATCTATTTTATCAGAGATTAATATGGTCATGCCTGCTTTGTTTGAGGTTACCATTTTCTTGGTATATATTTTTTAAGTCTTTGATTTTGAGTCTATCTTTTTCTTCTGAGATGTGTTTCTTATATGCACATATTGATGGCCTTTTTTTTTTTAGTTGGTTCTGCTACTCTTATTCTCTTAATTTGGTGCATTTAGTCCATTCACGTTATGTGTGATTATTGTCAGGCTAGGTTTTACTTTTGCTGTGTTTCTTTATCTGTTGTTTATGGTTTCTATGGTTGATGTACTTTCCTTAGGCATCTCTGTGAAAGTTCTCACTTAAAATTTCTTGTAGTTTTGGTCTTGTTGTCATAAATTCCTGAATTTTTTTTTTCTGCAAAGGATCTAATTTCTCCCTCATATTTGATGGAGAGCTTTGCTGGGTATAGGATCCTTGGCTGGTAATTGTTCTATTTCAGTTTTCTATATATGCCATCCCACTGTCTTCTAGCTGCTGGCATGGTTTCTGCTGAGAAATCAGAACTAAATCTAATTGTTTTCCCTTTGTAGGTGACTCTTTTTTTTCTCATGATGCTTTTAGAATTCTATCCTTATCTTTTAATCTGGAGAATTTGACTATGATATATCTTGA
>NW_006399880.1:2401603-2403067 GCF_000299155.1 Elephantulus edwardii | reverse complement strand
TTCCTGCTGCACCCAATGAGCTTAATGCTTTTATTTAATTTTTATTTTATTGTTTTGTGTATGTGTACCATCAAATTGGATCTGACTGGTACAGGAGGAGATTGCACCTCCTTCTCCACTAGAGCATTTGGTGGATTCAAACTGTGTGTCTCTGGGATTACAGTACAGCTTCTTGCCACTAAGCCACCAGAGCTCCCTTAGCCTAATGCTTTTAAAAGGTACCTTTTGGTAAACTGACATGGAATGACAAAATTTCTCAGTGATTATATGAATGGACTAGGTAATTCTAAAGAGTAAGTATTGAATTAGGAAGTGTCCTGTGATACCAATTAAAGGGAAGGAGAAAGAAAAAAGAGGTAAGAGGAAAGCTCACTCAGGAGGCAGAATACAATATAAGCCTGTAAACTGCAGCTTTGTCAGGGAGTCCAAGACAGTGCACACAGAGGAGGAAAAGAGACCATAGGTTCAGAATTATTTCAATCCCAAGTAGATACTCTGTCTTCTCACATTCTCCTCAGATACACGAGTAAGTGAGCACATGAGTGTGTAATGTGGTAAATATTTTACCCAAAACAGAATTTTTTGAGAAAATTCTTGAATATGATGTAACATTTTAATAATATTTCTTCCAGAAATACTGATCAATCAAGGAGAATGGAAAAGCCAATATGAAAAGGGAAGAGTCAAACCTCAAGTGTGGAGATGTGAAGCAGTAAGCAGACCGACAGGAGGAGGAGATAATGGGGAAGAATGAAAAGTCACCCATAAAAGACACCAGGAGCCCTCCTAAGAGCTGGGTTTTCCACTGACCTTTGACAAAATTAAAACAAACAAACAAACAACCACTTTGAAGCTTGCATCTTCTTAATTTTCATTAAAGTTTTTAAGAAAATTTTGAAAACAAAAGACTTTACTTTAGAGTCTTGTAGCTGAGATACCAATGGTTTGAGAAACTATGCTATGCACTGAGTGGGGTGAGGAAAAAATCTGGCACAATTTATAAATTCCTGTCAATCCAAATGAATAAAATCTGTTACAGTCTAGTTTGCTGTGACGTAGGGGGTGGGTGGGGTGTTGTCTAAACTCTAGGAAGGAACAGGAAGCATCTCTATCCTTTGAGATGTTTTATTTCCTTCTGGAAAAGTTGATTACGATAAGATCAGAGATGGTGATGATCAGAACTATTCAAAGTTGTGTAAAAGTAACATAAAGTAAAAGTTATGTAAAGCTGTTGTTGTTAGGTGCTGTTGAGTCAAGTATAACCCATAGCAACCCTATGAACAACAAATTTGACCCCGGTCCTATCCTGTGCCTTCCTCCCAATCTCTGACACACTAGAGCCCACTGCAGCAGTCATGATGACAGTCCACCTGGTTGAGGGTCTTTCTCTTTTATGCTAACTCTGTACCTTTCCAAGCATGATGTCCCTTTCCAAGGAGCTCAGAATAGTTTGTTGTTGTTGTT
>NW_006399880.1:2365000-2399813 GCF_000299155.1 Elephantulus edwardii | reverse complement strand
TCTGTTCAGCTCTTTAGTATCTTGAATTCTTCCTTGTGCTTTGGCTTCTCTACGCTCCAGTGCAATCTTCAGAGTCTCTTCTGACATCCATTTTAAGACAAGAGAGAAAAATGTTCCACTATTGTCAATAAAATGATCACTATTGTATAATCCCTCTGGCTCTTATGTAATTTTTCAAATTTTAAACTTGCTTGATTTGAATGTTTTAGCCAAAAATGTCTTTAAAAATAGTTCTATTATTCTTCATAATGAGTTGAAGTACTTGGTTTATGCTGTTGACTCTCAGTGAAACATACTGTATTCATTGAAAGTGTCTGCTTAACAAATTTTAGTAACTGTATATAAATTTTTCAAAAAGTTGCTAAAAACTAGAAAGTGAAAAAGAAAAGGAAATATGCTTCAGAAATATTTTGAAACTTCAATTTCAAAATTTACCTAAAAAAGTATTCTTTTTAGATGTGAAAAGGATAAAACTCAAGATAATTTTCTTGAAAAGTGTTGTGGTCTTTGGGAACTCTAGTGGAAGAAAATTGGAGAGTTGGAGAATCATGTAGGGTGAGGGAGAGTGGGAAAAAGCAGCCTCTTCTACTTTTAAAATTTCTCCTGTTGCAATTAATCTTTGGGTAGGACATTAATTTTTTTAGTTAATTTTAAATTTGTTGTGTACCATTACATTGGAACTAATTCATTGTTGCCAACTCTCTAGCAGTTTTTCTGAAGCAATACATGGAAAGAGATTGCCCGTCTTTCTCTCTCAGAGATGTTGGTGGATTCCAATAGCATGCTTTTCTGTTGGTAGCACAATTTGTTACCACTAAGGCACCAGAACTCCCTAAAAAGTAGGTTTTATTTTCGACCTATATATTTTTTCTACACAATTAATTACTTAGGGGAGAAAGTGGTGGTTTTCTGATATTCTGATAAATATAGAGATGATCTCTTAGCCTGATCAGGAAAGAAATAGGCCTGTGAGACCAGCATGGAGGCTTGAATAAAGATAATCAACAGGCTAGTGTGATGTTAAATGTTAGAGCTTTGATACGCATTTCCACATTGCCCACCTCAGAAATATAATGCCATTAGACCTTTACACCCAAAGTATGTGGTCTGAATCCACTAGCTGCTCCACAGTAGAAAGATGGGCAATCTCTCCTCTTGCCTCCCTCCCCCCCGTGAGATTTATTGACTCTGAAAACCCAATGAAGGGTCAGATATGGGTCAGTTCTGACTGGACAGTAGACAACAACAACAACAGTATCCTTACACTGGTAGCCTAGTGTGTAAGGAGTTACTCTCCCAACCCAAAGGCAGGCAGTTCTATTCTACCAGCTACTTTGAAAGAGAAAGACGGACAGTCTTCTGTGCAATTCACAGCCTCTGAAAACCCATTGGAGGGTAAACTATGAGGTGATTTTGACTCAACAGCAATTACTCTTACACTAGCATTGTGTTAAGCCCTGCACTGTCACAAATCACATACACACTATTTACAGACTGTTTGAGGATGTGTGTGTTGAGGAATAAAATATACTTTAAAAATATATATATTTTTTTCATTGCTAATAAGAATAAGCATTACAAGAACCAAACTTTGTCTATTTACATTTTCCCAACATTTAAAAAAATTAAAATATGTTGTTGTTAGGTATAGTCAAGTCAGCTAAGAATCATAGGTCCCCCATAAACAACAGATCTGGACCTTGGCCTATCCTACACCATCTCTAATGTGTTGAAATCCATTGTTACAATCACTGTGTAAATCTATCTCATTGAGGGTCTTTCTTTTGTTACTCTCTACCATTCCTAGATGATACTTTTTTCCAAGGACTGGCTGCTCCTGATAAATGAACTAATTTTAGATGTTTAGTTTTGAGTATTTTGATAACTGTGTATGATGTAGATACCATCAAAGAAGAGATAGTGAACATTTCTATTAGTTTCAAAATTTCCTTTGTGCTACTTTTCAGTCTATCTCCATTCCATCTCCCAGGCAACCACTTTGTGATTTCTACCACCATAGATTAGTTTTGTCTGGATTTTATCTGGAAGTATACAAGAGACACCTACGTGTCTTTACTTCAAGAATTCTCCATGTTTTGATATATATCAGTAGTTTGCTATTTGTCATATTGCCAGATAATATTCAATTGTATGAACAATTTATCATTTGCTTAACCATATTTATGTTGATAGACAATTAGAACACTTCCCACTTTGTGCTGTTATGAACAGGGCTGCTATAAAAATTCCTGTTCATCTTTCTGTGAACATGTTTTCATTTCTTTTGGACAAGTTCCTATGTAGAGTTGTTGGATCATAGGATGGATCTAAGGTTAATGGAAAAACTGACTTTCAAACAGGACATCAAAGTGGTTGTATATTTTAAACTCCTGTCAGCAGTGCATGAAAGCTCCAAATTCTTCACATGCTTTTCACTATGTGCGAATATGTGCATTATTGTAGTGGTTTTAGAAAATTACTTCAGGGAAGGATTACCAGTCATGTTGGTTTTTTCACACATTCAAAGACATTTCTTTTATATCATTATCATTGGTTAATACAGTTAATTATGACATATAGTAAACATCGAGTGCTGAAGGTGCCATGGACTGCTAAAAGAACAGACAGATTCATCCTGGAGAGGCTTAAACCGGGCTGCTCCTTGGAGGCAAGGATTCTGAGGCTTCGTCTGACATACTCTGGACATGTTGTGAGGAGAGACCAGTCCTTGGAGAAGGACATCATGCTTGGGAAGGTGGAGGGCAAGCGCAGGAGGGGAAGGCTTTCTAAGAGATGGATTGATTCGGTGACTGGGGCAATGGGGATGAGTGTGTCGGAGACAATGAGATTGGCACAGGACAGAGCAGAGTTTAGAGCTGTTGTACATAGGGTCACTATGAGTCGCAAGCGACTCGATGGCACATAACAGTAACATTGTATATTGCCTTTCCCTTCACCCAACTTACCTATAAATGTTTTACTCCTCTCGCCTTCCCTTCTGATCCTTGTTTACCCTCCAAGATTCATTCTATCTGTGTGTAAACCTTTCCTTTGTTGTTGTTGTTATGTGCTAGTACGTGGACTATGACTCATAGTGATCCTATGTACAATCACTTTGAACCCTGCTCTATCCTGAGACAACCTTATTGTCTCTGTCACAGCCACCCTTATTACTCCAGTTACTGTGTCAACCCATCTCATCAGGGGTCTTCCTCTCCTGTGCTGTCCCACCACTCTTCCAAGCATGATCCAAGGATTGGCAATATGTTCAAAGAATGTGAGACAAAGCCTCAAAATCCTTGCCTTGAAGGAATAGCTTTATTTCACTCTCTCCATGACAGATCTTTGGGATAGCAGCACAATTCCCTACAGACTATGCCACCAGAACTCCTCATTGATCTATTGATGTTTTGTGACATTGAGCTGGAACTGACCTATAACTAACCTTCCAGCACATTTATAGAGGCAGTAAGTCTTTTCTTATCTCCTGCACATTTATGTCCTTATGTCTTGATTATTACAGGTTTGCAGTACATCTTAAAGACAAGTAATATAAATTCTCCAACTTCTTTTTCAAAATTATTTTGGTTTTCTACATCCTTTGCATTTTTATATAGAATTATTTTTGTTAGATTTCATTGAGTACAACTCATAAGAACACTGTGGACAACAGACCTGATCCCTGTGCTATCTTGGGGCATCCTCATAATTTCTGATATTCTTGAGCCCATTGTTGCAGTTACTGTGTAGATCCATCGGGTTGAGTCTTCTGCTGACCCTCCACCTTTCCAAGGATGATGACATTTTCCAAGGACTGGCCCTTCCTAACAGCAGGCCCAAAGTATGTGAAATGAAGCTTCACCATCCTTACCTCTAAGAAGCACTCTAGTTGTACTTTCTCCAAGACATGCTTGCTTATTCTTTTGGCAGTCTATGGGATTTTCAGTGCTCTTCTCCAATACCACATGCCTGGAATTTTTATTAAGATTACATATAGCATAGGAAAAAAATTACATACAGCAGATCAATCTCGGTAGCATTTAAACATTTACATTTAAACACTATAGAATTTTCTGATCTGTGAGCATATATGTTGTTATTATGTGCCACTGAATTGCTTGCAACTCATAGTGACCCTACGTACAACACCTCTGAACCTTGTTTTATCCTGAGTCAACCTCATGGTGTCTGATGCACCTACCCCCATCACCCCAGTTCCTGAGTCAATCCATCTCATCCAGGATCTTTTTCTCCTGCGTTCTTTCACCCTTCCAAGCATGATGTTTCTTTCCAAGGACAGGTCTATCCTTACAACTTGCTCAAAGTATGTCAGACAAAGCTTTTAAATCCTAACCTCCAAGGAGAAACTTGGTTTCACCCTCTCCAAGATTGACTTATTTGTTTTCATGGCATGTTCAAGACTCTTCTCCAGCACCACAAGTCAAAAGTATCAATTCTTCTCTTACCTTTAGTAATTTTACATCTTTCTGATGCATAGAAAGTGATTGTGAAGATCATGGCCTGAATCAGGCACACCTTAGTCTCTAGACTGACATTGTTGCTCTTCAATATTCTGGAGAGGTCTCTGACAGCAGACTTTTGCAATTTGTCTTGTGATCTCTTGGCTGCTGATACCAAGAGTGTTGGTTGTGGAGAGAGGATGAAAGGCACCCAAGCATTGAGCACTCTCCTTCATAGGGTTGCTATATGAGTCGCCTGTGACTCGATGGCACTTAACAACAACAACAACATATCCTGACAAAGCGTATAGTTTATTATTAATATTAAATTTGGGGGGAACGCAAAAAAAAAAAAAGAGTGTTGGTTGTGGAGCCAATCAAGCTGAAGCTGTTAACAATCTCAATTTCTTAACCACTTATCATGATGCTGCCTATTGGCCCACCAGTGAGAATCTTTGTTTTCTTGATGTTGAGCTTCAATCCATATTGAAGGCTACAGTCCTTGACCCTCTACAGAAAATGCTGGGAACAAGGAAGAAGGATCATTAGTCAGGAAACATAAACTTGGTGACAGTAATGAGGCTGGAGACAGAGTGATAGAATTCTGTACAATCAATGATTTCTTAAATCATGAATACTTTTTATAAGAAACACAAACAGTGACCATACAAATGGACATTACCTGATGGCATACACAAAAATCAGATTGATCACATGTTGTTGTTGTTATGTGCCATTGAGTAGCTTATAATTCATAGTGACCCTTTGTACAACAGCCCTAAACTCTCCTCCGTCCTGTGCCAATCACATTGTCTCTGATACACTCATCCCAATTACCCCAGTCACTGAATCAATCCAACTCATAGAGGGCCTCCCCCTCTTGCTCTGTCCCTCCACCCTCCCAAGCATGATGTCCCTTTCCAAGGGAAAAATCATTGGAGAAGCTCCATATAAGCTGTGAAAACCAGGCCAGTTGCAGATTGTGTATCATATCATCAACTATTTGTATGCAAGTTCAAACTAAAGCTAAATACAATCAAATCAAGTCCACAAGAACTAAACTTTGACCTTAAATCTATTCATTTTTAATTTGAAGACCATCTCAGGGACAGGTTTGAGGCCTTGAATGTTAATGAGAGCAAAGACCAGATGAGCTGTGGGGAAAATAACAAGAATATCATCTATGATGAATGCAAAAGATCATTAGAAAAACAGAGGAAGAAAAAAAATTAAAAAGAAAAACAGAGGAAGAAGAAATGGCCAAAATGGATATCAGAAGAGACTCTGAATATTGCACTAGAGCACAGAGAAACCAAAGGGAAGAAATCAAGATGTTAAGGAGCTGAACAGAAAATTTCAAAGGGCAGCACAGGAAGACAAAGCAAAAGTGTTATAATGAAATATGCAAAGAGCTGGAGTTAGAAAATCAAAAGGCATGAACTTGGTCAGCATTTCTTAACCTGAAGGAATTGAAGAACAAATTCAAGGCTCAAGTTGCAATACTTAAGGATGCTGTGGGCAGAATGTTGAATGATCCACAAAATATCAAAATAAGCTGGAAGGAGTACGCAGAGTCACTATACCAAAAAGAATTGGTTGACACAGAAGAATTTCATGAACATATGAATATCTAATTCTATCGTTTTGAGCAACAGTATTTTTGTCATTTCAGAGCACTGATTTTACTTCCTAAACAACTGAGTCTTTTTATGCTATTAGAATGGTTTTTCTCTCATTTTTAATTGCTTGTAGCTACTTATAGAAACAGAATTGATTTTTCCTAGAACTTTGCTTAATTTTCTCACTAGTTCTAAAATATTTTGTTTGTCTAAGAATCTCTGCTAGTCTAATATGATCTTGAATGTAGAGAATCCTAAGGATTCTAACCCTAAATAACTATTAATTCTGTTACGTGCCATTGAGTCGGTTCCAACTCATAGCAGCTCTCTGTATAATAGAACAAAACTCTTTCCTCTTTTAGACCATGCTCATAATCTCTGCTGTGCCTACACCTGTTGTTGCAGACACTGTGTCAGTCCATCTCTTTGAGGGTCTTACTCTCTTGTGGCCCTCTACTTTTCCAAGTATAATTTCTTTTGTAGAAATTCTTTTAAAGTGTTTGGATGATAATTTAAAGCTTAGTGGCTCTAATCTATCAACTCTGTGGGAGAAAGTTGAGACAGGCTGCTTCTGTAAAGATTCACAGCCTTGGAAACCCTACCAGACAGTCCAACTCTACTGTAGGATCAATAAAAGTTAGAATTAACTTAGTGGTTGTGGGTTTGGGGCTTTTTTTGTTTTTCCTGGAGGCTTACAAATAATTTTATACATTTCTTTAAGCACCTGATAGTCATGGAAGCATGGATTAGAACATTGTCCAAGAATTTATTTTGTTAATTGTAAAAATTCTTAACTATATTCTTCTATATATTTGCTAGCAACTCTTAGAAGGCATGTCCATCTAAAGAATTATGAGTTATCAAAGGTTATCTTCTCTTTTTAAATGTTCAGTCAAAAAAATGTATGTACTCTACTTTTCCTGGAATAGTAAAAATTTTAAATATTCAGAATAAAGTAATGAAAAAGGGAGGAAATGTCTTTTCTCAATAGCCCACACAATGTCTTCAAACACACATGAATATCGTAAAATGCCAGGAGACTTGCCCCTCCATTCTCAAGAAAACTTTAATGCTTCAGAAAAGTCTTAAAACTCACAGCTGTGATTTTTTAAATTTTATTATTTTTGTATGTGTACCGTCAAGTCAGATCTGACAGGTACAGGAGGAGAGTGTCCCTCTTTCTCCAGCAGAGCATCTGGTGGATTTGAACCGCCTATCTCTGAGATTGCAGTGCAGCTTCTGCACTGCAGTGCAGCCACTAGGCCACCAGAGCTCCCTACAGCTGATTTTTTCAAGACCTCATGTAATCACAAAGAGTTTAAAGCGAATCTGATGACATAATCTTCTGATGACTATTCCCTCCAGTCATTTATCAACTTTTAACATGATTAGGAGAAAAAGGGATCATCTGGCTAATATACTAAGACTCACTTTCTATTTTAAAGATCATTGTTATAATGAGACAAATATACTCCTCTTTCCTGGACACTTAAATTCCTTTAACAAAGAATCAGATCTTGGAAGCTAAGCCATGCACTTCTTCTGAGCTGCCCTCCTGATATCAGACAAATCCAGAATATAGAATTCTCCATAATGAAGCAGAAAGAAGGAAGCTGAGTCTATCTGAGCAGGGCACCCAAAGAAACCACACGTCTGCAGGGCAGAGAATAATCAACCTCTTGAGGCCATCATGTGGAGACTGTTGTTGGGTGCCAGTGAGTTGGAAGGAGGTATCAGGTCCCTCTGTTTTCTGAGCCCATCTAAGTCCCTTAAGAAAAAGCATTCATTGAATGGGTTATCACAACAGTAGGGGTTACCTTCATATACTTTTCTCACAGTGCTGAAAATGTAGCATAAATAGTACCCTATCTATAGGTGCACAGGTCTGCATATAGGTTGAAAAGTTATGGAGAAAGGACATATCCCTGATGCACCCCTTTCTTAATTTTGAGCTATGCAATAGTTCCTTGTTCGTTCGTACAACTACTTCCTAGTCTAAGCATAAGGTTTACAATAGCACAATCAAGTGTTCGGACATTCCCATTCTTCTCAATGTTAGAGTTTCTTGTGTTCCACAAGTCAAATGCCTTTGAATAGTCAATAAAACACAAATGGGCATTATTTTGGTAACTTTTGCTTTCAGTCAAAATTCATTAGACATTGACAATGATGTCCCTAGTGCCATGGCCTCTTCAACTTTTATTTCTGTTGATGTATTGGTCCAGTCATTTTTTTATAATCCTTAGCAAGATTTTGCTTGTCTGTGATATTAGTGATATGTTGCAGAATGTTGGGGAGGAAAGGAAGGCCTATGACCAGGACAGATCACCTAAGCTCCAGATAAGTGCAAGCCTCCCAACAGCCTTTAATACGGGGTAGAGAAAGCTCCCCTGTGTTTGGCTGTACCGGCTTGAGAAAACTCGCCACCTGGGAAGACAGCTGCTGCTGTACATCTGTTGAACTGGGAGTGGTCCACAAGAGGCTGAGGTTCTCCTAACCAATCCGCATGTCCCATGTCTGTAAGCCCACCCTATCCTGTCTTCCTGTTTATATAAGTGCACTGAAGATCCCAATAAAATTGAGCTGGATTGACTCTCTGATCCTCTTCCAGAGTGGTGTATCTCCATCGTGCTTACTACCATCAGGGTGTCGTTGTTAAGTTGCCAGTGAACAGACAGTGACAGTGATATTGTTTGATAATTTCCACATTCTGTTGCATCACTCTGTAAAGACAGGGTTGCATGGACATAGCCATATCTGACCTTTGCCAGCTTCATAAAGGGGATCTGTCCCTGTCGAAAGCATCAATAGTACAAACCCAATTCCCATGAACTCAAACAAATCTCCATGCACCTTTTTCTATTCATCTCAACACCAATCTTACTACTTTGCTGGGTCCAAAATCTGGTGTGATAGCACACATACCACAAAGAATCATATTGGGGAAGTCAAAACATTATAATCCAGATTAGTAGTAAAATACAGTTAGGACAGCTTTCCAGTGTTACAAAGTTCTTAGTCCTTCCAATATTTGTTATTCCCCCAAACCCCCAAATTGTCCATCAAATTTAGGCAAAGACTCTTAGCTTAGTTCTAGTTCTGTCAATGGTAGGGGATGTGTGTGTGGTGGGTAACAGTCAGCTCCGTCTCATGTCTGATCTCTCTGGTCCTCTACTTTAGCTATGGCTGCTGCCACTTCCATAGGTATAGCTGGAGCAAGAATGTCTGGTCCTGAGGGTCATCCTATGTTTTCTTCTCCTTCTCCTTCTCCTCCTCCTCCTCCTTCTCCTCATTCTCCCCCTCCCCTCCCCCTCCTAGTCCCCCTCCCCTTCTTCTTCTTTATTGATCGGGAAGAGCTAATCTGCTGTTGGAGCTGCTCAATTTATTGGTGCTCAATATATTTTACATGCTTTGGGCATATTGCTACAAGGGACCAATTTTTGGAGAAGAACATCATGCTTGGAAGGGTGGAGGGTCAGTGCAGGAGAGGAAGATCTTGCATGAGATGGACTGATACAGTGACTGTGGCAATGGGGACAGGTGTGTCAGAGACAGATTGTCTCAAGATAGAGCAGGGTTCATAAGGTCACTATGAGTCATGGTTGACTCAGTGGCCCATAACAACAACAATATATGTGCACAAACTCCAGAGATAAGATTCTCAGATTATTTATAAAGACTGCTCCATTTATGTCAATGGGGATCACTGTCCCCAAAAGGCCAGCTGCTGGCAATTTTCTTTGAGTTTACATTTTTATGATGGGTTTTTGGGGGTGATTGTGCGAATGACCTACCTGGGATCGAATTTACTGATACTTCATGGTATTTACTCCAGCTATGAATGGGAGTGGACACAAAATCTTGTCTGCAGCTTTAAGTTCACTGAGGTAGAATAGGGAGACAGAGCAGATTCCAAAATAAACTTAGAAAGTCTGTTTATGGTTGGGTACAGGACACAGGTGCAACATTCCTGTCAGAAGTCATCCTCAAAGCCAGGAGTTAGTCAGCCCAGCCATCCAGAAACCAAAGTCAAAGGAGGAAGAGGAAGTCAACTCCCCGGGATGAGGCCCCTGGCAGTGATTTCTGGTGCAAACACTTGATGTGCTTGGGTGCTACCTCACAGTGACTGTGACAATGGGCATAAGCATATCACAGATGATGAAGATGGCACAGGACTGGGCAGGGTTCAGACCCATTGTTCATAGGGTTACTATCAGTCATAGTTGGCTCAACAGGACCTGACAACAAAAACAAGAGGCACCTCAAGAAGAATGGCTTGACAAATCTACTTTTAGAAAATCAGGCATTAAAAATGATGGAATTCTGCTTTAATGCACAAAAGTTATGAATCAGAACCAATTTGATGGAAGCTAGTTATCAAAACTTTATAATATTCTGTCTCTCTATCCTTGCTCTCATCCCAAAACAGGGTCTAAGCCACATCATTTGTGTTGTGAGAAGTGTACCAGGCAGGCTCTGGGCAGAGGAGGGACAGAGCAGCAGAACATTCTTCTTTGGAGAAGTTTCCCTGGAAAGGAGATCTTGACTGCTAACTGCTTCTGTCTACCTTCTCCTGGTCATGGATGGAAGTGAGAATTCTGGCTGCTACCTCTGGTCGTCTTAGTTCCTCTCATGGAGTACGAGGTGGATGAGCCCCTTCTACCCCCTGTAACTCGGTGCTGGGTTCTGCAGGGATGGACGCCTGTTGATAGTTTTGCTTTGAGTTCCCTGTCCCCTTTCACTTTTATGTTGAACGCTGTGAATAGCTTCCCTGAATAGAAAAAGATTGTTTAAGCAATATGCCTACCAGGCCTGTAATGTTTATAAGTAAAAGAAAATCTTTGGCATTTTGTTTGAATGGTCTGGTTTTTATCCCATGCTTGAAAGAGACATATTGCTTCCATCTTATTGTCTTTGCTGTTGAGTGCCACTGAGGATGCCTCAGAGTATAATAGCCCTATGTCCTAGGGGATTCTCTTGGCTATAATCCATACGGAAGCAGAATGCCAGATCTTTCTCCTACAGAGTCTCTGGGTAAGTTTGAACCACCCAACTTTTAGTTCATAACTGAGAACTTAACTGCTGCACTGCTAGAGATCTTTGGTAATCCTAACATTCCTTAAAGTTCTATGCATCCTGTTGAAATATAAAGCTGATGATAGGAGACACCCCATCCTCCTCCTGGCCCTTTCCCAGGTCTCTCCCACTCAGACTTAGTACCTTCCCAAGACAAGTAAAATGAGTCATACAACAGCCCCAATTACTGTTCAGATACTGGTTGTTTTTTTTTAACATTCACCAAGGAATACAAATTATTTTAAATCACAAAACTCCCATTGGTTTATGGAGACAGAGCACCATGCATAACTTGAGCCCTGGACATAGAATCACAGTTTTCAGAGTGAAATAATAGATGCCAACGTACATTTTTTTGCTTTGATTCTTGTTTTGTAAAATAAGGGTCATAGAACCACATCTTTGGGGTTTTTTGTCTGCTCTTCTGTATTGTCTTTCTCAATAAAGAAAGACACGAGTCCTGAAAAATCATCTTCCAAGTCACCCACGTCAGGATGCCAAGGCTCCCCCACCTAATCTACTCAGTGGCCTGTTGACTTAACTCTTGCATAATTCTTGAATCTGGCCTTTCTCATGTACCGTCCAATTATTGCATCTTAAACCAGGCCATTCTTTCTGATCTAGATTGTTGTAGCACCCTCCTGATGAGCCAAACTCTAAGGAGGGCCCTTTAAGGCATCCTCTCTCAGAGAAGCTACCAGAACCCTCTTCCTAAAATCTCTATCTCATATGTCACCCTTCTTTGCTTTAAAACAAGTCCCAGTGATGTAGTAATCCTCAATTTCCTCCTCTTTGACTTTTACTGTTGCTGGATATATTTGAATAATAGGCGAATTAACAGATCTTCCTTGTGTGTGGATGAATAGTATCCTATCACTCACAACATTGTACTTTAAGATAGAACTTGAGCTGGTCTTTTTAACTATGGATGTAACAACATTCTTCCTCAGGTTTTAATTTTCAGCATAGTTGATCATGTGTTTGTCTGATTCACAGTGGACAAAGCTAGTTCATCTCATCTCACTAATGCCTAAAATGTCAATTTTATGCCATAGTCATGTGTTCCACTTAATTTTTTTACAACTTTTAGTTTTCCTATATTTATACGTAGTACATTCCACATTTCAACTTTTAAAAGATGCTTGCAGCCATTTCTCCTCATTTTGATGGAATTCTAATCTGGGTTATACCTCTTAACACTATAGCTACTGTGTTCCTCTATTTTTGTTCAGAGGGTTTTCAGAAGCCTGCTGTTTCCAAATTGAGTGGCCAGTCCTGTTACCTAGTCTGTCTTAAATTGGGAGCTCTGCTGAAGCCTGTCCACCATGATTGACCTTTATGGCATTTGACACAGCAGTGGCATAGCTTCCAGCATCACAGCAACCCACAAATAAGAATAAAGCATCTCTGCTTTGACCAAAGCATCAGGGTCCACTTGACACATAGACACAGTTTTGCCTTCCAACTCAGATACAGAACTTTCTATTATTGCTATTGTTATTGTTATTGTTATTGTTATTGTTATTGTTAGGTGCTATAAAGTCACCTGAGACTCATAGTGACAATAGCTCTGAACCCTGCCCTATCCTGAGTCAACCTCATCGTTTCCAACAGACCCAATCCTACTTCTCCAGTCACTGAGTCAATCCACCTCATCCTGGGTCTTCCTTACCTGTGCTGTCTCTCTACCCTTCGAAGCATGATGTTCTTCTCCAGGTACTCGTCCTTCTTGGCAACGTGTCCAAAGTATGTGAAATGCAGCTTCAAAATACTTGCCTCCAGGGAACAGCTTGGTTTTACCCTCTCCAGGAATGACCTGTTTGTTCTCCTAGCAGTCCACAGTATGTTCAATACTCTTTTGCAGCACCACAACTCAAAGTCATCGATTATTCTTCTATCATCCTTCTGTGACCAGCTCTCTGACACATAGCAAGTAATCACAAAGACCATGGCCAATATCAAGCATGCCTTCGTCTCCAGACTGACATTTTTGCTCTTTAGTATTCTGGAGAGGTCCCTGACAGCAGACTTTCCCAATGCAATTCATCTTTTGAGTTCCTGACTGATGGTTCTAAGAGTGTTGATTGTGGAACCAAACAAGCTGAAGCCAGTAACAGTCTCAGTCTCTTCTCCATCTTTGTTTTCGTGATGTTGAGCTCCAATCCATATTGAATACTACAGTCCTTGACCTTCTGCAGCATACATCTCATGTCTTAGTTTCAGCAAGCAAGGTTGTGTCATCTGCATAATGTAGGTTGTTGATGAAGCCTTCTTTTTTCTAAGAAACAGGGGTTTGCATCCAATTCACAATAAGGGATTCATATAGAATGAACTTTTAATAGAATGGCTGAAAATAAGCAAGGGCAAAAGTAGTAAAGTTACTTGAGTAATAACCAGGAAGATATGGTGGTAGCCTTAAATTGACTTTACCTGTAACAGAACAAAATTTTTCATGGTCCTGAACTATCTTCCAGATCTTTGATATATTTGCGTCCATTGTTGCAGGTACAATGCAATGCCTTTAAACATAGAATCTCATCTTCCAATAATATATTGGACAATCTACTGTTGTGATTCATAGAATTTTCATTGGCTGATTTAACAAAATAGATTTCCAGCCCTTTCTTCCTAGTATTAGCCTGGAGGTTCAACTGAATCCTGTCTATCATGGTTAAACTCGTTGATATTTGAAATGTCACTGGTGTAATTTTCAGACACATAGCTACACACAAGCTAGCATGGTATGACAAATTAATAGATAAGTGTTGGTAATCTACTTACTGCATATTATTTTTCCTTTTCATTCTTGTGTAAGTATACACTTAATTGTTGTTCATCCATTGTCTCTCTCCCTCACTAGTATAAATTATCTTATGGTTGAGAACATTGCTTTGCTAAAATGTTTCCCAAGAATTTTCAAACAACTGCCACATAGACACTCAGAAAATATTTCTTAAATGAATGAGTAAACTGAAATAGAATTAAAGGCAAGCCCCGTAAGTGCAACCTGACATTTCAGCACAGGCATATTTTGGATATATTGCAGGTTCAAGTCTAGATCACTGCAATAAAGTAGATATTGCAATAAAATGAGTCATATGAATATTTTTGTTTCTCAATACACCAGTAGCCAGGAAATTAAAAGGCACATTGCCATGGGAAAGTCTGCTGTTAGGGACCTCTCCAAAGTCCTGAAGAGCAATGGTGTCTCTTTGGAGACTAAGGTGCGTCTGATACAGGCCATGGTCTTCACAATCACTTATTATGCATCAGAGAGTTGGATAATGGCCAAGGAGATAGAAGGAGAATTGATGCCTTTGAGCTGTGGTGCTGGAGAAGAGTATTAAGAATATCACGGACTGCTAGGAAAACAGATTAATCCTGGAAAGGGTTAAACCGGGTGGCTCCTTGGAGGCAAGGATTCTGAGGCTCTGTCTAACATACTTTGGACATGTTGTGAGGAGAGACCAGTCCTTGGAGAGGGACATCATGCTTGGAAGGGTGGAGGGACGGCGCAGGAGGCGAAGGCCCTCTATGAGGTGGATTGATTCAGTGACTGGGATAATCGGGATGGGGGTGTCAGAGAGTGCGATTGGCACAGGACAGAGCAGAGTTTAGGGTTGCTGTACATAGTGTCGCTATGAGTCGCAAGCGACTTGACGACACATACCAACAACAACAACCATACATTTAGAAGTTACGAAGTTATGTCTATACTATACTGTGGTTTATTATGACTAGACTACCCTGTGGTTTAGTCAATGTGAAATATTGTAAGGATTTATAAAACACAGAAACAAAGTAAGCATATGTTGAGAAATCGTGGTGATAGACTTGCTGGAAATAGGGTTGTCTGATGTACAAATCTTTAATTTGAGAAAAACCTAGTATCTTCAAAAAGTAATAATCAAAGCACAGCAAAGCGAAGTGTACCTGTACTGATACTTTTAAATGTGTGATTGTATTGTGCAGGCTTACGATGCAAAGAGACAATTCTTCCAAATTTATTATAATAGCAAATCACACACTTTATTTGGGGCCATGAGGCCAAAAGCCAGTTATAATTTCACATAAAACCAATTCAAAAAGGTAAGATATTACAAATAACTCAAGTTTTAACAATCAATTAAGAATTAATATCCAACAATTATTTCTAACAATTATTCATAGTATTCAAACAAGCAGAAAGTTCATCACAGTATACCATACGTCATGAAATCGAGCAGAGGGCTATTGAGAGAGGACAGATGCTGGACAGTGAGGTGGCCTAGTCTCTTCTGATGTCTCTAGATTGCAGTTCTGAGTTAGGTTTTTATGCCTTTATTCCATTCAGGGAGTGGTCCTGGTCCAGGGCTCCCAGAGTCAGAGTTTCACCAGTCAGAATCAAGGTATTTCTTCTTTAGATAAACACAAGCTGTCCTGCAGGGTCTTTCTAAAAAATGCAGTCAATCAGAATTTGGAGTGTTTCTTCTTCAGATAAAAACATTGGGTCTCTGGGTTTAACATAGTACTTCAGATTAACATAAGCAGGCAGTACCATTTGATGCTAGTTCTCTCTTTAGTCTAATCTATCCAACACACTTACTAACTTCTGACAGTCTCAGCTCTACAAGCTCCATTCTATATTTCTAATAATACACTCTTAACATTGAATCACACTTGCTTACCAATTGTAACTTTCTAAACCTTGGCGTTACAAGCTTTCTATTTTTCAATACACTCTTGACACTAACACACACTTGCTTATAAATGTCTAACATTCTAAACTTAAGCTTTGTTCTATATTCTTAATAATATGCCATCATGCCACCATATTCTTATCTCACTTCACACAACTACCCTTCTAGCTATACTTACACAGCAAACACAGCCCTTTCTAGTAAAAAAAATGACACAGAAAATATATTCCTCTCTTAATGTAATTTTGGCTAACTTACAGACTTTTGCTCTCAACAGTGATTTCTTACTATGATTTTTAAATATAATTTTCAGTGGAGATAAATTTAATCAGAATGACAAGGGGAACAAATAATCAAAATTTGTTTGTTTGGCTGCATTTTTCCTCCTTGTTCAAGACTTAGTCTGGATCAAGTGAGACATTGCCTAGGACCTGTGATAAATTTGTTATGACAACAGTGAAAAAAAAAAAAGATAATTCATTAAGTCCAAAAATTCTGCTTTCCCTACCTCTTCAGGAGCCCATCAAATCACATCTCCTAAAAAAGAAACTCAGAATGTCACTTGACAATATATTCTCACTACTTTTTCCTTCTCATATCTAACCAATCAGTGGCCATTATGTTGGATCTAATCCAGACTATGTGCCCCTTTGGAATTCCAATGACTGATATTTTTTGGAAGTAAACTGCCAACCCTTTATTCTGAGTAATCTCTGAGTGGACTAAAACATCCAATATTTCTTTTAATTTTTAGCAACACTGTAAAGACTTGCTTCTCATACTTATCACTGCCGTTGATCACCAGAATTAACTTATCTTATTTCATGTCTCTCCTTTGAGTCCCTTGAAATGCATTCTCATGTTAAAGAAGCACAGTAACAGACCCAATACGGACAGAGAGTGGAGTGGAACTCCCCGATTAAAACAAGCTTGGAAGGAGTGGCATCCACTTCCGTAATAGCTTGCCTCCGGAAACCCTATGAACCTGGAGAGAGGATGAAAGGCACCCAAGTGTTGAGGACTCTCCTTCATAGGGTCACTATGAGTCACCTGTGACTCGACGGTACTTAACAACAACAACAAACATAGACATTTATATGGCAATATTTATAGATAAGGCTAGGGAGACTTTGTGAGTTAAATAATGTCCAAAGATGAGATAGCTAATAGGTATTGTAGAACTCTTTTCCAAAATTGTGATTTGAGTGAGAGTTAACAAAGCAAATTTGTTTTACATTCAACCATTTACACAATTTAGTTTATAACATTGATTACAATACTCACAGTGTGATAATAGCACGCTTCTTCCAGCCTCTCTCTGATTCTCCCTTTTAGGAATTCTCCCATCCTGCCCCTTTCTGTCTTCTGGGTTTTCGCCCTGGGCAAGTGGCACTCTCTTACGCGATTGGTTATTCTGAAGAGTTTGTGCCTCTCTGCTGATATTGTTCCCTTAGGATTCTCTCCAGTGTTTGGCTGAAATTTGAGTCACGGGTGAGTTTTGTTCCAGATTTGAGGTGTACCTAAAGATTCCACCAGTTTCTATTAGACCATTAAGCTTGGCCTTTTTATGTTCTTGAGTTTTGCTCCACATTTACCTCACTCTGTCCAGGATCTTCCACTGTGGTGTCCAAGATGTAGAAAGTAGACATGTCACACAATCTCGTAGACTCCAAACAGCACATTTGATGCTGTCAGGTGCTTATACAGGTCATGACCCTCACCACAGTGCTAAATCATCTCTTGTTTCCTCTCTTCATACTCATCCCATTAATTTTTCTCTCTGCTCTTTATATTTTTACTCCTTTCTGTTTATAGATGTTACTTTATTTTTACCACTATTCTCTTTGTGATCTGTTTGTTACTTTCAAATATTTCAGTTTATGTGCAAAATATGTGAGTTTGGGAAGAGGAATGGGTTCTGATATAAAAGAAATAGAATCACCTGAATAACGTGTGACTCTTCACTCATCAAGAATCATTTTCCTGTGTCTTTATGTGATTCTGTAGTCTTTCTAACTCATTGTGCTCTTCACTGTATTTCACACTGGTGAAAATAAAGTGATGGGTCTGTAAATGTGTAAGGAAATTACCAATCAAGATACACTAAACATTAGTCATAGTGAAGCTCTCAAAATACATATTAAAAGTGGGGAAAAAAACCCTTTCTCTGAGTGCTTATCAAGAACTGGAAGTTATCCGACATACATTGATTCCATTATCATGGTATTTAAAAAAGCTACTAGGCATGAAGTAAAGAAACAATTTCTTCCTCCTCCCAGGATAGACTTGCAGTTTTTCTTGACTTACTATTACAAGAAAAAAATCTGATAATTAGGACTTGATTAGTCATTTTATCATGTAAGAATAATCAGAGGTGATCATTTCTTCAACATGAATAAATTTATTTAGCTGTGGTCTGTCTACAACATAGCTAATTAGTAAGCATGAACTGAAAATGGGACCAGATGAACACACTATTGTTTAGGGTGTTATTTTTCTTTCATTGTGTGTTTCCTCCATTGTATTCTTTTTCCTTCATGAGTTGGAAATTCAATTTTCAGAGAGTTTATCCTGTTGAGAAATCAACCTCTTTTTTTCAACTGCCATTTTAAGCAGATTTTTCGCATCATTGGTCACTGTATCCAGGATATGCAACTGCATATAGTAGATTTTTCTAAAGTAAAGACCTGTAGCCAGAAGACCTCCACTAGTTGAGCAGATCTTCTCTAAATACTTGAAAACCATGTCCCCTAGTGAGTCATCTTTTTTTTCTTCCAACAAATTTGGAGATTTAACTTGTTTCTTGACATTTTCCATAGGCATGTGCAAAATTTGAGCCAAATTCTGCAGTGATGCATCATCTACCCCTAAGAGGGCCCGATACTTCTCTATTCTGGCCTTCAGATTCTTGACGTCATTATCACTGAAACTGCTCCCCATTGGCAAAGTAGCCAACAATCCAGCCTTCAGGGCTTTCAGCCAGATCTTCTGCCTCAATGAATTCTTTTTTCTTTCAATGTCCTCATCAGTAACACAGGGTAGGGAGAGTAAAAGAATATAACGCTTTTGGGCAGTGAGATTCTTTAATAGGGTCTCTGTCAGCAATGGGAAATCATAATCAGCTAAATCATTATTGGATACCAAGAAGATTTGGGGTTCATCCATCTTACTATTCCTGAAACAGTGTAGACAGTTGTCCCGAATCTGCTGCAGAACTTTTTCTTTGTCAAAGCTCTTTGGATTACATTTGTGTTCATTCTGTAAATTGATGTCCACCTTGGATCTAACAAAGTAGACGTTCTTGTTCATTTGTTTAATTTCCTTGGCCAGTTGTGCATAGTTTTCTTTGAAATGTGTGGCAGACAAGATAATTAAGAAATCATATTGACCAAATTTAACTTTCTCTAAATACTCTTTTGGCTGAAAATGAGTGGTTTCAATGTCAGGCAAGTCCCAATATACCACATTGGGAAATTTGGGGTGTTTGTATGCTATTGGCTCCATGGTTGTCTGTTTCATCCCAGTGGCAGTTACTTGTGTTTCTTCACGCTTAACATTTCTCAGTGCACTGATGAAGCTGGACTTTCCCGAGCCAGACTCCCCAACCACAGCAATGTTAACAGTGGCACTATTAATTTTTCCTATTACATCAGTGATGATAGTTCTTATGGTGTCAACATTGCCTGTTAACAATTTTGACTTGATCAATTCAATGGTTTCCTCCATGAGTATACTATTCTTGAAGTCCTGAAAATATGCATCCATTCCAGAGACCAGATTTTTATATGACTCCTCATAAAAATTAACAGAGAAAATCTCACCCATGATGAATAAAAGACCTAAAGAATAAAGGAGAAGTGTTTTTAAAATTATGGTAATTGAAGCCTTTGGGATTTGCTCTTACCTAGATAAGTATCCTCTGCGCTGTTCCCCTTGATTATGACTTAACACAGATTAATTTTTTATGGTTCTGTTTTATCTTATTTAAGCTCTGATGGACATTTAAAATTTTGTACTGCAATTAGGAAGAATGTATAATAAATTTCATGTGTCCATCAGCCATCTTCAGTAATTTCCAACTCATGACCAACTCTTACTCATTTAAGCCTTATTGCACTCTTGCAGAGCATCTAATGGACATGAACCTCTGAGCTTTTGTTTTACAATGCAACACATAACACATCATGCCACCAGAGCTTCTATGTGTTTATTCATTCTCTCAATAACCTTGAGTCGGAACCGACTCATAACTGTCCCTCTGTCATTTTGCTCTTTAACACCTAAAAGACCTATTCTGTCTTATTCTGTGACATTGTAATAAAATGAAGAGTAAGTTAATTCAGTGGTTGAATAATAATGCCATAAAGTTCTTTCCATCTCTTGCTTACTCTGTCTTCAGTATATTCCTTAGCCTTTTGACCAGTTCTTTTCAAGCAGTTATAAGCAGTTCTATCCTTCTAAGGTGGAAGGAAGAGAACTTGTTTTACAGTTAGTTTTTCTTTCCCCTTCCCATAGATACAGCATACTTTTCAGTGAGTAATACTGGGTAGATATACCTAACCCCACGTCATTTACTAGTAAGGAAATGAATGAGTAGAGTGGCTTAGATTGCCAAAAATAATACTCTAGTACTGCTCTAGAAAGTCTATAAACTCTATAAATGTACAGAAATTATTTTAGTTATAGAACAGAGTTCAGATCTTTTGTGCAAAAGTCACTATGAGTTGTATTCAACTTGATGACACTTAACCACTGTTAAATGAGACTAATGTTGCTATATCTGGAGGAACATTCTTCTGCTTTGTACATCCATCTTTATCAACGTGCTGTATGAAGTAACCTGGGTTTGCTGTGATGCTGAATCTTGTGCCATTAGGGTATCAAATACCATAATGGTTTCCCAATATGGACAGTGTTTGGTGGAGCTCTCAGTTGTAACACAACTGAGTTGTAAAACTGAGTGGCATCCACTTCCTAAACCACATGCCCCTGGAAACTCTTTGAACTTGGAGAAATAATTATAGTTATGGAAAGGCATTAGGTCTTTTGTTCATAGAATCGTTATGAGTCATGCCCGACTCAACAGCAATCAACAACAACAACAAGTGATGCTTGGACTTATGTACCCCTAACTAACGATGCACCTCACATATGTGATATCCACCCATCCTGCTAAATTCCTGCCTTTTATATATTCCACTTTTGGCCCCCCAGGTTGTCTTTGAGCCAATCATGTTTCTATAGATTTTAGTTCTTGCTCCAACTATACAAAACATTTCCTTCCTGTCTGATGGAGTTACCACCTTCTCTCTGTGAGTTTCGATGCCCTCCTGGCCTGGGTGTATTTTCCCCTCAATAAATCTCTTTTGCCTTTACTTCAAGCAATCTGCTTGATGTTGCTCATTGGTAGCAGGTAAAGATAGTTAACATTACTCACTCTCACTGCAGACAGCACGATTCCTGGTTCTTAAAGTTAAGGCTTCCTCCCAGAGGTCTACAGTTGTTGGGGTGCTTGTTAAAACAAAACAAACAAGGGAGCTCTGATGGCCTAATGGCAAGAAAGTATTCTGCAATCCTGAAGGCTTGTGGTTTCAATCCACCGAATGTTTCACTGGAGAAGGAGGGGCAATCTCCTCCTGTGCCAGTCAGATCCAATTCAAGGTACACAAGAAGAAAAAAGAACAAAAAAAAGACAAAACTAAATAAACATTATGTACACAGAGGACAAACGCTCTCAGATGTGAGGAAACAAAGTCATTAAAGTTTAGCCATTGAGACCCACAATTTCATCACTTTTGAGCTCTTTTTTAAAAAAATTCCTTTTTTTTGTTTTGTTTTGTGATTTTAGTGAAAGTTTACAGAAAAGTTGAATTTTCATTCATTCATTGTTACACATTTCCTGCTCTACTCCTCCTTTTACTCTCCCCCAGTTCACTTTAATTTTTTTTTAAATGTTCCTTCATTATTGTAGTTTCCTCCCTGCTCTAGAAGCTGACATCTGCTGGTCAAAGCACAACTGAGGAAAAACAAAACAAAGTAACACCAAACACCTTGTTGTCATAGTGACCTTATAGGACAGAGCAGAACTACCTCACAGGGCTTCCAAAGTTATAAACTTTATGGAAGCAGACTGTCATATCTTTCTCCTGCACTACAGGGAGAGGTATCTTTGGGAGAAAGTGGGGAAGAAGAAGGCAAAAGATAATGATAGGATTTGGAGACATCTTTTAGTTCTCATAACTGTGAGATAGGGGTGTAAAAGTTTGTCCTAGAGAGTGGCCAGGGATGCTTTCAAACATCCCACAATGCAGGAGACAATTCCTTCTTCTTCACTCTGCCCCACAAAATTGATGAATTATTCAGACAAGAATGTCAATAGCACCAAAGTGGAGACACCCTGCTCTAGTGCTGACTGAACAAGGTAGCATGCCTTCTTCAGGGGTTTCCCAGCACAGCATGGTCCAGGAGTCCAGGGTTGGGACGTATAGGTAGGACACAGCATAAATTTTGAAAGAAATTGTTTTCATAAATACATTCAATCTGTTTGGGGGTATTCCAAATGTTGGTGGTGGAAATACTCTAATGAAAAGAATATAAAACACCTAAAAAAGATGAAGAGATTTGTTCAACGTGTTGTAATGGAGGTCGGGAATTGGGATTTAGGTAAACATTGGGAATTTTGCTGACATTTGTGTGGTGCAGTGAATTACTTAATAAGGCCTTTCTAGCCATAGTCTTTGTAATTTCCACTAAATTACTTGATGGGATTATGTAAACAAAGTGCTTATGTCCCGTCCCACCCCCCCGCCCCCAAGGTGACTGGATAGCTTCTAACGAAACAAATGTGGTGCATGCCACTCTTGTGGGGGTGAGATCATGCAAATTGGGTATATGGAGCCCTAAAACGGAGATTGTTTAAAAAGAATCACTATAAGATTTGAAGTAATTATAGTCTCCATTGAGTGCGAGAACAAAAAGAGGGAGAAAAGTTGTGATAGACCAATCATTAGAAAAGAAATTGAAAGATCTTCATTTTCTTCTCAAATGCAAGCAGATAATCCAGACAGCCCCCCGCCCCCCCCAAAAAAACCCCAAACCAAACCAAAACAAAACAAAACACCCAACACCAAACTCCACTGCTGTGGAGTAGATTGCAGCTCAGCTAACATCTCACCTGAGGAGCAGCTAGTGCATTTGAATGAAGACCTTTCGACCTCTCCACACCACCAGAATTCCTTAATATTCCTACATTATTATGAAACAGATTTAAAAAACCCCACCAAACAACTCCCAAACAACAAAACACCCCTCCCAGGTGTTAGATGCCTCCTAGGTAGTTGGTAACAGAAATGTGGTGCAAAGTAGAGATTCTTCACTTTCAGTCCAGTGACCTCAGAATAGAGGCAATAAAACGTGTTTGATGAGGAAGAGTATGGAAAGATGACTTGAAAATAATGTAGGTTAAGACATGACAAATTCTATTTCCTATATTTATAAACCATAACACATTTGGTGATACATACATTTTAAATATTCTATGAGGAAGCGCTGGAAGGCTGGTGTTTTAGATGCACCTAGTGCTTCCACAGTAGAAAGACTTGGCAATCTTCCATCAACATTATGATAAAAAAAATCCTATGGGGCAGTCGTACTCATCAAATCAGTGTCACTCAACTCTTAGAGAAGCAATAGAGGACAATAAAACTATTTAATAAATTCTCCATACGAATAACACCCACATTTCCTTTAGATCTTCCTTAACCTGAACAACCAACTACAGTCATCAAAGAGCCAGTCTCGCCATCAATCAAGTCTTAGCAGCTGCCAAACTTAGCATCCTAGTTCTCCAGCCCATGCTCCTCAATAGTTTGTTACTCATTGCTTACTTGGAGGAAAAGGAGATATTTGAAGTTAGAAATCAGCTGCAGATTGTCCAGTTGAATTACCAGAAAATCCTGAGCCTAATAGTGTCACTGAAGCTCAATATGTAAGACTCTTCCTCTGGTGTGGTCCAGTCTTTGAATCTAACACCCACATCCCTGAGGTCTTATAAAGCAGCAGTGATAAGACAACTGAACAACACCTGATTACTACACCCACCCCCCAGTGTGAGGCTGACCAATCATGGAATGAGGGGCTGTTCCGGTCTCAGAATTTACTGTACTTCTAGGAACAGAAAAGTGAAAGTCAACTAGTTTATCTCTTCTAACAGCTTAGTTAATTCTAAGAGGGTAAATATAAGCCCTGAGATAACCAACATATCAGCTATCTTAATGATGCCAGAAGAAACTGAAATAAAAGGGGAAATGCTGAAGTAAGAGAGCTGAACAGAGGATTTCAAGGGGCAGCTTGAGAAGACCAAGCAAACACGTACAAGTGCTGGAGTTAGAAAACCAAAAAGGAAGAAGAAGGTCACCATTTCTCAAGCTGAAATAATGGAAAAACAAATTCAAGCCTTGTGTTGTAATTCTGAAGTTTTTTATGTGGAAAAATCTTGAATTATATAGGAAGAAACAACAAAACAAGATGGGAAGAATGCATAGAGTCACTGTACCAAAAAGAATTAGTCGACATTGAACCATTTCAGGAAGTAGCATATGATCAAGTATCAATAATACTGAAGGAAGAATTTCAAGGTGCACTGAAGGCATTGGAAAAAATAAGGCCCCAGGAATTAATTGACAGAATATCAGGTGACATGATTAAAAAAATAGATGTATTCTTGGACATGCTCACTCCCTGATGTTAAGAATTTTAGAAGACAGCAACCTAGCCAACTGACTGTAAGAGATAATCCAATAGAGTATGGAGATTTACCAGAAATAGCAATAAATCACATACAAGTAAAATCTTGCTGAAGATTATTTTCAAAATGGGAACAACAATAATTAGAACTGGGTTTAGAAGAAGTTTTTGAATGAGGGATATCATTGTTGGTGTTCGATGGCTTTTGGCTGAATGCCAAGAGAATAATACACGGAAAAAAATTTACTTGTGTTTTACTGACTATGCAAAATTATTGGACTATGGAGCATAACAAATTATTGATAACATTGTTGTTTTTGTGTACCATTGAGTCAGAACCAACCCATAGCTGACGCTCTGGTGGGTTTTTAGAGGCAGGTCATCGCACAGGAAGAGATTGCCCTTCCTTCTCTCATGGAGCAGCTGGTGGATTCAAACTGTGTGCCTTCAGGATTGCAGCTCGGCTTATTGCCATGAGGAAGAATGGAAATCCCCAACTATTTCATTTTGTCCATATTAAACCTAAACATAGAGCAAAAATCGTTGTCCAAACAAAATAAGGAAATATTGAGTAGTTTAAAATTAGAAAAGGTGTGTACTGAGACTGTATCCTTTCTCCATGTTTTTCCAATCTGTATGCTAAGCAAATCATCCAAGATACTGGGGTATATAAAGAAGAATATGGCAACCGGATTGGAAAAAGACTTATCAATAACCTACATAATGCAGATGATACAATCTCGTTGGCAGAAATTTAAAAATATTTAGAGTACTTACTGTGGAAGAGCAAAGACTACATTCTTCAATGTGGATTATATCTCAGCATCAAGAAAATGAAAAACCTCACCACTGGACCAATACAGAAAATCATGATAGATGGACAAAAGATAGAGGCTGTCAATGATCTCACTTTATTTGGATCTAAAATTAACATGGTAGCCCTAGTCAAGAAGTAAAAAGTTGGTCAACTATGTCCAGTAGTTTTCTTGCTGAATCTTTAGGGTTTTCTAAGTATACTATCATGTCATCTGCATAGAGAGATAATTTTACTTCCTCTTTGCCAATTTGAATACCTATTTCCTTCTTTTGCATTATTGGTATCGCCAAGACTTCCAAAATCATATTGAATAAGAAAGGTGATAGTGGGCATCCTTGCCTAGTTTCTGTTCTTAAAGGGAATGCCTTTAACCTCTCTCTATTGAGAACAGTGTTAGCTCTCGGATTCGCATATATACTTTCTACCATGTTGAAGAAATTCTCCTCTAATCCTATTTTGTTGAGTGTTTTAATCAGGAGAGATTGTAATGAAGGAATTTTTCTTTTACTTTTCAAAGAGAAGAGCAAATTGGGGGAGAAGGGTGGGCAGGGAGAAAAGTGTAACAATGAATGAATGGAAATCCAGTCTCTGTAAATTTTCATTAAAATTAATAATAATTAAAAAAAGGAAAACCAGAAAAAAAAGAAGTAAAAAGTTATGCTACATTGAGAAAATCTCTGTCAAGGACCCTGTCAAAGGTTTTAAGAGCAAGCATATCAGTTTAAAGACTAAGGTGGGTCTGATCCACTCAAGATCATTTGCTTTGTATACATGCAAGAGTTCAGCAATAAAGAAGACTGAGGAAGAATCAACTTTGCATTATGATGTTGAAAAAGAGAACTGAATATCTTCATGGGTTGCTAAAGAGTAAACAAGTCTGCTTAGAGGAAGTACAGCCTCCTCTCATTAAGATCTTCAGTCTTAATTAACATGATGGAAGTTGCTAAGTCTGATGGAGATCACTGTGAGTCAGATCAGACACAGCAGTGATTGTAAGAATAATCTACTTCCCAAGATTTCCAGCAGTCTTGTTTTGAGGATTCTGGAGTTCTTGGAGATAGCAGCCAAATTGTCCACAAGTTCTCAATGAGTGCCAATGAAGCTAAAGTAGGAGCTTTGATTCTGGAGTGAGATTATTTGCCTGGGTGGACTAATCATAACCTGTGTGGTCTATGACCAATGATTTGACAGAACAATGCTCATCTTAGCAAATGATGGCATAGAAAAGACACCTGGGTACTAACAAGTCTCTCAAAGTTTAGAACTCAGGATGAGAAATGGGAAACATCAGAATACTCTGATATTTCACAGAATTCCTTTATGGCAAACCAAACCAAAACAGAAATTAACCACCATAAATTTGTTGTTGTTGTTATGTGCCCTCAAGTCGCTTGAGACTCAATGTGACCCTGTGTACATCAGCCCTAAACTCTGCTCTGTCCTGTGCCAATCGCACTGTCTCCGACACACCCATCCCGATTACCCCCAGCACTGAATCAATCCACCTCATAGAGGGTCTTCCCCTCCTGCGCTGTCCCTCCACCCTCCCAAGCATGATGTCCCTTCCCAAGGACTGGTCCCTTCTTACAACATGTCCAAAGTATGTCAGACGAAGCCCCAGAATCCTTGCCTCCAAGGAACAGTCCGGTTTAACACTCTCCAGGAGGGACCTGTTTGTTTTCTTAGCAGTCCATGATACATTTATTCAATACTCTTCTCCAGCACCACAGCTCAAAGGCATCGATTCTCCTTCTCTCCTCCCCAGTCATTGTCCAACTCTCTGATGCATAATAAGTGACTGCAAAGACCATGGCCTGTATCAGGCGCACCTTAGAAAAGAAAAAAAAATGCTTCACACAACTGATCAGGTAGCCTGAGAGCTATATATTTTAATTTGTTATTACCAGCATTTTTAAAAAATATTTTCTTCCTTTTTATAAAATGTGATTTTAACAGTTAACAGAAAAGTTGGATTTTCATTCATTCATTTATTATTGCACATTTTCCTTCCCATTTCCCAGTTCACTTAAAAAAAATATTACCAACACCTTTCAGGTAATTGTTAGGTGCCATTGAGCTGACTGTCATTTACAGTGACCCCATGAACAATGAATCTGAACTTTGCCCTATCCTATGCTGTCCTCATCAACTCTGATATCAGTGTGTTATTATGGTTACTCTGTCAATCTGTCTTTTTTGAGGGTCTTCCTCTCTTTCACTGACCTTTCTAAAGCATGATATCCTTTAAAAGGACTGGATTCTTCTAACAAAATGCCCAAAAATATGTAAGACAACTCTTTACCTTCCTTATCTTTGAGGGCTGTAATAGTTATTTTTTGTTGTTGTGTGACAAAGAGTTGCCTGCGACTCATAGTGACTCTATGCACAATAGCTCTGAACTTTATCCTATCCTGAGCTAATCTCACTGTCTCTGACACACCTCCCCGTATTACCCCAGTCATTTACGTCAATCCGTCTCATCTAGGGTCTTTCTTTCCTGCACTGTCCCTCTACCCTTCCAACCATGGTGTCTTTATGCAAGGACTGGTCTTTCCTGGTAACATGTCCAAAATAAATGAGATAGAGCTTCAAAATCCTTACCTTTAATGATCAGCTTGGTTCCACCTTCTGCAGGACAGACTTGTTTGTTCTCTTGTCAGTCCATGGTATGTTCAATACTCTTTTTCAGCACCATAACCCAACAGCATAGATTCTTATATTATCCTTAGTCACTTTTCAGTAGACAGATACAAATAAATCAAAATACTCTCAGCCAAAAATGTCACTTTGAGGACAATTTCAGTATCTGTATGATTATATTTGTTATATACGTTTGTGCTTTCAGTCAAATTACTTTACAAAATGATAACTGCCAAGCCCGTCCCTGACATGTTGCTGTTGTTGTTGTTGTGTGCCATCGAGTCGCTTGTGAGTCACAGCAACCCTATGTACCAGAGCCCTAAACGCTGTTCTATCTTGTGCCAACCTCACTGTCTCAAACATTCCCACCACTCCAATCACAGAATCGATCCATCTCATCGAGCATCTTCCTTTTC
Source organism: Elephantulus edwardii (assembly GCF_000299155.1). Classification (NCBI taxonomy): domain Eukaryota; kingdom Metazoa; phylum Chordata; class Mammalia; order Macroscelidea; family Macroscelididae; genus Elephantulus; species Elephantulus edwardii. The sequence goes on along the minus strand of NW_006399880.1, from coordinate 2,371,361 downwards.
TGTGCCATCCCTCCACTCTCCCAAACATGCTGTCCCTCTCTAAGGACCAGTCCCTCCTTGCAACAGGCCCAAACTATGTCAGATGAAGCTTCAGAATCCTTGACTCCAAGGAGCATTCCGGCTTCACTCTCTAGGACAAACAAACCTGTTTGTTTTCCTAGCAGTCCATGGTATGTATATTCAACTCTCTTCTTAAGCATCACAGCTCAAAGGTCAAGTCTTTTTCTATCATCCATATTCTCTGTCCAACTCTGATACATAGCATGTAATTGCGAAGACTATAGCCTGGATCAAGCGCACCTTAGTCTACAGCCTGACGTCGTTGTTCTTCAGTACTCTTGAGAGGTCGGTCCCTCATAGCTGACTTCCCCAATGCAATCTGTCTCTTGATTTCCTGGCTACTGGTACCAAGAGGTTGACTGTGGAACCAAGTAAACTAAAACTGTTAACTATCTCAATCTCCTCACCATCCATTTTGATGCTGCCAATTGGCTCAGTGGGGAGAATCTTTGTTTTCTTGATGTTGAGCTTCAGTCCATATTGAAGGCTGCAGTGCTTGACCTTCTGCAGCAAGTGCTTCAGGTCCTGCTCAGTTTCAGCAATCAGGGTTGTGTCATCTGCATAACACAGATTGTTGATGACTCTTCCACCAATCCTGATGCCACAGTCCTCCTATAAGCCAGTGTCTCAGGTGATCTGTTCTGCATACAGATTGAAAAGGTATGGAGACAAAATACATTACTGATGGACCCCTTCTTGATTTTGAACCATGTACTGTATCCTTGCTCTGTTCTGACAACTGCCTTTTGGTACAAGTATAGGTTTCACATAAGCACAATCAAATGTTCTGGGATTTCCATTCTTCTCAGAGTCAGCCATAGCTTGTTGTGATTCACGCAGTCAAAAGCCGTTGCATAGTCAATGAAGCACAGATAAACATTCTTCTGGTATTCTCTGCTTTCTGCCAAGATCCATCTTACAGTAGCTATAATATCCCTAGTACCACAACCTTTTCTAAATCTAGCCTGCACATCTGGCAGTTCTCTGTTGACACATTGTTCCAAATGTTTTTTGATCACTTTCAGCAGAATCTTGCTTGCATGTGATAGCAATGATATTGTTCAATAATTTCCACACTCTGTTGGGTCACCTTTCTTTGGAATGGAAACAAATATTGATCTTTTCTAGTCAGCTGGCCAACTGGCTGTCTTCCGAATTTCTTGGCACAACTTAATGAGCATATCCACGGCAGCATTTGTTTGTTGAAATAAATCAATTGGTATGCTGTCAACTCCTGGAGCCTTGTTTTTTTACAATTCCTTCAGAGCAACTGACTGACAGCAGCATGATATGTTCAGAATAACAGAAATCCTGATGGCTTGAGACGTAGGCCATCACATCAGGGGCTGGTCAATGGGAGACAGGTGTTGAACAGTGTAGGCAAAAGTAGGAAGGAATGGTGCTGGAGTAGGAAAAGGGTGGATAAAAAACAAGACAAAACAAAAAACATGCAGCAAGGGTGGGCAGCAACATTGAATCTATTGGTCATTTTTCTAACTGGGTAAATGCCTTTCCCTGACATAGCAGCATGAAATGTCAAAAGAATGAAGAAACTATTGAAAGACTCCATATTACAGCTACCCTTCATACAACTACACTGTTACCTATGTCAAAGAGTTTATTTTGATTTAGTGCAGGAATTGCCATTTGGCAAAGATATTTCAAAAGAGAATTTGAGGTCCTTGGAAGAATAGAGTTATTTAAAGGAAAATGTAGAGGTAAGAGCCAATGAAGAATTCCTCAAACTGACTGGCACTTTGGGGTGGTCCTGGCCAAGGAAATGAATGATGGATAGGATGAAGTTGAAAGAACTGAGGACAGGGAAAGGAGTCTACCCCACCTTTGAGCTTTCATGAATGAAACATGAGCTCTGAAATAAATGTAGGTACAATTTGAGAAGTTAGGTAAGAAAACATAAGTCAGAAACATCTCAGTTTCCTTGGAGTTGTCATTACGTGCCACTGAACAGGTTCCAATTCATAGAGCCCTATGTCTGGTTTTGTACCTTTCTCACAATAATTGCTATGCTCCAACCTGCCGTCATGCCACTGTGCCGTTCTGTCTTAAGGAGAGTCTTCTTTCTTTTTTTTTCACTGCTGCTTCACCAAGCGTGATGTCTTTCTCCAAGGGCTGGCCTTTCCTGATAACATGTGCAAAGAACTTGAGATGAGGTTTCACCATCACTGCTTCTAAGGAGCATTCCAGTTAGAATTTTTCCAAGACTGGTCATTTCTTCTTTTCGTGGTCCACGCAATATCCAATATTCTCTTCAAACATCACACTTCAAAAGTACCAGTTCTTCAGAGTTCCTGATAAAGCTTCTGGTGAAGCTCGAAGACTATAGCCTCCAATGTAGATTACTCCTCAGTCCCGAAACTCTATGAACTTTGATAAATGCTGATAGTTATAGAAAGGCTTCAGGCCTTTTGTTCATAGGATAACTATGAGTCATGCTTGGTTTGAAGGCAATCATCATCAACAACAACATATAAGAGACAAACATCCTCACAACTGAACCAATGAGAAACTCATGACAAAGGAGCAAAGATGGAAGCTGCCAAGGGTTTCATTTTACTTGGATCCATATTCAACACCCATGAAAGCAGCAGTCAAGAAATCAAATGACCTATTGCAATAAGCAAAGTTATAGGAAAGGACCTTTTAAAAACTCTAAAGAGTAAGGATGTCATTTTGAACCTTGGTGCACCTAATTTAAGTCATGGTATTTTCAATGAACTCATATGCATGTGAAAGGTGCACAATGAATAGGAGATACTGAAGAATTGAAGTTGTAGTCTGTGGTGCTAACATCCCCTTAAATTATCCCAAACACCTAAATTTGCCTGTACACACATTTTAATGTAGGCAGATTGCTCCATGTAAGATGTTTTCGTGCCATTGGGTCAATTTTATTTGACTGGCATAATTTCTGGACTGGAGGAGTTTTTTTTTGTTTTTGTTGTTGTTCTGTTACCAGCTTCATTCCTTTATGAAAGACCTTTTCACTGAAGACAGCCTTTCATTCAGGAATTTCACTTTCACATATACAGCTGGTCAGCCAAAACCAGTCACCATCAAGTCAGCTCTGACTCATGTAGACCTCAAATGTATCAGAACACAGTTGTGATGAATCGAATTCTCATAGCTGTGAGCTTTTAGAAGCAGATCACCAGGACTTTCTTCCAAGGTCTCTGTCGGTGAGTTGAAACCAACATCCTTTTAGTTAGGACTGTCATTCAGGAACACCATGCCCATACCTAGCTGTTATTTAAAGCGGGTGCTAACTATTTACACTTCTATCTTAGATCCTGGAGAGGAGATTGAAATGAAAATAGAGAAAGGGAGAGAAAATAGCTTTATTGATTATGCAAAGGCATTGTGTGAATCTCAACAAGTTGTTGCTAACATTGAGAAGAATGAGAGTCCCAGAGCACTTAATTGTGCTCATGCAGAACCTATATCAAGACCAGGAGGCTTTTGTGTGAACAGAGCAAGGGAAACACTGCATGGTTTAAAATTAAGAAGGGAGTGTGCCAGGGTTGTATTCTCTCTTCATACCTATTAAATCTGTATGCTGAGAAAATTATTCCAGAAACTGGACTCTATGAAGAGGAATGTGATGTCAGGATCGGAGAGAGACTTATGAATAACCTGCATTATTCAGATGAAACAACCTTGCTTGCTAAAAGAGAGGAGGGCTCGAAGCCCTTGTTGCAGAAGATCTAGGACTGCAGCCTTCAGTATGGATTGCATCTCAATGTCAAGAAAACAAAGAAGATGCTAGTTAGGAATTTTTTTTTATGGTTGTGAGAAAAATGAAACTTGGGATTAGTTTTAATATGTTCAGAATTTGCAACTGCAAAAGACATGCAGAAGCAACCTGAATACACAAAGTCCTGATTCACAAAGGGAAGAACCATGGTTTAACATAGCAATTGAATAAGAAGAAGAAGAAAAAAATTAAAAAGGTCAAAGAAGAGAATGGCACTTAGTTTTCCACAGGGGTTGTTTTTTAAAATTGTTGTTGTTGTTGTTACGTGCTGTCGAGTCGCTTGCGACTCATAGCGACCCTATGTACAACAGCTCTAAACTCTGCTCTGTCCTGTGCCAATCTCATTGTCTCCGACACACTCATCCCAATTGCCCCAGTCACCTAATCAATCCACCTCCCAGAGGGCCTTCCCCTCCTGTGCCTGCCCTCCACCCTCCCAAGCATGATGTCCTTCTCCAAGGGCCGGTCTCTCCTTACAACATGACCAAAGTATGTCAGACAAAGCCACAGAATCCTTGCCTCCAAGGAGCAGCCCGGTTTAACCCTCTCTAGGATGAATCTGTTTGTTTTCTTAGCAGTCCATGGTACCCTCAACACTCTTCTCCAACATCAAAGCTCAAAAGCATCAATTCTCCTTCGGTCCTCCCTGGTCATTGTCCAGCTCTCTGACACATAACAAGTGATTGCAAAGACCATGGCCTGTACCAGATGCACCTTAGTCTCCAGAGACACATCGTTGCTCTTCAGTACTTTAGAGAGGTCCCTAACAGCAGACTTTCCCATCGCAATACATCTTTTAATTTCGGCACATAACAACAACAACAATTTTAAAAAACAACCCATGTGGAAAAGTAAGTGCCATTCTCTTCTTTGACTTGAAATAATCAAGATCCTGTCACTTGATTTATGGGAGTTGTTAGTAGCTATTGAGTCATCTCAAGTGTTTTATAGAAAGCTAACCTGATATAATCTGAGACCTAAACATATTTTGCCCAGTCAGGTACTCCCCTGTACTTTGCTTTTCTCTAAGGAGATAAGTAAACTGAAAGGTCTGCATTATCTTGGTGCAATGGGCTGCACTAAAACACTTAGACTTTAGAATGACGATGATCCAACAGATAAGACCAAAACCTTCTCTTTTCTAGTATTGTTGAGGTGTTGTTGACTATGACTCATAATGACCATCTGAACAACAGATTTAAATTTTGCCCTATCATGCATCTTCCTCAAGATCCCCACCATACGCAAGTCTATTGTTGTAGTCACTGACTATGCCAATCTGTCTCATTGATAGTCTAGCTCTCTTTCTTTTTCTAAGGACTGGCTCCTTTTAATAACATGCCTAATGTGTATGTGGCAGACTTTCACCATGCCACGTTCTAAGGAATACTTTTGCTTGCACTTTCTCTAAGACAGATTTCTTTGTTCTTTTGGCAGACCACAATATAGTCAATACTCTTCTCCATCATCATAATTCAAAGGCATAAACTCCTCCACCTTCTTTGTACGTTACCCAACTTCTAGGAGTTTCAAACTCATTCTTTCTATTTTTATCATAACCATTTTACATAGCTTTTAGCTTGATATTTCTAACAGTCCTTTCAAGAATATTAATATTTTATCCTGTTCTCTGCTTTAGATTTCTTTTGACTATGTTAGGAATCACTATGAGTCGCAGGCGACTCGACGGCACATAACAACAAACAACATGTTAGGAAATCTAAATTTTCATAAGCACGAAATTTCTGGAGCCCTTTCTTACTCTCATTCTGCTTCTCGTCCCTCTCTTAGCTGCCTTGTAAGGAGGATAATCTTCGGGAGTGAATTACTTCCTTTATTCTTTCTTTCTTTTTCACTGAAAATAACCTCCATATTTGTTAGGAATTGAATTTTGTCTCCCAAAGAACATGTTCTGGAAATCCTAACCTTTATACCTGTGTTTAAGTTTAGGAAAGAGAACCATATTTATTTCCATTTTTTTAAGAAAAACAACTGACTGCAACAGATCCATATTTCCTCCCATTCCAAGAAGAAGGTACACTAATCTGAAAGTATGGAGACTCATGTGTGAAGCGGTTGGATTCTGGAAGGTGAGTTCTTCTTGTTGTGGTTAAACCTTGAGTGTAGACTGGTTGTTTTTGTTTCTTTCACAACCTGTTTGAGCTGATTGGATTTTCTGGGTTTGGCTAACAATGAGCTGTTGGTTGGAATCCTTTTGTTTAGAGGCAATCAGGACCTGGTGGCCAGATGTTAATGTTTCAAAGTCACCTGATGTTAATTGTGTTTGGAATGAACATTCTTCTAAGGGGTACAGCACTGGTCTGTCAATTCACTGTACTGAGGTTACGTGGGGTTGCTGTGATGCTGAACACTGTGCCACTGATATGTCAAATGCCATAATCATTAAACATGGTGGACAGTGTTTAATGGAGCTCTCAGATTAAGACAGGCTTGGAAGCAGGAGTGGCATCCACTCCTAAATAACATGCTTCTGGAAACTCTATGAATGTTGTTGTTGTTGTTGTTGTT
>NW_006399880.1:2359836-2360885 GCF_000299155.1 Elephantulus edwardii | reverse complement strand
AAAAAGTTGGTGTCAGAACATCAAAAGGGGCAAACTCTCTTGGAATTTATTAAGCTGAAGGAACTGAAGAACAAATTCAAACCTTTACTTTAATGTTTAAAGACACTATAGTCAAAATATCGAGTGATCCAGGAAGCATCAAAAGAAGAACAATTACTGTTCCAAAAAGAATTGGCCAACACACAACAATGTTATGAAATGGCATATGATTAAGATGCAAGGGTAATAGAAGAAGAATTTCAAGCTGTGCTGTGAAGACATTGGAAAGAATATAAGGCCCCAGGAATTGATGAAATATCAGCTGGCATATTTCAACAAACAAATGTAGCCCTGGATGTATTCAAAATGTTGTGCCAAGAAATCTGATGGACAGCTAACTAAAAGTCATCAATATTTATTCCCACTCCCCAAAAAAGGTGAGCCAACAGATTTTGGAAATTATCAAGCAGTATCACTAATATCACATGCAAGCAAAATCTTGCTGAAGATTATAAAAAAAACCCACCCAACTAGAGCAGTACATTGATAGAGAAATGTGTTAGAAGTAAAGCTGCGTTTAGAAGAGACTATGGCACTAGGGATATCATTGCCAAAGTCAGATGGAACTTGGCTGAAAGTGGAGAGTACAATAAGAATGTCTACTTGAGTTTTATTGACTTTGCAAAGGCATTTGAATGTGTGAATCACAACAAATTATGGTTAACATTGAGAAGAATAGGAATCCCAGAACACTAGGCAGTGTTCATGGGAAACCTATGTTGGAAGCTGTCATACAAACACAGCACAGAAACACTGAATGGTTCAAATCAAGAAAGGAGTGCATCAGGGATGTGTCCTTTCTCCATACTTTTTTAATCCAAATGTGGAACAGATTATTCAGAAGGCTAGTCTTTATGAAGAGGAATGTGGTGTCAGGATTGGAGGAAGACTCATTAATAACCTGTGAAAAACAGATGACACAATCTTGCTCACCAAATGTAAAAAGGACTTGAAGCATTTACTGTAAAAAGTCAACTGCAAAACAACTATGAGATATCATCTCACCCCAG
>NW_006399880.1:2349302-2358941 GCF_000299155.1 Elephantulus edwardii | reverse complement strand
ATGATAGGTGGAGAAAGATAAAGGTTGTTAACAATTTCATCTTGGTGAAATTCATAAATGACAACCATAACACCAGCAGTCAGGAAATCAATAGACAATTTGCTTTAGAAAAGTCTGCTTTCAAGAACTTCTCAAAAATGCTAAAGAATGACAATGTCAGTCTAGAGAATAAGGTGTATTTTATCCAGGCCATGGTCTAAGTTCTATGCATTTGGAAGTTGCTTTAGGAAAGTCGACTGTCAAGAACCTCTCAAAATTGCTGAAGAGCAATGATATCAGTCTCGAGACTAAGATGTACCTGACCCAGGCCATGGTCTTCTAAATTCTGTACATTTGGGAGATGCAACCAGCTCTGTCCTGCAAAGGATGAATCCAGGTTGCTCCTTGGAGGTAAGAATTTTGTAACTCCATCTCACATGTTGACAGAAGGGACAATCAATCAGTCTTTGGAGAAGGACGTCACAGAGATTCAGTGCAAGAGAGGTAGACCCTGGATGAGATAGATTGACTGTGACTGTGCCAATGGGGGCAGGTGTATCAGAGACATTGAGATAAAGTTCAGAGCTATTGTTCATATGATATGAGTCATAGTCAACTTGATGGCACATAACAATAACAACAGAGTGCAAAGATTTTCCATTAATATCACATGGAAATAAAATCATGCTAAAGACTACTAAAACAATGAATGGAATAGTATAGCCACAGGGAACTTCCAAAAATTCAAGCTGGATTCAGAAGAGGCCATGGCATAAGGGATATCATTGCTGAAATCAGGTGGATATTGGCTGAAAGAAGAAAATGCTCGAAAGATGCTTGCTTGTGTTTTCTTGATTATGCAAAGGCATTTGACTATGTAGACCAAAGCAAATTATGGACAACATTGAGAAGAATGGAAATCCTACAAGAATTACTTGTGCTCATACTTAACCTATACATAGACCAAGACAAAGTTGTGCAACATGAGAAAGGGAACAGTGTACAGTTTAAAATCAGGAAAGATGTGGGTCAAGACTGTGTCCTTTCTCTATGCCTATTCAATCTGTATGCTGAGCAAATCATTCAAGAAATATATGATAAAGAATATGGCATTACATTGAAAAAAGAATCATCAACAACCTGTATTATGCAGATGACACAACCTTGCATGCAGTAAGTGAAGACTTGAAGTACTTGCTAAAGAAGATCAGGCTACAGTCTTCAATACAGATTGCATAACATCAAGAAAACAAAAATTCTCACCACTGGACCAATAGGCAATATGATAATAAATGGAGAAAATACTGATGTTGTTAATGATACCCTTTGCTTAGTTCCACAATAAATACTCATGGTAACAGTAGTAAAGAAATCAAAAGACATGTTGCATTGGGGATATCTGCTGTCAAGAATTTTTTTTCGAAGTGCTAAAGAGCAAGAATGTCAGTTTAAAGATTAAATTTCACATGATTTAAATCATGGAAATTTTTTGGCACCAATATTTGATTTTTAAAAAATTTAATTTATGTTTACTTGCTTACAAAGTTCATATACATTGTGTTTCACATTATCCTTCGTTCCCATTTGTTATGTTTTATAAAATTAATCACCATTGAAATATGCCCACCATTGTCCTATCCTTGTTGCTATACATCAGACAGCTGGACAATGACTAAGAATGATAAAAGAAGAATCGATATCTTTGAGTTGTGGTGCAGAAGAGTCTTGAACACACCATGGACAACCAGGAAAACAAATTTATTTTTTTTTGAGAAGGTGAAACCAAATTTCTCCTTGGAGGCTAGGATTCTGAAGCTCCGTCTCACATATTTTGGGCACATGACCAGCAGGGACCAGTCCTTGGAGAAGGACATCATGCTTTGAAGGGAGAAAGAACAGCACATGAGAGGAAGACCCTGCATGAAATGGACTGACATAGTAAATGGGGCAATGGGAGTAAATGTGTGGGAGAATCAGTGAGAGTAGATCAGAATAGGGCAGGGTTTTCAGAGGTATTGTACATAGGATCACTGTGAGTCATGGATGACTCAATGGCATGTAACAACAAACAACAACCCTGTCTTTCCAGATCCCTGACAGATCTTTCCCATTTCCTTTACCCTAACTTACCCACCAAATTATGTGACCCTGGATGTGCTCACCAAGTTGTGCCAAGAAATCTGGAGAACAACTACTTGGCCAACTGACTGGATGAGATCTACATTTGTTCCCATTCCAAAGAAGGGTGACCCAACAGAGTGTGGAAATTATAGAACAGTAACATCGATTTCACATCCAAGCAAGATACTACTGACGATTATCCAAAAACGATTAGAACAGTACATCAGCAGAGAACTGCCAGAAGTCTAGGCTGGGTTTAGAAGGGGTCATGGTACTAGGGATAATGGAGCTAATGCTAGATGGATCTTGGCTGAAAGCAGGGAGTACCAGAGGCATGTCTATCTGTGTTTCATTGATTATGTAAAGGCGTTTGACTGTGTGGATCATAACAAACTGTGGCTGACTCTGAAAAGAATGGGAATCCCAGAACATTTGATTATGCTAATGTGAAACCTATGCTTGGACCAAGAAGCACTCGTCAGAATAGAGCAAGGAAACACTGCATGGTTCAAAATTGGGAAGGGCGTACTCCAGGGATGTGTCCTGTCTCCATACTTTTTCAACCTGTATGCAGGACTGATTATCTGAGAGGCGGGGCTCTATCAGGAGGAATGTGGCATCAGGATTGGTGGAAGATCTATCAACAATCTGTGTTATGCCGATGACACAATCCTGCTTGCTGAACTGAGGAGGACCTGAAGCGCCTGCTGCAGAAGGTCAAAGACTGCAGCCTTCGATATGGATTGGAAGTTCTTGTCTCTAAACAATGGCATTTTTTTATTGCTTCATATGCCTCCAAAAGTTGGGGTTTTTAGTACTTTCTAACCTGATAGCCTCATCTTCTAACACTATAGTCAACCAGGTCCACTAGTTATTCATGGGGATTTTGAAAGTCTGCTATTTTGGAAGAGGATGATCAGTTCTACTTCTTAGGGATCTATAAATTTTGTGCTCATGAAAATTTAAGCTCAATAAAAATGGTCAAAAATATGAATAAATTAGAGAAAAACCATAAAATGGGTGTGTTTTTTTTTTCATTCTCATAAGGGCAACAAGAAACATCAGGGGGTGAAAAGCTGTATAGGAAATAATATGACAAAAAAAGGAAGTTGTTAAGTGCCGTCAAGTCGAATATCACTCATAAGTGACACTATGAACAATGGATCCAAAACCTGCCCTACCCTGTGCCATCCTCATCATCTGTGACACACTTGAGTACTGTGCTACAGTCACTGTGGCAATCCAGCTCTCTGAGGGTCTTCCTCTTCTTTATTGACCTTTTCAAGTATGATGTCCTTTCCAAGGAATAGCCTCTCCTAGCAACATGCCCAAAGTATGTAAGATGGAGAGGAAGAATAAGTCTGAAACATCAACTTTAATACTAGAAAATAAAAGAATTTTAAATTCTGGTGACTTATTGTTGACGGGTTGTGCTGATAACCCAAAAACACATAGTTCGAATCCACCAACTGCTCCTAAGGAGAAACATGAGCAATCTCCTATCTTGCAATTTACTGCCTCTGACCCACTAGAAAGAAGGTCAGCTATGAGGTGGTTCTGACTTGACAATACATAACAACAATATTTTTTAGTATCACATCGATTATATTAATTTGTTCACTTATCTTCATTCTGAAGTCCAAGAGCTTTAGTACAGTTCACTGCACAAAGATCTCTTATATCTTTTCGTTTTCTTATCTACACAGAGAAAGTCAAAGTACAATAGATGTGTGTGCAGGCAGGTGTTAGGTGTTTGGGGTAACTTCACGTCCAACTCAAAGCTACCCTCCCTCAGATTTTCCTGCTTAGAGTTCTTTACATAGTAGGCTGCCCTTCTTTCCACCACAGAGCAGCTGCTGGATTCAAGTTGTATTCCTTCCTCTTGTGTATGATTTCCATAATTTCTGCATTCTGTTGAATAACTTTTCTTTGCAATAGGCACAAATGAGATTTTCTTCCAGTCGTTGCCCGGTAGCTACCTTCAAAAACTCTTGCCATAGGCAAGTGAGCACATCTACTTTGCATCTGTTTGTTGAACCAATTCAATTCATATTCTGTCAATTTTTGTAATCCTGTTTTCTGTCAATGCTTTTAGGAACAGCTTGGACTTTTCCCTTCAGGTTCCTTGTGAAATAGTTGAGCATGAACAAATTTTGGCTTTGGGGGCAGCAATTCCTCCCATCTTCTTTTCATGCTTTCTGTGACATTCAGTGTTTTGTTCATGTTGTTGATAGGCATTGTTTAGTGAGCTCTGTTTCACTATTACAACAGACTGAAGCCCTGCCCAGTCCTGCTTCATTTCTACAATCTATTCCATGCTTAGGCCCAGTGTTGCAGTCACTACAATCCCTATGTCAATCCATCTTATTGAGGTTCTGCCTCTCTTTTTGTGATCTTCTATTTTTCTGAGAATGTTACCTTTCTCCAAGGACTGACCTCTCCTGTTAACATGCCCAAAGTATATGCAGTAGGTGAAGCTTCACTATCCTTGTTTCTTAAGTGCACTACTGCTTCCCAGATGGGTGTGATTTTTCTTTTGGCCGTCCAGTCCATGACATATTCAATATTCTTCACCTACACACCAGGGGCAGCAATTCCTCAGCTTCTCTTATACATTGTTTAACTTTCATATGCATATGAAGCAATCGCAAACAACATGACTTGGGGCAGGAGCCCATAGAATTTCGCAGGTGCTTGTAGAATCCTTCAGTATTGCAATTTAAAGCTTACGGTTTTTCTTCATTTCTTTTAGCTTGAGAAATGCCAACTGTGGTCTTCCCCTTTGGTTTTCTAACTCCAGGTCTTTGCATATTTCATTGTAATACTTTGCTTTTTCTTTTCAAGGTGACCTTTGAAATTTTATGTTTCTCTCTCTCCTCCCCAATCCAAATGTTCCTCTGGTATTCCTTGCTTATAGCCAAGATCCATCTAACATCATCTATAACACTATAATATCCCTAGTACCATAGCCTCTTCTAAACCCAGCCTGCACTTCAGGCACTTCTCTGTTGATGTGCTATTCCAGTTGTTTTTGGATAATCTTGCTTTCATGTGACATCAATGATGTTGTACAATAATTTCCACACTCTGAGGTCAAATTTCTTTGGAATGGGAACAAATATAGATCTCTTCCCGTAAGCTGGTAAGATGGTTGCCCTCCAGATTTCTTGGCACAATTTGGTGAGCATATCCAAGGGTCTGTTTGTTGAAATTATCAATCAATATGCCTTCAAGTCCTGCAGACTTCTCCCCCCCATTTCTTTCAGAGCAGCTTGAACTTCTTCTTTCATCACCATAGGCTCTTGCTCATATATTGTTTCATAAAATTCTTCTGTGTTAGCCAATTCCTTTTAGTACAATGACTCTGTATACTCTTTCCATCTTCTTTAATGCTTCCTGGATCAATTAATATTCTGCCCACAGCGTACAAATGGTGGCTGACTCTGAAAATAACTGGAATCCCAGAAAACTTGATTGTGCTTATGTGAAGCCTATACTTGGACCAGAAGGCAGTGGTCAGAACAGAGCAAGGAAACACTGCATGGTTCAAAATTGGGAAGGGTGTAGGCCAGGGAAGTGTCCTATCTCCATACCTTTTCAATCTATATGCAGAATAGATTATCTGGGAGGCTGGGCTCTATGAGGAGAAATGTGGCATCAGGATTGGAAGTAGACTCATCAATAACCTGTGTTATGCAGATGACACAACCCTGCTTAGTGAAACTGAGGAGGACCTGAAGCGCTTGCTGCAGAAGGTCAAGGACTGCAGCCACTGGGCCGACTGGCAGCATCATGACAGAAGGTGAAGAGATTGAGATTGTTAACAGCTTCAGTTTACTTGGCTCCACAATCAACATTCTTGGTACTAGCAGCCAGGAAATAAAAAGACAAATTTTATTGGGAAAATCTGCTGTCGGAGACCTCTCCAGAGTGCTGAAGAGTAATGATGTCGGTCTGGAGACTAAGGTGCTTTGGATCCAGGCCATAGTCTTTACAATTACTTGCTATGCTTCAGAAAGCTGGACAATGACTAAGGATGATAGGAGAATTGCTGCCTTTGAGTTATGGTGCTGGAGAAGAGTGTTGAATATACCATGGACTTCTAGGAGAACAAATAAGTTTGTCCTAGAAAGGGTGAAACCAGGCTGCTCCTTGGAGGAGGCAAGGATTCTGAAGGTTTGTCTGATATACTTTGGGCATGTTGCAAAGAGGGACCAGTCCTTGGAGAAGGACATCATGCTTAGGATGGTGGAGGGACAGCCCAAGAAAGGAAGAATCTGGATGAGATGGATTGATTCATTCACTGAGATAATGGGGATAGATGTGTCAGAGACAATAAGGTTGGCACAAGATAGAGCAGGGTTTAGGGATGTTGTACATAGGGTGGCTATGAGTCACAAGTGACTCAACAACACATAACAACAATCCAAATGATTTGTTTTCCTTTTATTTATTATTCCACATTTTCTCCTCCCTTTCCCTCCCTCTCCCCCAACCCACTCTGCAATGCACCCCTTGTTCGTTTGTTCTCGTACATGTAATGCATAATCATATATTCCTTCCAGACAGCTCTTGCCTTCATCTGTTATAATGCAGTGTTCATTATCTATCCACTCTTTCCCCACTCCTTCCTTAATCCCTCCTCATGTCTGTCCTATTTTATAAAAACACTGTTAGGTAGTATTTGTCCTTTGTTACTGAGATATTTCACTTAGCTTAATGTCCTCATGGCTCCCCCCATGTTGCATAATGTTTTTCTATTTCATTGTTTTTCAAGGATGCATAATATTTCATGTGTGGACATACTATAGCTTTTCTATCCATTCATTTGTTGATGGAAACTTGAGTTGCTTCTATCTTTTTGCTATTGTGAATAGTGCAGCAATAAACATTGGTGTGCATACATCTGTTTGTGTTGTGGCTCTGGTCTCTTTACGGTATATTCCCAATAGTAGAATTGCTGGGTCAAATGATATTTCTATTTCCAACTTCCTGAGAAAGCACCCGCCCACCAGCCATAGTGATTGTACCATTTTACATTCTCACCAGCAATGAATCCACAACCAGCCTCTCCACAACCTTACTAGCAGTTGTTGTTTGCTGTCCTGTTGAACTTTGCTATTGTTGCTGGGGTTGTTCTGTTCTCTGGCTTGATAATTTCTCCTATTCCCTTTAACTTCTTTATGTTCTAGAGTAAGTTTCAGAGTATTTTCTGACATCCATTTTTGTCATTTCTTTCTTACTTATTTTTTATTGGTTTGCTTACAAAGTTTGTATACATTGTGTTTCAAACTATTCTTCATTCACTTGTCTTTCTTTCTTGTCTTTTAAAGGAATTTTTCTTTCTTCTTGAATGATGCCCTTGATGTCACACCATAATCTATCCGGACTTTGGTCATTAGTGTTCAATGTATCAAATATATTCTTGAGATGGTGTCTAAATTCAAGTGAGAAGTACTCAAAGATATATATTGGCTCACTTAGACTTCTTTCTTTCATTTTTTTTTCAGCTTCAACATGAGCATGCATATGGGCAACTGATGTACTGTTCCACAGCTGACCAGCTCCTGGTTTTGTTCTGATTGATAATACTGAGATTCATCACTATTTCTTTCCACAAATGTTGTTTAAGCTTTCCAGAGTACTGAGAAGCAATGATGACAGTCTAGAGACTAAGATGCACCTGATCCAATCCATGATCTTAGCAAATACTTGCTATAAATCAGAGAGCAGGGTAATGACTAAGGATAATAGAAGAAGAATTGATGCCTTTGAGCTGTGGTGCTGGAGAAGAGTATTGAACATACCGTGGACAAACAGGTCTGTCTTGAAGAGGATGAAATACAGCTTCTCTTTGGAGGCTAGAATTTTGAAGCTCCATCTCATATACTTTGGGCATGAGAGACAGATCCTTGGAGAAGGACATCATGCTCAGAGGGTGGAGGGACAGCAAAGGAGAGGAAGACCCCAGATGAGATGGATTGACTCAGTGACTGAGTAGGTCATTCGATTCTCTGATTTTAAATGGCCAGCACTAGTCCATTTCAACTCACCATTGTATAGTATGTCACTATTTATGCATTCCATTTCATGTTTTAAAATTTCCAGTTTTCCTAGATCCTTATTTTTAATCTCATGCTTCAGTTGTTAATGGGTGCTTGCAGCTAATTTCTTCATTATGAGCCATGCAACATCTGAAAACAAAAGTCCTTCATTGGCTGAAGACTTTACTCCACACATGTTATTCACATAGACTCTGTTTTGAGGAGTAGAGATTTTCCCCCACTCAGTTATATTTGAGTACTTTCCAAGTGAAGGTCTCATTGTCAGGCATTATATTAGACAATATTCCATTGGCATTTATAGGGTTTTCAATGGTTATTATGTCAGAAGTAAATGACCAGTCCTGCATCCCAGTCTATCTTAAGATTAATTAATTAAGATTAATCTAGAAAATCCACTATAATTTCTCCAATATGGGTTACCCTATTGATATTGTCAATATGAGTGACAGATGCTTGGAAGGGTGGAGGGACAGCACAGGAGAGGAAGATCTTTGAGGAGATTGATTGACTCAATGACTGGGGTAATATGGGTAGGTGTGTTGGAGACAGTAAATTTGGCTCAAGATAGAGCAGGGTTCAGAGCTATTGTACATATAGTCGCTATGAACTGCAGGTCATTTGATGGCACTTAACAGCAACAAGTTATATAGTCTCTAACATCTCAGCAACATGCAAACCACCACAGTGCAACAGTGAGATATAGATACAGGTTTTTGCTGCTGTTTGTATCAAACATTTTCATTCTGGTGTGTTGGCTCACTTGCAGAAGCACGACCACTACAAAGATTTCAATATTTAATCATACATTTATTAAATATTTAAGATCATCCAAGTTGTTGTATCCAAATGTACACGTCTTAAATAAACTATTCTCACTTTCCCCAGTATTTTACCACTTTGGAGAAACTCTTCTTTGTCCATTGAGCAAACTAATGAAGGGAAACCTCTTTTTATCCAGTTTCTTCACTTTGTAACCTGTCTTTCCACTTTGCTGTACCATAAACCTTCTTTCACAGCACAGAGTTCTTACAGCCTCCTGCCATCCGCTGGCCAAAAGTATATAGCAAGTACGTAATATTTGCTGAAGATCAGAAGAATTGTGTTACATCATATAATCATGGGAATAAAATCTCACAATCACAGGTTCTGTTCAAGGGGTTAGTAGAAGAAGTATAGAGCAAGGAGTAGAAGAATTGAGAGATCTCTTAAGATCCTGCTTATTTCATCTCTCATTAATT
Source organism: Elephantulus edwardii (assembly GCF_000299155.1). NCBI lineage: Eukaryota > Metazoa > Chordata > Mammalia > Macroscelidea > Macroscelididae > Elephantulus > Elephantulus edwardii. Next base: position 2,349,538 of record NW_006399880.1, on the reverse strand, counting down.
TAATAAAATATTTTCTTTAATTGGAATTTATGTTGTTGTTGTTGTTTTGTGCCGTCGAGTCGTTTGTGATTCATAGCGACCCTATGTACAACAGCCCTAAACCCTGCTCTATCCTGTGCCAATCTCATTGCCTCTGACACACCCATCCCGATTACCCCAGCTACTGGATCAATCCACCTCATAGAGGGTCTTCCCCTCCTGCGCTGTCCCTCTACTCTACCCAGCATGATGTCCCT
>NW_006399880.1:2347802-2348861 GCF_000299155.1 Elephantulus edwardii | reverse complement strand
TTTGTCTTCTTGACATTGAGCCTCAGTCCATATTGAAGGCTGCAGTTCTTGACCCTCTGCAGCAAGTGCATGATGTCCTCCTCAGTTTCAGCGAGCAGGGTTGTGTCATCTGCATAACGCAGATTGTTGATAGATTGTCCACCAATCCTAACGCCATGGTTCTCCTCATAGAGCCCAGCCTCTCGGATAATCTCATTCATTCATTCATTCCTTCACTCACTTATTGCTGTTGAGTTGGAAAAGACTCATAGCTGACCCTTGAGTCAGCTTTCAGAGGCTATAAATCGCAAGAGGCTATAAATCATCACCCTATTCCTACAGAACCACTGGTGATTTTGAACCTCCCAAAAGGTGCCACTTTGGGTTAGCAGTACAACTCTCTGCTGACTACACCACCAGAGCTCTCCAGAGGATTAATAAGGCTCTAGAAATTTAATGCTCATGAAAACTTAAGTGCAATAAGATACTCAAAAGGATGGCTAAATTAGAGAACACGATAAAATGTTTTTCTTATTCTGACAAAGGCAATTAGAAACAGCAGGGAGAGAAAAAGTGAACTTTCCCTTCTCATTCTTACAAGAATTCATATTATTATCATCAGTGGGATAGATTGATGACATTTTAAGTATTTTCAGTATAGTATATTTATCAGTTCCTGCATTAGGCCCAAGTATGTTTGATTTCTCACGCAGATGAGAAATTTTTCCCCCCATTGCTTTTTTGTTTGTCTTTTGTGACAGACTCGAAGGTCAGGACTTCCTTTCTCTCTCTCTCTGTCTCTCTGTTTCTCTCTCTCTCTCTGGGCCTCCTCAAAACAAAATGCTTTCATCTGGTACATTGCTTCTTACGTTGAAGTCTTTGGACCAGTAGCAGCCATCTCATCTGGGCATTTGTTAGACATCCAAGTACCAGGCCCCACACAGCCACATGGAATGAGTCTGTATTTTAACAATATCTAATGACTTACACTGGAGAGCAGAGAAGCCAAAGCACAGGGAAGAATTCAAGATACTAAAGAGTTGAATAGAAGATTTCAAAAGGCAGCACGGGATGACAAAG
>NW_006399880.1:2338343-2345951 GCF_000299155.1 Elephantulus edwardii | reverse complement strand
AATGGCTTAATTCATTTTTATACATGTGTGTTGTTATGTGCCATTGAGTGAGAGCCAATTCTTAACTGATTCTCCAGTGGATTTTCAGAGGCAGTAAACCACACAGGAGGAAATTGCCCATCTTTCTCCCAAGAAGCAGCTGGTGAATTTGAACCATGTACATTCATGTAATTATGGCTCAGTTTAAGAGAAAGATTCTTTCCTACTTCCAGAAATTCCCTCAAAATTTTCAATAACCACTTCCCTCTTCTCAGATTAATCATTTTCTACTTTCCTATTACAATTGTTGAAGTGGCAGAAAGCAAAGAATACCAAAAGAATGTCTATTTGTGCTTTATTGACTTTGCAAAGGCATTTGACTGTGTGTATCATAACATTGAGAATAGGAATCCCAGAACACTTACTTGTGCTCATGCAAAATCTACAGCAATACCAAGTCTTTTGTTCAAACAGCACAAGGGAACATGACATGACTTAAAAGTAGGAAAGGTGTTCATCAGGGTTGTATGCTCTCTCCATGCCTATTCAATCTGTATGAATGCTCAGCAATTATTCAAAAAGCGGGACTTTATGAAGAATATGGCCTCGGGATTGAAGGAAGACTCATCAATAACCAATGTTATGCACATGACACACGTTTGCTTACTGAAAGTGAGGAAGACTTGAAGTACTTGCTGCAGAAGACCAAAGAATAATGCCTTTAATATGGATTGCATTTCAACATGAAGAAAACAAAACTTCTCACTACTGTACTGATAAGCAGCATCATGATAGATGGAGAAAAGTTGGAGACAGTCAATGCCTTCATATTACTTGGATACATGATCAACAACTTTGGTTTCAGCAGTCTGATTCAGGCCATGGTCTTTTCAATCACTTGCTATGCTGCAGAGAGCTGGACAGTGAATAAGGATGACAGAAGAAAAATTGATGCCTTTGAGGTCTGTGTTGGAAAAGAGTACTGAATATCCCATGGACTAACAAAAGACTAAAGAAATATGTCTTGGAGGGGGTACAGCCAGAGTACTCCTTGTAGGTTAAGGTGACAAAGATTCATCTCACATACTTTGGGAATATTGCTAAGAAAGTGTTAGAGAATTTTGGGGAGGAAGGGAGGGCCTCTGGCCAGGACAGATTGTCTAAACTCCAGATAAGTGCAAGCCTCCCAACGGCCGTTAATACAGGGCAGAGAAAGCTCACCTGTATTTGGCTGTACCAGCCTGAGAAAGCTCGCCACCTGGGAAGACGGCTGCTGCATCTGTTGAGCTGGGAGTGTTCCACACGAGGCTGAGGCTCTCCTATCCAATCCGCATGTCCCACATCTGTAAGCCCACCCTATCCTGTTTTCCTGTTTACATGTTCGTATATAAGTGTGCTGCAGCCCCCAATAAAATTGAGCTGGATTGCCACTCTGATCCTCTCCTGGAGTGGTGTATCTCCATCATGCTTAACCCCATCAGGGTGTTTCTGTTGGTTGCTGGCAAATGGACAGTGACAGGAGACGCTGCTCTTTGGAGAGGAATGCCATGTTTAAAAAAGTGTAGGGTTGGCAAAAGAGAGGAAGACCTTCAACAAGGTCGACTGATACAGTAACTGCATGAATGGGCACCGGCTCAAGTGTGTCAGAGATGTTGAGGATGGCACAAAATAGATCAGGGTTCAGATCTTTTGTCCATAGTTTAGTACTCAACTCAATGGAATCTAACAACAACAACAACAACAACAACATTACAGTGGATTCATTTTGTCTACTCTTGCAATTTGTAATGATTGTGTAGTTGACTATTCTTGTGTCTCTCAACTCAACTCATTGCTGTCAAGTTGGAACCAATGCATAGCTGACCCTCCAGCAGGTTGGCAGATGCTATAAATCTCACGAGAGAATATTGTCCATCTTTTTCCCATGGAGCAGCAGGTGGATTCAAACCACCTGCCTTTGTGTTGGCACAACTCCTTACCTACCTGGCCACCAGGCTCCTCTTTTGCCTCTACAATTTTCAACTGGAATACTGTTTTTAATATCCATCAGTGTTATTAAGTATACCAAGAGTTTGTTGTTGCTGTTGGATAGTATTTAATTATATGATTGTGTCACAATTTATTTATCATTCTCTCTTTGATGGGTATTTAGATTGCTTCCAGTTTGGGCTATGATGAATAAGGTTTGTAGAATCTGTGCAAATCTTTGTATACAGATATACATGCATTTCTCCCATTTTAAATTGGTTTGCATATAATAATCCATTTACATTGTGTTTAATTCATGTGGATTGTGTTTTATATAAACCAAAGAACAAGTAAGAAATTGAGGGGGTAGAAAGTATAACTTGGTGGTGGTGAAAAAGACATAGAGAAGAATGGACACACAATGTGAAGTCTGTGAACTATATATGTAGAAATTATGGGGGGGAAGTATGTTTTGTTTTATATATTTTCACGAAAACTTATAGGAGGGAGAAGTTTTTCAAAATCTTGAGTCCCAAAGACATTCTTTGATGTTAGGCTCCCAAAAGGCAGAGCTCAGAGAGGCAGAGTTAAGGGAAGCCTGGGTAAAGGCTGTCATTCCAACACCCTTGGTCCTTGCTCAAATGCAAGGTAACATCAAAGGCTGAGAAGAAAAGCTCAGAAAGTTTACCAAGATTTAACCTGACCAACTCTTCTTATCTAGATGAAAAATTTTACATGTACCTTTATGGGTTGTGGTTAAACCAAATCCTAGAGCATAATTTCTAGGCATTGGTGTTATTTGACTCTTTCTTCAAGCCTTTTCTACAGAATGTATCATATAATTATGCTGAGTTAAAATTTCCACTGAAGGGGAGCTCTGGTGGCCTAGTGGCAAGGAGCTGCAACTACAATCCCAGGGACACACGGTTCGAATCCACCAGATGCTCTGCCGGGGAAGGAGGGACAATCTCCTCCTGTACCAGTCAGATCTGATTTGATGGTACATTCACACAAAAATTAAAAAAAGAAAAAGAAAAAATTCCACTGAAATATAATTCATGATTTGATATACTTTTTTTACATCATTCAATTGAAAACTTTAAAAGCAGAAAGAAAGATGTGACTAAAGCATAATAAACGCAGAGATGTTGAGAGATTTCTATTTGTGTTGAGGGATTAAAATAATCTGATAGCTTCTCTAGTGGTAAACCTTGAAGTACAGGGAAAGGAGGGGTATGAATCAAATTCTTCCCTCAAAACTATGGGTTGGCCAATCACAAAATGGGCACAGGATATGAATAGACACTTAACCAAAGAAGACATTCAGATGGCAAACAAACACATGAAGAAATGTTCAAAATCCCTAGCTATGAAACAACTATGAGATATCATCTCACCACAGCAACAATAGCAAAAGTTCAACAGGGTAGCAAAAAATAAATGCTGGTGAGGTTGTGAAGAGACTGAAATGCTTATTCACTGCTGGTGGGAGTGTAAAATGGTGCAACCACTATGGAAGGTGGTTTGGCGTTCTCTTAAAAAGATGGAAGCAAAAAATTCCATTTGATCCAGCAATGTCACTACTGGAAATATACCCTAAAGAAACAAGAACTTAGATTAATTGATTTGGGACCACTATGGTGGCCTGAGGCATGCCAGGTCCTTCTCCTCCACTTGAATTAGCCTTGTTCTTGGCTGGCGAGCTAGTGTCTGGGAACAGTGGTGCTGCTGTGGGTGATAGTGAGGACAGGAAGAATCTCTGGTCCTGCATTCTCAGTGAGATCTCTATTTGGTCAGGCTCCAAGGTCTCTACCAGCAGAAGTGTGCTGCTGTTGGGGTTCTGAGGAGAAGACAGCCAACCTGGATGTCACATGGAGCTTGCAGCTCACAACCAGCCTTCAGACAATGTTGGTTTGAGTTCTTTTTTATTTTGAGTTCTCTTTATTATTTTTTTCAAACTTGAGCGAGTCTGTTCACCACTCTGGAAGCCCCTTCTCCATTTGTGGAAAGTATTAATACCTACTTTGAGCTACAATTAGACCACTTGGCAGAGAGGAAGGGCAACAATGTTTGTTCTGGAGCCAGAAGTGATGTTCTAAGCCATGGTAGCAGATGAGGTGTAAGGTTCAGACCTTGGGACCTTGAGGCATGTGGGTGGAGCCATCCAGCTCCTGAGGAGAGCCACCTGGCCCCTGGGGAAAGCTATCTGGCAAGGAAGAGCTGCCTAGTCCCTGGGGAGAGCCACCTGGCAGGGGACAGCCACTTGGGAGGGGATAGCTGTCCAGCCCCTGGGGAGAACTGCCAGGCCCCTGGGGAGAGCTGCCCTGCAGGGAACAGCCACTTGGCTCCTAGGGAGAGCTGCCCAGTCCCTAGAGAGAGCCTCAAAGCTCAGTCAGCCACTCCCACTGGACTAACCCACACAAACACTTTGCAGTCAAGAGGACAGAAAACATCATAAAAAATCTTCTAGTAACTGAACCAGAAGGCATGTAGCTTCAACTCAAGACCACTAGAAAAAATATTAAAGTGGGCTTTCCTTCCCCTTCATCTCAACACCCCTGTTCAGCATGAGGCAGCCAGAGAGTTTGTGTCCCAATTTCCAAATGAGAAACCCACAAATGAAAAATACAATCTCTTTGTAAAAAGAAAAGAGAGGGGGAAAGAAAGCCATTTTTACCATCAAGCTTTGCATATGACATGAATAGAATTGTGCCAGGAAATATAGAGGACAATCACCTGTCCAACTGACTGGAAGAGATCTATTATGTGTTCCCATTCCAAAGAAACGTGATTCAACAGAGTGCGGAAATTATTGAACAGTATCATTGATATCACATGCAAGCAAGATTCTGCTGAAGATTACCCAAAAACAACTGGAACAGCACATCAACAGAGAACTACCAGAAGTACAGGCTGCGTTTAGAAGAGGCTCTGGTACTAGGTATATTATAGCTATAGTCAGATGGCTCTTAGCTTAAAGCAGCAAGTACCAGAGGAATGTCTATCTGTGTTTCATTGACTACGCAAAGGCATTTGACTATGTAGATCACAACAAGCTGTGGCTGACTCTGAGAAGAATGGGAATCCCAGAACACTTGATTGTGCTTATGTGAAACCTATACTTGGACCAGAAGTCAGTAGTCAGAACAGAGCAAGGAAATACTGCATGGTTCACAATTGAGAAGGATGAGTACCAGGGATATGTCCTGTCTCCATATCTTTTCAATCTATATGTGGAACAGATTATCTGGGAGGCTGGGCTCTATGAGGAGAAACGTGGCATCAGGATTGGAGGTAGACTCATCAACAATCTGCATTATGCAGATAACACAACCCTGCTTACTGAAACTGAGAAGGACCTGAAGCTCTTGCTGCAGAAGGTCAAGAACTGCAGCCTTCACTATAGATTGAAGCCCAACATAAAGAAAAGATTGTCACCACTAGGACAATAGGCACCATCATGATAGATGGTGAAGAGATTAAGATTGTTAACAGCTTCAGTTTGTTTGGCTCTACAATCAACAATCTTGGTACCAGCAATCAGGAAATTAAAAGATGGATTGCATTAAGAAAAGTCTGCTGTTAGTGACCTCTCCAAAGTACTGAAGAGTAACAAAGTAAGTCTGGAGACTAAGGTGCACCTGATATAGGCCATGGTCTTTGCAATTACTTGCTGTGCATCAGAGAGCTGGGCAATGACTAGGGATGATAGAAAAAGAATTGATGACTTTGAACTGTGGTGCTAGAGAAGAGTATTGAATATACCATGGACTGCTAGGAGAACAAACAAGTTTTGTCCTGGAGTGGGTGAAACCAGGCTGCTCCTTGGAGGCAAGGATTCTGAAGCTTAGTCAGACATACTTTGGACATGTTGCAAAGCAGGCCCAGTCCTTGGAGAGGGACTTGATGTTTGGGTGGGAGGCAGACAGTGCAGGAGAGGAAGACCCTTTTTGAGATGGATTGATTCAGTGATTGGGATAATAGGGGTTGGTGTGTTGGAGACAATGAGATTGATACAGGATAGAGCAAGTTTTAGGGCTGTTGTACACAGAGTTGCTATGAGTCGCAGGCAACTTGATGGCACATAACAACAAGATGTCACTTAAATATAATGTTTTTAAAAACCTAACAACTTCCATTTAGAAGAAAGATGTGACACCTACAGATCCGGTCATCATCTGATGACTTTGAGTCAGCAAGGACAAGGATGAATGTGTATTTGCTGAGAGAGGAGAAACACACAGACAGAAAGATCCTGCACACTAACAGCATCGTTGATCACAATTCACTGTTATGTATGGTAAAGAAACTATTTCTTTAAGCTAAAAAAAAAAAAAAAACACCCACACTGAATTATATGAAAAAGAATGAGCATCAGAACTAGAGGAAGATTCATCAACAATCTATGTTATACAGATAGCATACTCAAGCTAGCAGAATGTGAAAAGATTTGAAGCATTTGCTGAAGAAAATCAAAGACTACAGCCTCCAATATGGAGTGCATCTTAACATTAAGAAAACAAAAATCCTCACCACTGGACTAATAGACATCATGATGGGGAGGGGGGCAAAGATTGAAATAGTCAATGATTTAATTTTACTTGGACCCCTTTAAGTTAGTGGCCCTAACAACCCTTTCTTCCCTTGGAGTCTTCTCCCTCAATTTTTGCATACTTTCCTTAGGATAAAGATCTTTTCCTAACAGAATTCCTCATGCAGTTCCTAGAGAACAGTGATTTGCTCTCAGATTGAAACAATTCTAAACTGTGAACTTGCAAACTGCCACCAAGACTGAGCGGTTAGCAGGCCAAAAGCCAGACGAAGTGGCTCAGCTGCCCCATCGGCTCCAATACCTTTGACTTTGACAGAGTATTAGATGTGTTCTTCTCCTGGCAGCACTGTAAACCATGTTGCCACAAACTTAGTCTTGACTTCTTTTGGTTAAGCTTAATTGGCATTGAGACAAAACTGGGTTGATGGAAAAACCAAGAAACAACAATAAGTTTAAAGAGACTAAAAAAAAAAAACCCAAAAAAAACCAAACACAAAAAAAACCAAACCCCAGAAACACTATCCACAGACATATGCATACGTACTTTCATTGCTGTGTTATTTTACAATAGTAAAGAGATGAAAGCAACCCAAGTGCCCATCAATAAACAAATGAACAAAATCCCCTATGCTATATTCATACAATGGAATACTACATAGCACTGACAAACAATGAACTCATAAAACATTACACAACATGGATAACCCTACGGCACTTTATGCTGAGAGAAATATCTCAGTCACAAAAGGACAAATACTGCATAGCATCACTGTTATAAAGCAAATTTGACATTAGGGTTTGGGAGGAGAATAAGATAAGAGTGGAACAGATGAAGGAAAGAACTGCTTAAAAGGAAAATACAGTTAGGCATTATAGGTATAACAACAACCCAGAAAAACAGGTACATTGCAAAGAGGCCTGTGGTTGGGGGAGAGAGGTAATTGTGCAACAATGAATGAATATTTTTTTAAAGTGAACTTGTGGTGAATAGAGGGAGAGGGTAAAAATGTGTAGCAATGAATGAATGAAAATCTAACTTTTCTGTAAGCTTTCATTAAAATCACAATTAAAAACTTTTATTTAAAACATATGAGTTGGAATCCCAAACC
>NW_006399880.1:2330197-2337987 GCF_000299155.1 Elephantulus edwardii | reverse complement strand
GATAACAACACACTTGTGTTCATTGTGGATGTCAAGGCCAACAAGCACCAAATTAAACAAGCTGTAAAAAAGTTCTATGACATTGATGTGGCTAAGGTCAACACTTTGATTAGGCCTGATGGAGAGAAGAAGGCCTGTGTTCAACTTGCTCCTGATTATGATGCTTTGGATGTTGCCAACAAAATTGGGATCATCTAAACTGAGTCCAGCGGGCTAATTCTAAATGGAATAAATTTTTCTCACACACACACAAAAATCTCATTAGGGAGAAGGGCTTCCTGTGCTATAGTAATCTGCATAGAATGTGTTTTAATTGTATAAACTTATTAAATATAAAAAAGAGCACGTAGACAGAAGTAGTACAAATAGAAGAAAGATAATAATAGAGACCACCATGGAGCAAAGAAAATTGCTTGTTTCAAATCATAGTAGTTTTAGAACTTTGTTTCTCTCAAGCACACCACCCAAAGGCACATTAAATAAGAGAGAACATATGTCATATGGCAACCTCAAGAGAGTATTTCTTTTAATTGCATTAATCTTACCGCATAAGGTTAAACACTATTGTTCCCAAGTTATGTATCCTTTTTAATGAGGTCAATAATGAGTTAAGGTCTAATTTCCGCAGTCTTTTTAAAATTATTTGAACCGTTATTCTTAGCTATCAGATGATGCTCTTTTTGTTGTTGTGTGCCATCGAGTTGGAACCAACCTTCATAGCTGACCCTTCAGCATGTTGTCAGAGGCAGTAAACTATATGGGAGGACACTTCCCATCTTTCTCCCACAAAGGAGCAGATGGTTTGAACTGCTTGTCTTTGGTTTAGCAGCTCAGCTCTTTACTATAAGGCCTACAGAGCTCTGTATATAATGTCTTTTTCTACTCACATGTACTTGGGTATACGTTAATATTATCATTTATAATTTTTTTCTGGAACTTAACTTGCATTTTAAAAAAAATATTTTAAAAGCTGAACAAGCCACAGTGGAACAGTCCAAATCTAAATGAAAGATTATTTCACTGTGAAAATGTTTGGTATCACAGCTGGGATATTTCTCTTGAAATCATTTACCTATACATACTCTTGCCCAAAATTTCTTAAAAAGTCAGTGTTTCTGGTTTTTGGTCAGAGTGGGAGAAATATTGAAGTATTGTATAATCCATTTTTTTATTTCCTTTTATGTATATATTTGAGTGAAAATTTATAAATCATGAGTTTTCATATATATTTTATGGTATAAAATTATTTCATTCATTCACACACATTTAAAAACATTAACTACAGTCGATTAATGTAATTTATTACAATGTCTAATCAAACTCTTACTTACTGCAAAGGGTCAAGGACTGCAGCCTTCAATATGGACTGAGGTTCAATGTCAAGAAGACAAAAATTCTCACCACTGGACCAATAGGTAGCATCAGGATGGATGGTGAAGAGATTGAGATTGTTCACAGCTTCAATTTGCTCGGCTCCATGGTCAACACTCTTGGCACCAGTAGCCAGGAAATAAAAAAACTTATTGTGATGGGAAAGTCTGCAGTTAGGGACCTCTCTAAAGTACTCAAGAGCAATGGTGTCTCTCTGGAGACTAAGGTGTACCTGATACAGGCCATGGTTTTTGCAATCACTTGTTATGCATCAGAGAGTTGGACAATGACTAGGGAGGATAGAAGGAGAATTGATGCCTTTGAGCTGTGGTGCTGGAGAAGAGTATTGAATGTACCATGGACTGCCAAAAAAAACAAACAGATTCATCCTAGAGAGGGTTAAACCAGGCTGCTCCTTGGAGGCAAGGATTCTGGGGCTTCGTCTGACATATTTTGGACATGTATGGAGAGACAGGTCTTTAGAGAGGGACATCATGCTGGGTAGAGTGGAGGGACAGCGCAGGAGGGGAAGACCCTCTATGAGATGGATTGATTCGGTGACTGGGGTAATCGGGATGGGTGTGTCAGAGGCAATGAGATTGGCACAGGCTAGAGCAGGGTTTAGGGCTGTTGTGCATAGGGTTGCTATGAGTCGCAAACGACTCGACGGCACATAACCACAACAACAACAATCAAGCTCTATTGCATATTGCCTTTCCCTTCACCAATCTTATCTATTCCAATCTTTGACCATTTAGTTAGCAGCGAAATGCTTGAACCACAGACCTACCAGAGCTAGAGAGGCACACATGTGGGTGAGCAGTGAAACTTCCTATGGACCAGAGTTCCTTAAAGGAAGATGCCTGGTAAAAAATAAGAGTGCCTATCAGCCGAAAAGAGTTCATTCTTGGGGATTCTCCTCTAAAGAATTGTCTGTTGTACAGTACATTGTGGCCTTTACATAGTTCTTTACAGTTACAACACATAGTTTTTCCCCACTATGAATAATTTATTCATACAATGATGTCTATCTTCTGGCATTTCTACCTTGGGTACATACATTCCCCACCCCCCTTCTTTTATAGATTCTCTGACAATAAGTAAAGTGTGATTTTAGGAACAAGGCCATCCCACATTTTATATACTGTTCTTTTCCTGTTCCCAGGGAAGAAGACTCTAGGACAGAATTAAATGAAAGGTAGCTCTGGGTAGAGTTACTCAAGATATTTACAGTCATTTCCTGCCATCTTGAGCTTATGGGTAATTTTTGAAAACTGGAAAGAAAAGTCCCATTCTGAAGAGCAACTAGCTACCTGATCAAACTTGGATTCTGACTCAAAGTGCTAGTTTTCTTGGGGTGAATGGAAAATGGTCCATGAGCACATTAGCAGTGTTTCTTCAGGACCTTCAGGAATCCTGAGCAAGTGAGAGTCAAAAATTTAACCCCAACGTAAACACTCTGCTCCTCTTCCTGTAATAACAGAGCCCAAGGTCTTGGCCTGAACACACTGGGAAAGAATTAGATGGGAGATTTAAATCTACACCAGTAGCATTATTATGGCTGTAGCTGTGGGAGTGGCTTTAATAGTTGGAACCACTGCTGTTGCAGAGGATTGTGTCTAAGAAGTGGTCTTAGCAGCCCAAGGAGTTAAGGAAGGATAGATGGAGCCTTTGGGAAAGCAGAATTACCCGCTGCCCTGCAACTAGCTGTGATAGGACCTCATCATCAATGAACTACATAGGAAGCACTTTTTTTGAGAACAATACGGGCCCTGAAGACCTGACAGAGCCACAAGAATTCAATTCCTTTTCAACTTTCACATAAATTCCAAGAACTCAAAGTGAACAGATATCTAATATGGAAACCACTGGATCAGAAGCTTGTAAAAATTCCCCAAAACAACCTCTTTCCCCATTGAAGTACATAACTTTATCTTCTTTTTGTCAAATGTGGGTCAAGAGAACCCTCAGGCCAGTTTTGACAGTATTTTGCCTTGTTTGACCTCTGGAACCTCTCAATTGCTTGAGATACACATAATATAAATCATCACAGGTACAACAGAATACTGAAGCATATCATATTTTAAGTGGTACAGCACCCTTTCGTCAATATCCTGTATTGAGGTAACCTGGCTTTGCTGTGATGCTGCACCTTGTGCCGCCGGGGTGTTAACCACCGGGGTGTTAAATGGCCTAAGAGTTACTCATGGTGGACAGTGTTTGGTGGAGCTCCAAGTTTAAGACAGGTTTTGAAGCAGAAGTGGCATCCACTTCCTAAACAGCATGTCTCTGGAAACTATGAACTTTGAGAAATGATAGTTATAGAAAAGCTTCAGATCTTTTGTTCATAGGGTCATTAAAAGATGTGCTCGACTCTACGACAGTCAACAACAACAATGAAAACCTGACAACCAAAGCATAGTTATCAAACTCAGTGAACCATATGTACAGAGGAGTACAAATTTGGAAAGTACTTCAAGCAGACTCAGTGCCTGTGAGTAAATATTCAATCCCTAGGAACACTATAAAAAAGGATTAGAAAGGCACCTTTAAACAGCAGTGTTTATGAGTGGAGTAATTAGCTTACCAGCACTGAACACCCACATGAAAATGGAGCTTGATTGCAGAAAAAGGCAGTCAATCAAAAGGAAAATAAAGCAAAAAACAGTCCCTGAATGCAACTCTGAAAACCAGTAGTTAATGTGAATCATAAAAATCCCTCATTAACCTTAAAGGATTATGGTTTTTAAAGAGCTTCAAAGAGACTAGCTAGTGCACAAGAAAAAGTCCTGAGTTAGTGCTGCCTAGAAAAATCAAGCCCATCTTGGAATGTTGCCAACATGAGCCTCCAGTTTCTGTGTAGTCTAAGTAGAAAAGATACATCTTCCCAGAAATGGCATTTGGATTCAGATTTCAATAATCTTTTGATTAATGAAAAGCTAAAAGTAATGTAGATTGCCACCAACATTAAGTGCTTACTGAAATTTCACTAGTTAATAAGCTGCTGCAGGAGGATGAACGTAAGAGGAGCCAGGAGCAGAGCATGTTCATTGGACCTGGAGGACTCTGTGCTGAGGAGCTCCTGGACCCAGCCAAAGACAAATACCAAGACACTTAGAGGTCTTCAAGGGATTACAAACTTCCAGATGTGAAGAGACAAAGACCTTACGCTAAAGCAGAGTCAATAGAGAGAGTCTCTCTAGAGCTGGTTCCCTGAATATGGATTTACAGCCTCCTAAATTGTGAGAGAATAAATTTGTTACAGAAAAAACCCCATGAAGATGCTATAGATCATTTTGCAGATTATTCCACCTCCACTCTTCACTTCTGACTCAACCCACCTTCCAGACTCAAGGCCTCCTCCCATTTTGAATTCTAACTCAAATTCCCCTTGCATTTCAGATGATCAGGGGATTCAACACCTGTCAACTGGTGGATGAAATCTAATAATAGTATCTACAAGGACCAGTAAGACTCATACAAAATATAGGATTTCTCTTGAAGAGTTAATCCTGCATGAGTTCTAAAGTGTGCAAAAGCTTTGAAAGAAAACCATTTGTGTCGTTCATCTATGTGACCAAATTCGTTCATTATATCATTATGTTCCTTTGGATGTATGTAAAATAAATCTGTGATGTCATTGTTCTCATTTCTAACTCTGATAATTTGTGTCTTCCTTCTTTCCTAATCACATTAATTTATAATGATCTTAGCAAAAACCAGCCTCTGATTTATCTCTATTATTTTTCTTTCATTGATTACTGCTTGAACTGTATTTCCTTTCTTAACTAAACTTTTTCTTCTTCTGTTTTCTTCAGACAGAAAGTGAGTTAGTAATTTGAGCGCTTCTTTTCTAAAACAAGCTTTTAGTTTTTAAATTCTACTTTTTGTACTGTTTTAGAGGCATTCCACAATTTAGAGACATTGTTTTCATCTTCTATCACTTGAAAATATTTTTTTTCTTCTTTAACTATTGGTTATTTAGAAGAGTATTTTTTAGTTTCTGAATATTTTAGGATTTTCCAGAAACTTTTCTGTTACTGATTTCTCATTTAATTCCTCTGTAGTCAGAGAATATACTTCAAATTACCTAAATCTTTTCAAATTTGCTGAGACAAGTTTATGGTCCAAGATATGAGCTATCTTGGTAAATGTTCTTCATGCACTTAAAAATTTTATCATATATTTTATGATTTTTGAGTGAAATCCTTTCAAATGTTAATTATACAACATTGATAGTGTTTTTCAAGTCAATCTACTATCTCATTAGTGATTGCCTACTATATCATTTTAGAAGTAGGAGTGGCATCCACTTCTTAAACAACATGACTCTGGAAACTCTATGAACTTTGATAAATGTTGATGGTTATAGAAAGGCTTTAGAACCTTTTGTCCATAGGGTCGCTATGAGTCATACTCAACTCGATGGCTTTCAACAACAACAAACAACAACTCTATTATTAGTGATTGCCTAACTCCTTATTCTATCAGCTGTAGAAAGTAATGGAACTTGTCAACTACTGTTGGAGATTTGCTGATTTCTTCTTGTAGTTGTGTCAGGTTTTGCTTTATGTACTTGGAAGCTCTGTTATTAAATGTCTGTGTATAATTAGGGTTGTTATATGCTCTCAACAGACTGACTTTGTCATTATTAAATGGCCAGCTTTATCCCTGGTAATATTGTTTATTCTCTAGATTTTGTTTAATCTATTTATATTTTATAGTGTTGTATTGTAAATAGCATAGGGGGTATTACTCTTTAAATCAATATGACAATCTTTTCACTTTCATTGTTATGTTTAGACCATTTATAGTTAATATGATTATCTCATTGTTAGGTTAAGCCTACAGTTTTCTGTTGTTTTACCTCTTTTCTGTCTTCTGGCAGATATCTTGTTATTTTTTATTTTATGATTCATTTTTATCTCTTTCCCCCCCCCTTTCTTTTAGCTTTGTCTATTACAAGTGGGTATGTGTTGGAAAAAGAGCAGTCAGCGGGCTCCGTGGAGGCAAGGAAGGTGAAGCTTCTCACATTTTAGGCGTGCTGCTAGGAGAGGCTGTTTCTTGGAGAAGGAGATCATGCTTGTAAAGGTGGTGGGACTGCAAAAGTAGATCCTCAAGAAGTGGATTGACACAGTAACTATAACAATGGGCTCAAGCATCTCAGAGATGATGAGGATACACGATAAAACAGGGTTCATTCAGATCTACTGTTCATAGGGTCCCTATAAGTCGTAGTCAACTCTACAGCACCTACCAACAACAACAACATTCTAGTGATTTCTTTAGTGCTTTGTTATAAACAATTTTAAGAATCTCAGTCCACCTTCCAGTGGCATTATAACACCTCATGCAGAGCGTGAGACTCACAATACAGTTATAGTTATGTCTTCTTAGTATGACGTTTAGCTTTTCCAGGGCCAGCCACAGATTCGGCCTGCCACTGTGGATCATGTGGATAATTTTTAGGTAGCCACATCCAAAAGTCTTGAATAAGGAATCTCAGAGTAAGTAATAAAGATATTTAATCAGGATTTCTTCTATCTTCTTCATAATAAAATCCAAATGCAAGACTTGCTGGTAACTGTTTAGTACCACCTGTAATAAAGAGAGACTATAATCAATCAAAACATACTGAAAACAAACAAAATAAATTATTATTTCTTAGAGGATCTAAGATGGTGAGGGTGGGAGCAGAGGGGTGAAGATGGGCAGGAGGAAGTAATCATAGTGTCACACATTTTGATGGGCGTAGGGGAGGGTGAATTAAGGAAATGGGAAAGATCCAGTGTAAAAAAACTATTGTATATGAACTTTGTAAGTAAACCAGTATAAAATAAAAAATGGGAAAGTTTTTTTAAAGCAATTATTATTTCTAAGTGGTTCATTAAATATATAGCACAAATAATCTCCTTGAGGGGAGCTCTGGTGGCCTAGTGGCAAGAAACTGCACTGCAATCACAGAGGAACACGGTTCGAATCCACCAGACGCTCTGCTGGAGAAGGAGGCGCAATATCCTCCTGTACCAGTCAGATCTGATTTGACGGTACACGCACAAAAATAATAATAATTAAAAAAATTTAAAAAATAAAAAAAGTAATCTCCTTGATGGTTTTTGTACATTGACACAATTGAGTCATTTTATAATCTAATGTGATTTCTGTATTCATATGTGCCCAATAAGTTGTCATATTGGCAGAATCTGAGTGAGATATATTTGTCATTTTAATGAAAAATGGGAATCCCAAAACATTTAATTGCACTCATACAAAACCTATAGTTGATCCAAGAAGCAGTAATCAGAACAGAACAGGGAAACACTTCATGGTTCAGGATCAGGGAAGATATATGCAGAACAGATCATTTGGGAGACTGGCCTTTATGAGGAGGAATGTGGCATCAGGATTAGAGGAAGACT
>NW_006399880.1:2321929-2329268 GCF_000299155.1 Elephantulus edwardii | reverse complement strand
ATAAATAAAAAATAAAAAAGTATTAAAAAAACAACAAAAAACAAATATTCTCACCAGGGAGCCAACTGGCAGCTTCATGAAAGAAGAGTAAGAGATTGAGATTGTCAACAACTTCAACTTGCTTGGTTCCACAATTAATACTCTTGGCACCAGCAGTCAGGAAGACAGAATGCATTTAGGAAGTTTGCTGTCGGGAACCTCTCAAGAGTACTGAAGAGCAATGTCTGTCTGGACACAAAAGTGGGCTTGTAAAGGCCATGGTCTTGACAATTACATGCTATGTGTCAGAGAGGTGGACAATGAGTAAGGATAACAGATAAAGAATCAATGCCTTTGAGTTGTGGTGCTGGAGAAGAGTGTTGAACATACGGTGCCCTGCCAGGAGAACACACAGGTCTGTCCAGGAGAGGATGAATGAAGTTGCTTCCTGGAGACAAGGATTTTGAAGCTCCATCTCACATACTTTGGGCACACGGCCAGAAAGGACCAGTCCTTGGAGAAGGACATCATATTTGGATTGAGGAACAGCACAGGAGAGGAAGACGTCAGATGAGATGAATTGACTCAGTGACTGGAGAAATGGGCTTAAGTCTGTCAGAGATGGCTCAGGATAGAGCAGAGTTCAGAGCTATTGTACAGAGGGTCATTATGAGTCACAGGTGACTTGACAGCACATAATGACAACAGCATTTACAGACTTGAGCATGACAAAGATTGTGAGGATAGTACAAGGTTTTGATCTGTTATTCCTAAGGTCACTTTGAGTTGGAGTCAACTTCGCATTGATTCAAATGATGGTTCAAATGATGATTTTGAATTGCTGATCTTGAGTTAGAAGCCAAACTCTTAGGCCACTGCGCCTCTGCATCTCCTTCGTAATGATGTTGTTGTTGTGGTTTTGTACTGTTGAGTTGGAGCTGATTCATAGTTGACCCTCTAGCAGGTTTTCAGAGGCAGTAAATCACATGGAAGGAGGTTTCCCATCTTTCTCTTGTGGTGCAGCCAGTGGATTCGAGCCAGGTACCTGCATGGGCAGTGCAACTCCTTACTACTAGACTACCAGTAATCATGAATTACTTCATAATTATGTTGTGGTCTTGAAGAAGAGCACTCAATGGCCAAGAGAACAGGTATGTCTTGAAGAGGGTGAAGCCATAGTGCTCTTTGCAGGCAAGAATGATGAGATTTCACCTCACATTCTTTGGACATCTTGCTAGGAGGGATTATTCCTTGGAGAAGAACATGAAGCTGGGAAGGGTAGAGGGTCAGCAAATGAGAGGAAAACTCTCAACCAGGTGGGCTGACACATTGACTGTTGCAATGGGCTCGTGTGTGTCAAGAAATGTGAGGATGGCGCAGGAGAGAATATGGTTCAGGTCTTTTGTTCATAGGGTCGCTATGAGTTGTGCTTGACTCGAATGAACCTAACAACTGCTGACCTTGTGGCAAAAAGCTGTGCTGCAATCCCAAAGGCACATGGTCCGAGGCCACCAGCTGCTCTGTGGGAGAAGGATGGGCAATCGCCTCCTGTGTGATTAACTGCCTCTGAAAACTCACCAGAAAGTCAGCTACGAGTCAGTTCTGACTCTATGGAACAAAACAACAACATATAATTACTATGAGCTTTGGAAGCCTTGTGGATTGTTGCTGTTGCTGTTGTTGTTGTTACGTGCCATTGAGTACAGTCTGACCATAACAACCCTAAACAGATCTGAAACCTGTAGTATCCTGTGCTATTCTCACACTTTCTGACACATTAGAGCCCACTGCTGCAGTCACTGTGTCAATCTGCCTGGTCAAGGGGCTTCCTCTCCTTCACCAACCCTCCACCTTTCTGAGTGTCATGTCCCTCTCCAAGGAATAGCTTTCTTCATAACATGCCTAAAATGTATGAGGTGAAGCCTCATCTTTGCCTCCACAGAGTACTCTGGTAGCATCCTCTTTAAGACATGTTTGTTTGTTCTTTTGGCTATCCAACACTACAGCTCAAAGGCACCAATTCTTCTTCTATCATCCTTATCCATTGTCTATTATAGGGAGCTTTAGTGGCCTAGTGAGTAAGGTGTTCAAATCCACCAGCAGCTCCTTGGGAAACATCTCCTTCCATGCTTTTTACAGCTTCCAAAAACACACTGGAGGGTCAGCTATGAATCGGTTCTGACTCATTCACACCAACAATAAATAGTTACAAGGAGCTCTGCTGGCATAGTCTTAATATGGCTTTGTCCGCTAACCAAAAAGTGTCTCCAGTGGTTCAAATCCTTCAGTGGGTTCTTCAGGACAAAAGTAGGAAGTCTTCTTCTGTTAAGATTTATGGCCTTGGAAATCTGATTTGAGGGCCATTATAAGACAGGATCAAATGATGACTTATATATAATAAGAAATACAAGATAGCTGTAGGGAACATAAAAGAGAGACAGAGGCATGAAGACCAGACTAGCATAGTGGGTTAAGAGTATAGACATTAGAATCTGGATACTTGCCTTTTAATTATAACTTCTGATTAATGTGTGTTTATAATGTCCTTATGGTAAGAGACACAGCAACACAAAAGAATGCCATGTGATGATGGATACAGAGATTGGAATGAAGCATCTATAAACCAAAAATTAAAGCTTCAGGCAACCAGGAAAATTTAAAAGAGGCAAGGGTGGATCCTCTCCTAAAGTCTTCAGAAACAGCATGGCCATGCTGATACCCTGATTTCAGACTTCTATAGCCCGACCAGTGGGAGAACAATATAAATTGTATTGGGCCATCCAAAATGTGGTACTATGTCCACCACCAGAGCTCCCTATGTAACAACAGTACACAGAAACTAATACAGAGATCTTTTTTAAAAAATTAAAGATAAGTAAATAAACAAGGAGCTGGTGGCCTAGTAGGTAAGGTATTATGCTGCCAACACAAATTCACCAATTGGTCCTTGGGAGAAAGATGGGCAATCTTCTCTCATGTAATTTACAGCCTCTGAAACCTGCCAGATAGTCAGTTCTGTCTGTCAGCAATGAGTGAGAGTGACCTTTATGCAGGCAGCACAAATAAGAAACTAGTTCAGAGTAAAATAGTTGTATAGGACATAGAAGACAGGCATAGCATAGTAAGAGAGTAGAAATTAAAATGTAGATATCTGGATTTGAATGAGAACTCCTGATTAATGTATGTCAAATTGCTCTTTATTGTATCTTCATTTTCTCCTAGGAATACAGGAAATAAGTTAAAGACTTTCTTTTCTATTTATCATTTTATAACATCTCAATTTTCTTTTAGGCATAAAAGGAAGGAGCTGAAGACAGTTCCACTCTTCTTATTGCTGTTGTTAGATGCTGTTGAGTTCATAGCAACCCTATGAACAGCAGATGCGAACCCTGTCCTGTTGCAGACCGAGGGTCCCAAATGATGGAATAATTTTATAATTATTAATAATGAGACAAACAGCCAGGAATGAGATAGAGCAGAGAGCATAAAACAGGGGGCCAGCAGTTCTCAACTGAAGACCTCAAGCCAAGCTTCTCTGTACCTTTATTGATAATCTGGGGAAGCAAATAACAAAAGCAATTCCTTGTAAATGAAGGTGAATTTTTCTCTATTGTCAGCCTAATACTCTAGCTCAGGAAGTATTTCCCAGGAAGTAACACTCTTTAGGGGGGCCCTAGCTGTCTCCTATCTGCAGGGAACAAACAGCTCATTTTCTGGGATCTGCCACAAGAGAAATCCTAACTTATAAATCTGTAATTCCTTCAATTCCTGAACAAGGGTTTTCATATAATATTTGGTATAAAGTTTGGCTTCCCATACTGTCCTACCTTGTGACATCTTCACACTTCCTGACACACTAGAACCCACTACAACAGTCACTGTGTTAATGAACCTAGCTGAGGGTCTTCCTCTCCTTCGCTGACCCTCCACCCTTCCCAGTATCATGTCTCTCTACAAGGAACAGCCCCTCCTAGCAATAGGCCCCAAGTATGTGAGGTGAAGCCTCATCAGCCTTGCCTTCCAAAAGCACTTCATCTACATATTTGTTTGTTCTTTTGGTAATCCATAGGATGGTCCGTTCAAAGACATCAATTCTTTTGTTATCCCTATTCATTGTTCAGTTCTCTAATGAATAGCAAGTGATTGGAAAGACTATAGCCTCAATCAGACACATCTTAATTCTCAAAGTGACATAATTTCTCCCCAATTTTTAGAGGTCCCTAACTGTAGATTTTCCTAGTGAAATGTGTCTCCTTATTTCCTGACTGCTTGTACCAAGGGTTAACTTTGGGTCCAAATAAAATGAAACAGTAGCGACCTTATGAACAACAAATTTGAACCCTGTGCCATCCATACTCAAACTCATTACTGTAGTCATGGGTTGAGGGTCTTCCTCTTCTTCACAATCCCTCCACCTTTCCAAGAATGATGTCCCTCTCCAAGGAATTACCTCTCCCAGCAACATGCCCAAAGTATGTGAGATGAAGCTTCATCGTCTTTTTCTCCAAGAAGCACTCTGGTGGCACCTTCTCTAAGACACATCTATTTGTTCTTTCGTTATTCCAGAGGATGTTCAGCATTATTCTCTGATACCACAGTCATAGACACCAATGTCTCTTTTGTCATCCATATTCACTGCCCAGCTCTCAGATGCATAGCAAGTGATTGAAAAGACCATGGTCTGAATCAGGCACATCTAGTTCTTAAACTGACATCATTACTCCTCAATAATTTGGAGATGTCCCCGAATACAGACTTTCCTAGTGCAATACATCTCCTGATCTCCTGACTGCTGGTATCAAGGGTACTGATTGTAGATCCAAGTAAGATAAAGTCATTGACAGTCTCAATCTTTTCTCCACCTATCATGATGTTGGATCCATTGGATCAGTGGTGAGACTTTTTGTTTTGTTGATATTGAGATGCCATCTCTATTGAAGGCTGCAGTGTTTAACCTTCTGTGGCAAGTATGCAAGGCCTTCCTCCTCACTTTCAGCAAGCAAGGTGCATCAGCCACATTAATGAAGGTCATTGATGAATCTTGATGCCTGCTACCACATTCTTCTTCATAAAGTCCAGCTTCTTGAATGTTTTGCTCACCATACTGATTGTATAAGTATGGAGAGAGGGTACAACCCTGACACACATCTTTCCTAATTTTACACCATGCTGTGTTTCCTTGCTCTGTTAGCACAATAACCTCTTGGTCGAGGTACAGGTTTTGCAGGAACCCAGGTGTTCTGGGACTCCTATTCTTCTCAATGTTAGCTCTAATTTGTCATGATCCATACAGTCAAATGCCTTTGCATAGTCAATAAAGCACACACAAACATTCTTCTGGTATCCCTTCTTTTCAGCTAAGACCCATTTATCATCAGCAATGGTATCCCTGGTGTCACAGCTTCTTCTAAATCCAACTTGAATATCTTGCAGTTCTCTGTCTATGTACTGTTCTAGCCATTTTTTAGTGATCTTCAGCAGTGTTTTCCTTGCATGTGTTATTAATGGTATAGTTCGATAACTTCCACATTCTGTTGAATCGCTTTAGGTGATGGAAAATTTGTGTTAACCTTCAAAGAGGTCACTTGTCCTTAGAATCTCAATCATTAGCCTTTGTGTGAAGACATACTCTTGTTTTCCTTGTTGAGAAGACGTCAAGGAGGCAGTGTAGTAACATGCATTCATGGAAAGTGAAGAGAGGGGCCATGATGGGTGTGCTGCTGATTCCAATAAGGTTAAGAAGCTCCTGGTGGTGTGAAAGAGACACACTGTAGGAAACTGGAGAAGATTCCAGATAACCTCCTCAAGTACTACCTGAGATCCCCCATAGCTTCCTATATGCAAGACTGGCTATTAGATAACTTCATAAAATAATGATATGAGCTTATAGTATACTCAACTGTTCAGAAATAACAATATTTCCAAACTCTCTTTAAATCAGAGCACAAGTAGTCAGCATACATACTCTTCAATTTGTATCACAATTTTATGTACCAAAGGAAGTCTTCAATTAATAACTGAATGATCTCAGTGGGAGCTACATGGTTAAGGTCTCAAATCTCAAGACATTTACTAGTATAGGAAGAAAGCTGAAGAAAGTGAAATTCTCATCTTTACCTCCACGAAGAGAGATTTATGAACATAATCATTATGATATGGAGCTGCTGCTGCTGCTGTTGTTGTTATGTGTCATGGAGTAAACAACTCATAGCAACTCTATGAACAACAGCTCTGAACCCTGCCCTACCCTGCTACGTCCTCTGATATGCTCAAGTCCATTGTTACAGATCTTGTGTTAATCCATCTCGTAGAGAGTCTTCCTCTGTTTTTCAAACCCTCTACCCTTTCCAGGATGATGTCATTCTCCAAGGACTACTCCCTCTGACAACAGGTCCAAAGTATGTGAGATGAAGTTTTACGATCCTTGCCTCTAAGGAGCACCCTGGCTGCACTTCGGCCAAGACATACTTCTTTGTTGTTTTTGGCTGACCAGAAGCTACTCAGTACTCTTCTCCAACACCACAATTCAAAGCTCTTAATTCTTCTATCATCCTGATTCACTGCCCAACTTTTAGAAGTATAGGAAATAGTTGAAACTACAGTGACTTGGATCAGGAACACCAGTCTTTAAACTGAAAGCATTTCAGTATTTTGGAGAGTTCCCTAGAAGATTTTCCCAATGCAATGGCTTTTGATTTCTTCACTGCTGTTAGCATGGATGTTGATTGTGGATTCAAGTAAAATAAAAACCTTGACAATTTCAATGTTTTTTTTTCACCTATAATGATCCTGCCTATTGGTTCAGTGGTAAAGATTTTTGTTTTTTTTAATACTGAAATGTAATCCGTAATGAAGGCTTTGGTCTTTGATCTTCTTTTTTTAAAATTTATTATTAATTTCATAAAAATTTACAGAGACTTCACAGGAGTCCACAATTAAGGTTGCATAGTGGAATGTACTTGGGGTGGTGGGAGGGGTACGGGGGGATTGTGTACCAGGAAAGGAGCATTTCTTTTACTTTTGAAAGAGAGAAGCGAACTGGGGTGGGGAGAGGGATGGGCGAGGAGACAAGTGCAGCAATGAATGAATGGAAATCCAAAATCTCTGTAAATGCTCATTAAAATTATTTTTTAAAAAAGTAAAAAAAAAAACTTACAGAGACTTTTGATTTCCATTCATTCATTGTTGCACTTTTCTCCCCTCCCACCTCTCCCACCTAGTACACTACCCTCTTGGAAAAGACAAATTCTTTCATTGTTTTACAAACCCTCCCCCAGGTCCACTCCACCATGTAGCCTTCGCTCCAGACACCTGTCATGACAAAAATACCTAATCATATATCCCTTTTAAACAGTTTTCT
>NW_006399880.1:2307700-2320761 GCF_000299155.1 Elephantulus edwardii | reverse complement strand
TAGGGATTTTGAACATTTCTTCATGTGCTTGTTAGCCATCTGAATGTCTTCTTTGGTGAAGTGTCTGTTCATATCCTGTGCCCATTTTCTATTGGATTATTTACCTTTATCTTGTGGTGAATTTAATCTTTCTATAAGAGTGTTCAAAAGCAGATTATTTAGCCCTATAGAGCTTGATTTCTAACTCTGTTCTGTCTTTGATACTTACCATAATTGTTGTTATTGCTGTTGTTATGTGTTGTTGAGTCGCCTGTGAGCAAGCCTATGTATAACAGCTCTAAATCCTGCTCTATCCTGTGCCAATCTTTTTGTCTCTGGCACACCTACCCCCATTTCCCCAGTCACTGAATCAGTGCATCTCATTGAGGGTCTTCCTCTCTTGCGCTGCCCCTCCACCCTCCCAAGCATGGCATCCCTCTTCAAGGTCTGGCCCCTGCTTATAACAAATCCAAAGTATGTCAGACAGAGCTTCAGAATCCTTGCCTCCGAGGAACAGCCTGGTCTCACCTTCTCTAGGCAGAACCTGTTTGTTCTCCTAGCAGTTCATCATGGAGCCAAGCAAACTAAAGCTGTTAACAATCTCAATCTCTTCACCATCTATTGTAATGCTGCCAATCAGCCAACGGGTGTTTTCTGCACACTTGGCATCTTTATTTTACACATTTTTCTGGTACACTTTTAGCCAGAATCCCTCTCACATCAATCAGTAATGCTATCCCTGCTGCCACAACCTCTTCTAAATCCTGCTTGAACTCTTGGCAGTTCCCTATGTATGTATTGTACTAACCATTTCAAGTTATTTTCAGAAATCTTGCTTGCATATAATATAAATAATATTGTTTTATAGTTTCCACATTCTGCTCGATCACCTTCCTTGGAAATGGGAACAAATATGGACCTCTTCCAATCTGTTGGACAGACAGCTGTCCTCCAAATTTCCTGGCAGAGACTGGTGAGTATACGTAGGGCTGCATCTTTATTTGAAACTAGTTCATTAATAGCCCATTGATTCCTGATCTTTTGATTTTTTGGCTGTTGTTTCCATGGGTGTTGATTGTCATTGTTATTATGTGTTGTCTCGTCACCTGCAACTCATAGCTACCCGACATACAACAGCCCTAAACCCTACTCTATACTTTGCCTATCTTATTGTCTGACACACCTACCACCATTATCCCAGTCACTGAGTCAATCCATCTCATTGAGAGTCTTTCTGTCTTGCGCTGTCCGTCTCCAAGGACTGATTCCACCTTGTAACATGCACCAAGTATGTCAAACGAAACTTCGGAATCCTTGCCTCCAAGGAGCAGCCTGGTCTCACCCTCTCCAGGACTAACTTGTTTGTTCTCTTAGTATATTCGATACTCCAGCACCACAGCTGAAAGGCATCAATTATCTTTCTATCATCCCTAGTCATTCATTGTCCAGCTTTCCAATGCATAGCAAGTAATTGCAAAGACCATGGCCTATATCAGGCACACTTTAGTCTCCAGACTGACATCGTCGCTCTTCGGTACTTTGGAGAGGTCTCTGACAGCGACTTTCCCAATGCAATATGTCTCTTTATTTTCTGGCTGCTGGTACCAAGAGTGTTGATTTTACAGCCAAGTAAACAAAAGCTATTAACAATCTTAATCTCTTCACCACCTTTCATGATGCTGCCCATTGGCCTGATGGTGAGAATCTTTGTTTTCTTTTTAATCCATAGGCTGTAGTCCTTGAACTTCTGCAGCAAGCACTTCAGGTCCTCCTCAGTTTCAGCAAGCAGGGTTGTGTCATCTGCATAACACAGATTGTTGATGAGTCTACCTCCAATCCTGATGCCACATTTCTCCTCATAGAGCCCAGCCTACCAGATAATCAGTTCCACATATAGATTGAAAAAGTATGGATATAGGACACATCCCTGGTGTACACCCTTCCCAATTTTGAACCATGCAGTGTTTGTAGATCCAAATAAAATCATTGGCAACTTCTATCTTATCTTCATCTATCATCACTGAGAAGAATGGGCATCCCAGAAAACTGCACTTATGCGAAACCTATATACATGGATCAAGAAGCAGTTGTCTGAACAAAGCAAAGATATAGAGCTTAGGGTATTTTACTTCAGAGGCATATAACTCAGTTTCACTAAACCTGGGTAGGACAGGGAAGGAAAAATATCAGGGTCTTGGAAGTCATTCACTAAACAAAAACCTTGTGTATCCATCCACACACTAGATAATCACAAATGGTGTTCTCAACAAATGGAACTATTATTTGGTGCCATGTAGTTGACGATGATTCATAACAATCCAATAAAAACCAGACCTAATCTCTGCTTTATCCTGTGCCATCTGTACAACCTGTGCTATATTGGAGCCCATTGCCACAGCCACTGTTGAGGGTCTTCCTTTCCTTCACTGACCTTCCACCTTTCCAAGCCTTATGTCCTTTACCAAAGATATTGGCTTCTAAACATTCTTGAGAAAGCCTTTTGGTATGAAACAAGAACTAGGCCTGGGGATCAGGCACAGAGTTTATCCACCTTCTTTTTTACTTCTTTGACAGCAATTATTTGTGAGGCATCTCAGCATCTTTCTTACACAGACATGATGGGAAAAGAGTTGTCACAGGTTGTCAAAAGTATGAAAATTTAAGTGTGACTCATCTGAAGAAGAAACGATACGAAGAACCAAAGATCCATTCTGACTAACACTCTATAGAAGAGTGATTGCCCAAGAGATGAAAAATGTTTCATTTTGGAGGAAAAAAGCTGTTTGATGTATTTCTACTAGACTAGTAGATAGAATAATAAGTTGTATAATGTTTGGTAGATTTTGTTTTTGTTTTGTTTTCTTATTTAAGCCTCTTGTTTAAAGTCAACAGGACATGGTGGAGGACCTTCGTATGTAAAAGTGAGTTGACCCTGAGGGTTTTGGAGGAACCTTCTCCTAAGGGGTACAGCACTGTCAATTTGCTGTACAGAGGTAACCTGTGGTTGCTGTGATGCAGAACACTTTATCAATGGGGTGTCAAATGCCATAATGGTTATCCATGCTGGACAGTGTTTGGTGGAGCTCCCAGACTAAGACAGGTTTGGAAGCAGGAACGGCATCCACTTCCTAAACAACATGCCTCTAAAAACTCTATGAACTTAGATGTAACTGGGTATTTCTGTCGTCACAGGAGACTAGAGCGAGGGCGGCATGGTGGAGGGGACCTGGGGGAGGGTTTGTAAAACAATGAAAGAATCTTTTCTTTTACTTTTCCATAATTTTTGGACTCATGTACTTATAACTTGTTAGTCAAATTTGTGTCTTCTAGGTTGCAACACCCCCATGATACATCTTGAAGGATATGTACATGTACAGCCAAGCACAATCAATAAGAGTGCATCTGAATTCCCAAATCAATCTCCATAATAGTCTATGTGTTTCCTACTGCCAAAGGGGCCCTTTAGAGTAGTGAGAGAAGATCTTCACCCTGAAACCCACAGCGTCCCTTTTCAGCAGGAAGTAGCTAAGAGAATACGCCGTGCCCTTTTCCTTATGACTCAGGGTGAAGTCTCTCTCAGGGAGGAGTGATAGGGAATGGCAAAGGATACACTGACAAAGAAGATTAATCAGAACTGGCTTTGACAAGCACTGTGGCATTTGGACAAGAACAAACTGGGAGGAGGGTAGAGAGAATAGTGCAACAATGAATGAATGAGTGGAAGCCCAAAATCTCTGTAAATGTTTATGAAAATTAATAAAATATAATTATAGAAAAAAAATAAAAACTCTATGAACTTAGAGAAAAACAATAGTTATAGAACAAGGTTCCAGTCTTTTGTTCATAGCGTCATTATGAGTTGTACTTGACTCAATGGCAATCAAAAACAACAGGAGATAGAATGCATGTGTGAAGGGTAAAGTGGCAGTCTTGAGTCTAAGAGCTATTTTTAAAATAATTTGAAGTCTGGAGTTTTCATTGTTAGGTGCTGTTGAGTTGGTTCTGACTCATAGTGACCCCCACATGCAAGAACATAATGCTGCCCATCCCCAAACCACTCTCACAGGCTGCACTTAAGCCTCCTCTTTCAGTCACAACTGTCAATCACCTCATTGTGGGCCTTCTTCTCCGTCACTGACCCTCCACTTTTCTATGTATGATGTCCTTTCCCACATTTCTCTCCTTGGATTTGAATCTGAATTTTTTAATATACTGTAAATATGAACATAGTGTCTTTTTGAATTCTGAAAGTCCTTCAGGTGAATCTCTGTACCTGAGAGTGATCCTGGTGATCTACAGACACAGTGATAAGGATAAGTCAGAGGGACAGAGGAGCAAAATCAAAGCACTTCCAGGGCCTTAAAGTAGAACAATTTGAGCAAGAAAATAAAGTTAAACAAACCCCTCAGATTCCTACCTACCATGCCTGAGCAATTAAAAAAATTTTAAGAAAACAAAACAAACCCCTCAGATTCATTGCCGTTGAGTCAGTCCAACTCATAGCAACCCTCCATCAAATTTTGAAGCTATAAATCTTAATAGGGGAGATTGCCAATCATCCTCCTTGAGAGCCACTGATGGATCTGAACCACTGAGATGCACAGTCTTTCGCTTAACCATGCACTTCACTACAGACTGCACCCTGTGAGCTCCCCACAAAAGTTAGCTCTGCATTATAGCCTATATTGTTGTCGTTGTTGTTAAGTGTCATTGAGTTGAGCATGACTAATAGCAACCCCTTGAAAATAGACCTGATCTCTTCCCAATCCTGCACCGCCCTCATCATCCTTAACATCTTTAAGTCCATTGCCACAGACATTGCATCAATCCATCTCATCGAGGATCTTCCTTCCCTTCACTGACCCTCCTCCTTTCCAAGTATGATGTCTTTTCCCAAGAAATAGCCTCTTTTAACACTATGTCCAAAATATGCTTCATCAACTTTGCCTCTAAAGAACATTCTGATTGCACTTTCTCTAACACATATCTTTTTGTTCTGTTGGCAGAATATTGAGCACTCTTGTCCAACATCACAAGTCAAATGCATTGATTCTTCTTCTGTCATCATTATTCATTACCCAGCTCTCAGATGCATAGCAGGTGATTGGAAAGACTGTGGCCTGAATTAGATCCACCTTAGTCTTTAGACTAACATTATTGCTCTTCAGGACTTTGGAGAGATCCCTGATAGTAGACTTTCCCAGTACTAAACCTTGCCTGATCTCCTGCCTGCTGGTACCAAGGATGTTGGCTGTGGATCCAAGCGAGATGAAATCATTGACAATTTCAATATTTCCTCCGTTAGGGACGTCTCCAAAGTACTGAAGAGCAACAGTGTCTCTCTGAAGACTAAGGTGCATCTGATACAGGCCATGGTCTTTGCAATAACTTATTATGCATCAGAGAGTTGGACAATGGCTAAGTAGGATAGAAGGAGAATTAATGCCTTTGAGCTGTGGTGCTGGAGAAGAGTATTGAGGGTACCATGGACTGCTAGGAAAACAGATTCATCCTGGAAAGGGTTAAACTGGGCAGCTCCTTGGAGGCAAGGATTCTGAGGCTTCATCTGACATACTTCGGACATGTTGTAAGGAGGAACAGTCCTTGGAGAGGGACATCATGCTTGGTAGGGTGGAGGGACAGTGCAGGAGGGGAAGACCCTCCATGAGTTGGATTGATTCAGTGACTGGTGTAATCGGGATGTGTGTATCAGAGACAGTGCGATTGGCACAGGACAGAGCAGTGTTTAGGGCTGTTGTACATAGGGTCGCTATGAGTCACAAGTGACTCAATGGCACATAACAACAACAATAGTGATATTGCCTATTAGTCCACATCCAGTTGTCATTGTTGTTGTTATGTGTCATCGAGTCACCTGTGACTCATAGTGACTCTATGTACAACATCTCTGAAGCCTGCCCTGTCCTGAGACAGTCTCACGGACTCTAACACACCTAATCCCATTGCCCCAGTTACTCTATCATCTATCTATCTATCTATCTATCTATCTATCTATCTATCTATCTATCTATCATCTATCTACCTACCTACCTATCTCATCCGGGTTTTCACGGTCCCTCCACCCTTCTGAGCGTGATGTTCATCTCCAATGACTGGTCCCTCCTGGCCACATGACCAAAGTATATCGAGTCATGTCCAACAGAGATGAGGAATTTTATCTGCTTTGCATCCTTCCTATGAAAATTGGACAAGAATCACGATGACAGAAGAAAAATCAATGCCTTTGAATTGTGGTGTTGGAGAAGAGTACTATCTCATGGAATGCCAAAAGTGACCAAGCAAGTCTGTATTGGAGGAAGCACAACCAAGATGCTTCTTAGAAGCAAGGATGGCTAAACTTGGGCTTTTTGTCAGAGGATCGGTTCTTAGAAAAAGACATCATGCTGGGAAAGATGGAAGGTCCAAGAAAGAGAGGAAGACCCTCAACAGGACGGATTGACACAGTGACTCTAACAATGGACTGAAGCATATCAGAGACAGTGAGGTTGGTGTAGGTTGCTCATAGGGTCTCTATGAGTTGCAGTCAATTCAAAGACACATACAACAACTAAGTCATAGAGGCAGTCTCAAAGTCCATTGGTCAACTTCTTGTTGTTGTGTATGATTGAGTCAGAATTGACCCATAGGTGACACTCGTGTGGGTTTTCAGAGGCAGTAAATAGCACAGGAGAAGATTGCTCATCTTTCTGCCATAGAATAGCTGGTAGAGTCAAACTGTGTACCTCTGGATTGGCAGAGCAATTCCTTACCACCAAGGCAAATCATTCAAAAGGTTGGACTTTATGAAAAAGAATGTGGCCTCAGAATTGGAATAAGACTCATCAACAACCTGTGATATGCAACCTGGCTCTTCAAAACTGAGAACTAAAGCTCTTGGTGCTGAAGATCAAGGGCTGCAGCATTCAATGTGGATTTCAGCTCAACTTCAAGAAAACAAAAATCCTCACCACTGGGCCAATAGAAAGCATCATGACATATGAAGAAAAGACTGATATTGTTAATAATTTTATCTTGCTCGGATCCACAATCAACATCTTTGGCACCAGTAGTCAGAAAACCAAAAGACAAGTTGCATTAGGAAGATCAGCTGTCAAGGACTTCTCCAGAGTGCTGAAGTGCAATGATGTCAGTCTTGAAACTAAAGTGTTTCTGATTTAGGCCATGGTCTTCTCAACTGCTTGCTGTCCATTTGAGAGCAGGACACTGAATAAGGATGACAGAAGAAGAATTGATGCCTTTGGGTTGTGGTGCTGAAGCAGAGTATTGAACTTATCATGGACTTCCAAGTGAACAGAAAAGTCTGTTCTGGAGAGTAACCAGGTTACTCCTTGAAGGTGGAGTTTGAAACTCCGTATCACATACTTTGGATATGTTGTTAAGAAGGACTAATCCTTGGATAGGACATTATAATTGGAATGGTGGAGGGTTAGCACTGGAGAAGACACTACATGAGATGAATTAACACAGTGATTGTGGTAATGGGGTCAGGTGTCATGCAAATCATGAAACTGATTCAGGATAGGGTAAGGTTTTGAGTCATTGTTCATAGGGTTACTATGAGTCATAGTTGACTTGATGGCACATAACAACAAGAAGCCACCAGAGCTCTTTATTGGTAGTAATTTTTCTTGTGGATGGAAAATTTTCTGGTCCAAAATCCCAGTAATGACCACTAGGTGACACTAGCAAGCTATTACTCTAAGCTCCAGTAATGGCACACCCAGGGTTAGTGTACACAGAATGTGTTGATAGTATCAGCATCACACCCTCTAACATGTCATAAATCAAAGTGGTGGTGGTGGTGGTGGTGTTAAGTAACATTGGGTACCACTCATAACGACCCTATGAACGACAGATCTGAACCCTGTCCTATCCTGTGCCATCCTCTCTTTCTCCGATACACTCAAGCCCATTGCTGCAGTCACTGTGTCAATCCACTTGATTGAGAGTATTCCTCTCCTTTGTCATTCTACTACCTTTCCAAGCATTATGCCCCTCTCCAAGGAATAACCTCTTTTAGCAACACACCCTTGAGTTGTGGTGTTGGAGAATAGTACCGAATGCCTCACAGGCTTCCCAAAGAACAGTATGTCCTGGAAAGGACACTTCCAGAGTGCTCCTTGGATGCAAGGATGAAGAAGATTCATCTTTCATACTTTGGACATGTACCTAGGAGAGGCTATTCCTTGGAAAGGGACATCATGCTTGGGAAGATGGAAGGTCAGCAAACGAGAGGAAGACTTCCAAAGAGATGGATTGACATGGTGACTTCAGTAATGGACTCTGGTGCATCAGAGATAATGAAGACGGCTCAGGATAGGGCTGGACTATTCATAGGGTGGCTAGGAGTCATACTCAATGGTACCTAACAACAACAACAACGATAAAGCAACATGCTCATAGTATGTGAGATGTCGATTTATCATTTTTGCCTCCAAGAAGCCTCTGGCTCCACCTTCTCCAAACAGTAATTCTCTTTTATGGTAACTTGTGATTCTATCTTGTTTCAAATGAGCAAGCTGTGTAAGCAGCAATCTAACAGATTCCCATTTAGCTTCTTCAGTCAATATTGACTGACTGGTAAAAGTTTCATTTTGGTTTCTTTTGTTTGTTTGCTTTACACTATTGTGTGCCATCCACTTGATTACAACTCATAGCAACCCTGTCTGATAGTCCAGTAGTAACAGCCCCATGGCATTTTTAAGGTTATAATCACAATCACTGGTGGCCTAGTGGCAAATGCTGCATTGTTATCCTGAAGGCATGCAGTTTGATTCCACCATCTGCTCGATGGGAGAAGGATGGACAACCTCCCCCCATATGATTAACTGCCTCTGAAACCTGGTGGAAGTTCAACTACAGGTTGGTTCTGACTTGATGGTACACAATAGAAACAACAATCATTATGGAAGCAGATTACAATATCTTTTTTTCCCCTTTAGAGCTGATGGTAGATTTGATCCTTCAACCCTTTCTGTTAGCAGCCTTGGGCTTAACCATTACACTACCATATCTCCTTTA
This sequence comes from Elephantulus edwardii, assembly GCF_000299155.1. Classification (NCBI taxonomy): domain Eukaryota; kingdom Metazoa; phylum Chordata; class Mammalia; order Macroscelidea; family Macroscelididae; genus Elephantulus; species Elephantulus edwardii. The sequence continues at coordinate 2,311,740 of NW_006399880.1, read as the reverse complement.
CAATAGTGAATAGGAGAAATATTGCCCAGTTGGACACAATGATCATTTCCATAATACTTTAAGTGAAGGAGAACAGTAAGTCACACTAAGTTCCTTCAGTCACCCCAGTTTTCAACCAAACCCGCGCATTAACCCCTTCCCTTAATTCGGAATTCCCATATCCTCTCAATCTCAGAGTCTCCATTCGGATTTTACCAACAGGTGTTGAGATCACAGGGAAGCTTCTTCTCTGGGCTCCAGACATTTAATGACCCTTGTGTGAGTGCTCCTGAGGCTCCAGGTAGGATTGTGGCCAAGCCCTCCTCCCCTTTCCCTTCCTCAATTATCACCCTGATTAGTTTGATATGTCTTCACCCTAGATGGCTTAAGATCAGCTTTCTCACTGTCATCCTTGCTTTGTGGCTTTTAAAATTTCTCCAGACTAAAGAGAATCATGGACTGCAGCCTTCAATATGGATTTCATCTCAACATCAGGAAAACAAAAATCTTCACTACTGCATCAATAGACAACATCATGATAGGTGGAGAAAAGATGAACATTACTGGTGATTTCACCTTGCTTGTTTGGATCCACAATCAACACCCTTGGTATGAACAATCAGGAAATATATCATTCTGGGGAAATCTGCTATCAAGTATTTTTCCAAAGTACTAAAGAAAGAGCAATGATATCATTTTAAAGACTAAGTGCACCTGATTAGAGCCACAGTCTTTTCAATCCCCTGCTATGCATCTGATAACTGGACAATTAATAAGAATTACAGGCGAAGAATCTATGCACTTGAGTTGCGGTGTTGGAGAAGGGTGCTGACTATCCCATAGACAAACAGAACAAACAGAATATGTCTTGGAGAAAGTGCAACCACAACTCTCCTAGGAGGCAAGGACAGTGAAGCTTTATCTTGCATATTTTGGACATGTTGTTGGAAGGGTCTATTCCTTGGGAAGGGACATTATCTTTGGAAAGGTGGAGGGTCAGTGAAGGAGATGAAGATCCTCGACAAGATACATTGATACATTGTGGCAACGGGCTCACATGTGTTGAGGATGATAGTTATGGTCAGGATAGGACAGGGTTCATAGGGTCACTATAAATCATACTTGACTTGAGGGCACTTAACAACAATAATAAGAACAAAGAAGAAATGTATAAAGCCTTTTTGACCAAAACTAAGTTACTGAGTGAAACTCAGCCATTTTAGACCAAGATGTGGTCATCAGAAGAGAGCAAGGAAACATTGTATGATTCAAAATCAGGAAAGGAGTGCATCAGGAATGCATCCTGTTTCCATACCTTTTTAATCTATATGCAGAACAGAGCCTTTAGGAGGCTGGACTTCTTGTGGCATTGGGATTGGAGGAAGACTCATCAACATTATGCAGACAACACAACCTTGCTTACTGGAACTGATAAGGACCTGACGTATTTGCTGCAGAAGGTCAAGGACTGTAGTTTTCAATATGGATTGAAGCTCAACATCAAGAAGACAATGATTCTCACCGATGGGCCAATTGCAGCACCATGATAGATGGAGAAGAGATTGAGATTGACGTGCTTGCTTCGTCAGCACATATACTAAAATTGAAATGATACAGAGATTATTATGACCCCTACGCAAGGATGAGTCACAAATTCATCAAGTGTTTCATATTTTTTTAAAGAAAGAGTGACAGAGATGTTAACAATTACAGTTTGCTTGGCTCCACAATCAGCATTCTTGGCACCGGTAGTCAGGAAATCGAAAGATGAATTGCATTAGGAAAACCTGCTGTCAAGGGCCTCTCCAGCGTGCTGAAAAGCACCGATGTCTGTTTAGAGACTAAGGTGTGCCTAATCCAGGCCATGGTCTTTGCAATTACTTTCTATGCATCAGAGAGCTGGACAGTGACTAAAGATAACAGAAGAAGAACTGATGCATTTGAGTTGTGGTGCTGGAGAAGAGTGAACTTCCAAGAGAACATACAGGCTTGTACTAGAGAGGATGAAACCAAGTGGTTCCCTGAAGGCAAGGATTCTGAAGTTCTGTTTCACCTACTTTGGCCATGTGGCCAGGAGGGACCAGTCCTTGGAGAAGGATCATGCTTGGAATGGTAGAGGGACAGGGCAGGAGAGGAAGACCCCAGATGAGAAGAATTGACACAATAATTGGGGTAATGGGAGTAGGTGTATCAGAATCAGTGATATTGGTTCAGGAGAGTGCAAAGTTCTCCATCTATCACGATGTTGTTTATCGGCCCAGTGGTGAGGACATTTTGTCTTCTTGATATTAAAGTGTAAGCCATATGGAAGGCTGAAGGCTGTAGTCTTTGATCTTCTGACTAAATGAAAACTCTTGCTATTTGTCTGTTAATTGCAGAAGCCATTTATAACTATGTATCTGAAAGTCAGACCATAAATTAGGAAGATTTATGCCTTTAAATTGTGTGGGTGAAGAATTTTTAATATGCCATCGTGGTCTAGTGGGTAAGGACTTGAGCTGACAAAGGCAAGCTGCTTGATTCTCCCAGCTGCTCTGTGGGAAGATGGGCAATCACCCCCCACACTCACACACACACAATTTATAACCTCTGAAAACCCACGATGAGTTGGTTCTGTGTTAGAGGCACACAACAACAGTGGACTGCCAGAAGAGCACACAAACCTACGTTAGAGAAAATGCAGCCAGGGTGCTCCTTAGAGGCAAGGAGGGTGAAACTTAATGCACAAACTTTGTGTCTGGAGGGGCCATTCCTTGGAAGAAGACATCATGCTGGAAAAAGCTGAGAGTCAGGGAACTAGAGTAAGACCCTTAAAAACAGGGGCTGTCATAGTGACTGTAACAGTCCTCTTGAGCATGGCAGAGATTGTGAGGATGTTGCAGGACAGGGCAAAGTTTATAGCTGTTGCTCCGGAGTTCGCTTACAGAACTGTGGTGACCTAGTGGTTAAGGAGTTGAGCTACCTTCTCAAAAAGTTGCAAATAGAAATACCATTTGACTCAACAATTCCACTACTGGGAATTTACCCTAAAGAAATCATAACTGCCACCCAGGCAGATATATGCACACCCATGTTTATTACAGCTTTGTTCGCAATAGCAAAGAGCTGGAAACAACTTACAATCAGGAGAAGAGAAAGTAAATGAATGGGATCTTATAAGAATCAAATCCCTATACACATCTAAAAACTTCTCCAACAGGGTAAAGAGGGAAGTCACTGACTGGGAAAAAGTATTTGGAAATGGCATATCAGATAAGGGACTTATATCCAGAATTTATAAAATACTTGAGCACCACAACAAGATAAAGGTAAATAATCCAATAGAAAAATGGGCACAGGATACGAACAGACACCTCACCAAAGAAGACATTCAGATGGCTAACAAGCACATGAGGAAATGTTCAAAATCTCTAGCCCTAAGAGAAATGCAAATTAAAACAACTATGAGATATCATCTCACTCCAGTTGGAATAGCAAAATTTAACAGAACAGCAAGCAACAAATGCTGGTGAGGTTGTGGTGAAACTGGAACACTTATTCACTGCTGGTGGGAGTGTAAAATGGTGCAACCACTGTGGAAGGCGGTATGGTGCTTTCTCAAAAAGTTCCAAATAGAGATACCATTTGACCCAGCAATTCCACTACTGGGAATATACACCAAAGAGACCATAACTGTCATCCAGACAGATATATGCACACCCATGTTTATTGAGGCTTTGTACACAATAGCAAAGATTTGGAAACAACCTAATTGCCCATCAACAAACGAATGGATAGAGAAGCTGTGGTATCTTCACACAATGGAATACAATGCTGCTTTGAAAAACAAGGAACTCATGTAATATTATTCAAAATGGGTGACCCTGGAAGACATTATGCTAAGTGAAGTATCTCAGTCACAAAAGGACAAATACTGCATGGTGCCACTGTTGTAAAACAGGACTGACCTCGGGGTTGGGGGAAGACTGAGAAAGATGGGTTCAATAATGTATACTGCATTGAAACAGATGAGGGAGAAAACTGTTTAAAAGGGATATGTGATTAGGTATTTTTGTCATGAT
>NW_006399880.1:2305548-2307470 GCF_000299155.1 Elephantulus edwardii | reverse complement strand
AATAAAAAAATTTTAAGTTTAAAAAAAAGATGCTTTGTTTTTAAACTCAGTGGGATAGTTTTGGTTATGTGTCAACTTGGTAAGTCCATGATTCTCAGTTGATTCAAGAATATTATGTAATCATTCTGCATTCTGTGATCTGATATTAGGAGTCTATCAGTTAAAAGAGAAGTTTCCCTAGGTTATAGCCTGCCTCTGATATATGGATGAATGAACAGAAATCCAAAATCTCTGTAAATTTTTACTGAAAATAATAATAAATTTAAATTAAAAAGAAGAGCTGGGAACAACCCAAGTGCCCATCAACAAATGAATGGATAGAGAAACTCTGGCGTATTCACACAATGGAATACCATGCTGTATTGAAAAACAAGGAACTTATGAAATATTATACAAAATGGGTGACCCTGAAGGACATCATGCTGAGTGAAATATTTCAGTCACAAAAGGACAAATATTGCATAGGGTCACTGTTGTAAAGCGGGACTGACATTGGGGTTTAGAGAAGATAGAGAAGGAGGGGATGAATGATGTATACTGCATTGAAATAGATGAGGGAGACAACAGTTTAAAAGGGATATATGATTGGGTAGTATTGTCATGACAGAGTCCAGAATGGAGGCTGCACAGTGGAGTGGACTTAGGGGGAGGGATTGCATAACAATGAAAGTGTTTTTCTTTTACTTTTCAAGGAGAGGAGTAAATTGGAGGGGGGCAGGGAGAAAAGTGCAACAATGAATGAATGGAAACCCTAACCCTAAGTCTCTGTAAACTTTCATTAAAATTAATAAAAATTTAAAAAAAGAGTTGAGCTGCCAACCCACAGGCACACCGTTCAAATCCACCAGAGGCTCTGCAGGAGAAAGATGGGCAAAATCTTCCTGTGCCCCTGGAAACTTGCTAGCAGGTCACCTATGAGTTGGTTCTGAGGGCACACAGCAACAACAATGAATGTTAGTAGACTTGATGGCACCTAAGAACAACATAAATAACTAAGGGAATGTTTTATCTATAGTCAGGCCATGATGTGGCAGGAATACTCCGTCAAAGAAGAGGATTTCTATATAGTTATACTGGTCTAAACTGGGCTTAAGAAATATCATTTTTATGATAAAAGTATAGCACCAAAGTCTCAAGAAAAAACTTTGGACAGCTAATTCTTATCTCGGTTTTGAAAGCAACCAAGATTTCACTTGAGCCAGCAGTTATTAAAGAAGTGACTTAAAGTTAATTCTTATTACTAACTCCAGGCCCACGGAATACGTCACATCAACCTGGACACCAGATTTGGTAGAGTTAGCCAAGGAAAGGAAGATCCTTGTTGTAAAGGGAAAATCTCAGTAACTACTGCAGTTTCCAAAAGCCAAGAATTGTAGTTTATTCGACATCGTGTTTAAAAGGGAGAAGGTAAAAAAGCGGGGATGAGAGCTGCCAACAGGACAGCTCCTCTCAATATCCAAAATGACTACATTTTACCTTCAGGAAGACTTACACAAGCTAAAAAATTAAAGTTCCATTCTCTTTGATTTGAGAGATGTTTGATTTGTGCAAGAAAAGTCTTATCAGAGACACCAAAAGGAGGAAAGTCAAAGGCTTCAAAGTATTCTACGTTTACTTGTGTTTCATTGATATTGCAAGGGTATTTTCTCTTTGTATCATAACAAATTTTGGATAGCATTGCAACAGTCAAGAAAGCAAGAGAACATCTTGTGGTTCCTAAGCTTTACACTATAATAGACAAAGTGCTAGTCAATAAGCCTTTTATTTTAAGAACTACCTTCCCTCTGTAAACTTGATTTGTGCCACTGTTAGAACCTCTACTTGGAATATTATTGCTTTTAATTTTTGACTCATGTACTTTTAACTTGTTAGTTAAATTTGTGTCTTCTAGGCTGCAACAGTTCCGTGATGCATCTTCAAGG
>NW_006399880.1:2274170-2305248 GCF_000299155.1 Elephantulus edwardii | reverse complement strand
AAGTCTCTCTCAGGGAGGAGTGATAGGGAATGGCAAAGGACACACTGACAAAGGAGATTAATCAGAACTGGTTTTGACAAGCACTGTGGCAATGTGGCAATTAAAACAGACTTTCAAGGGGGGGAAAAAAAGAGGAACGAACTGGGGGGAGGGTAGAGAAAATAGTGCCACAATGAATGAATGGAAATCCAAAATCTCCGTAAATGTTCCTTAAAATTAATAAAATTTTAATAAAAGAAAGCAACAGAAAATTCACACTTTAACAGTATCTAAAAAAGTGACAAGTGTCCTTTTGTACTAAAAGGACACTGGAAGAAGGACACCTTATCAAGCTGGAAACCTCATTCTCTCAGCCTTGAAGGACAATTTTGATGTTGCTGTAGTTGCTGTATGCCATTGAGTTCACTACAACTCATAGTGACCCTATGAACAATGACTCTGAACCGTGCTCTATCCTGAGCCAACCTCACCCTCCCAGACACACGTGACCCCACTGTCACAGTCACTGTGTCAGTCCACCTCAACCATGGTCTTCCTCTCCTGCATTGACCTTCTATCATTTTAAATATGATATCCCTCTCCAAGGACTGGTCTCTCCTGGCAACATGCCCAAAGTATGAGACTGAGTTCTAAATTCCGTGCCTCTGAGGAACTCCCTTGTTTCACTTTTTCCAGGTGAGACCTCTTTGCTCTCTTTGAAATCCATGATATGGTCAATATTTTCAGTTAGATCAAATTTAGATCCTTTAATTAGTTCAATTTGCCTCTCCCCCCAGTGGTCTAGAGGTGGGCATACACCTTTCTTTTAACATAATAGAGTTTTCTGGCATTGGGTCAGTGATGATCTTCTTAATGAATGTTGTTGCTGATTGCCTTCAAGTAGAGAATGACTCATAGTGATGCTATGAACAAAAGGCCTGACGCCCCTCTACAACTATTGACATTTATCAAAGTTCATAGAGTTTCCAGAGGCATGTTGTTTAGGAAGTGGATGCCGCTCCTGCTTCCAATCTTAATGAATTGTTGTTGTTGTTGTATAGGAAGAAATATTTTCACTCTTCTAATCTTTAACTGAATTACTTCTAGGTTTGCTCTGAGTTATAGACTGTCTTCATTTTCTGTTTCTTTTCCCTCTTTATGTCATGTGCTAAAATCAAAGTCTCTTCCCTTAAAAGACAGTTCAAAGCAGGAAGGCCAGTGTTGAGCAAATAAAGACATCACAAGACACAGTGAGTGTCCTGGGCACCTCTACATGTTACCTCTCAACAAACTTTGACTCCACAAAGAGCCTTCAGGGCAGCCAGCTTGAATGGGCAGATTTCACGATGACCAAGCATCCAACCAATTAGGTGACATCTTTTAAAAAAATTATTATTTCACATTGATTTATTTACAAAGTTCTAATACATTATTTATTAAACCAAATCTTTCACATTTCCCTCACACCTCCCATCAAATTGTGCACCCTATGATTAATAGGCGTGGCGTTAGGATTGGTGGATGATCTATCAACAATCTGCGTTATGCAGATGACACAACTTTGCTTGCTGAAACTGAGGAGGACCTCATGCACTTGCTGCAGAGGCTCAAGGACTGCAGCCTTCAATATGGACTGAGGCTCAATGTCAAGAAGACAAAAATTCTCACCACTGGACCAATTGGTGGCATCAGGATGGATGGCGAAGAGATTGAGAGTGTTCACAGCTTCAGTTTGCTCAGCTCCACAGTCAACACTCTTGGCACCAGTAGCCAGGAAATAAAAAAAACGTATTGTGATGGGAAAGTCTGCGGTTAGGGACCTCACTAAAGTACTCAAGAGCAATGGTGTCTCTCTGGAGACTAAGGTGCGCCTGATACAGGCCATGGTTTTTGCAATCACTTGTTATGCATCAGAGAGTTGGACAATGACTAGGGAGGATAGAAGGAGAATTGACGCCTTTGAGCTGTGGTGCTGGAGAAGAGTATTGAATGTACCATGGACTGCCAAGAAAACAAACAGATTCATCCTAGAGAGGGTTAAACCAGGCTGCTCCTTGGAGGCAAGGATTCTGGGGCTTCGTCTGACATACTTTGGACATGTTGTAAGGAGAGACAGATCTTTAGAGAGGGACATCATGCTGGGTAGAGTAGAGGGACAGCATAGGAGGGGAAGACCCTCTATGAGGTGGATTGATTCAGTGACTGGGGTATCCAGGATGGGTGTGTCAGAGGCAGTGAGATTGGCACAGGATAGAGCACGGTTTAGGGCTGTTGTACATAGGGTCGCTATGAGTCGCAAACGACTCGACGGCACATAACAACAACAACAACAACATGATTAATAGCCTTCCTCCCCACCCATTTTCATCCCTCTACTTCTACCCTTCCCCTCCTTGGATCCTTATACTCATTCTACAATAGTAGTTTTATACAGTATTTGTCCTCGTGGGGCTGAGTTAGTTCACTCAGCAAAATGCTTTCCAGTACCTCACTAGTTAGGTAATAATTTACAAAATCCTTGCTCCTGAGTGCTTCATAATATTCCACATCCTCAATTCATTCGATGTGGTTGAACATCTGGGTTGTTTCCATGTTCTTGTGATGGTGAATAACACTATGAAAACATTGGTGTACAAGTCTCCATTTGAACCTCAGTTCTCATTTTCTCAGGTATACAGTACCAGTCCTGTAATGATGCTACTAGACAAAAAAATTAGTCCTTCACTGTCAGTTGCTCTTTCCTCCAATTGTGTAAAGACTATGACAAATTGGACATATACTTTGTTCTTTAATCTAGATAGAAGTGAGTGAGATAACTTTACAAGATTGTCTTGCCACTTGCCATGTGATCATAGGTTTGTTTTATATTTTGTTGTCATTGTTTACCATTGAGTTGGAACTGACCCACAGCTGGCAAGTTTTCAAAGGCAGTCAATTTTATGGGAGGAGATGGTCCATCCTTCTCCTCCAGAGCAGATGGCAGATTCAAACCCTGTGTCTTTGGGATTGCAGCACAGCTTCTTACCACTATGCCACCAGAGCTACATCTTAGTCACCTATTGGTGACTTGGCCTTTTATCCTGTGTTCACAGTTACAGGGCTTTCCGTATGAGAAGGACAATTCACATTTTACTGAGAAAACTGCCCAGTTCTACACATAGCCTAGATTTCTACAAACAAGATCCAGTTCAAACAAGCAACCTAAGTTTCTACAAACAGTGCCCAGTTCAAACAATATTAACTCACAAAATCCTTTTCTTTCTCTCTCTTCCTGAAACTAGAGACTTTCTTATTTGGAGAAGTGGTTTACTTTTTGGAGACAAATTGTGGTATTGTCTCAGGACGGGCTTATCACTGTTTAGAAAAGTATTGTTACTTTCCCAAACAGTACCGTTTGCCTAGGATATGAGATCATAGTTTTTCTAAGGCTGGGGGTTTTTAACGGCTCCACACCAATTTACTTACTTCACCAGCTCAGATAATTTAGAGGAATAGAAATGTAGAGAAGTTAAAATGTGACTCTAAAGATACAGAGACAAACAAGATGCTAAACTTCATTACAGAGAAGTTAACTAGTAACATAAGCTTAAACAATAGGATGTTAAATCTTGTTACAAAAAGTTAGCCAGTAATGAAGCTAAAGTTCAAACAGAGTACAAACCTTCAGATTCATTTAACCATATTGTGTGCTTTAACTTAAGTCCTGAACTTTATTAATGCAATCTTTCCATGACTCATCAGCAACCTGAAAGACACCATTTTAGAGGCCAGTTGCTTGTGTCTACTTATCTGTTATAGCCTCTCCTTTTCTGAGGGTCACCTCAGTTTCCTCCTAAAAATGCTGAATAAACACAGCTCTTCCCCACATCCCCAATGTCGTCTATAAATGTCACAGGAGGAGATTGCCCGTCTTTCTCCAGCAGAGAAATATATAAGACTTGCATATTATCCACTCCAACCTCTGTCTCCGAGATCAGTTTTTCTGGTGGCAGATGGCATAACTTCATTTCTGTGATAACAACATTCTGAAGAATGGAAATGTCAGGACACTTAATTGTGCTCATACAAAATACAGACACTAGGGTCCAGAGGGGAAAGGGGCAGGGACAGTGGGAATGAGGTTGGGGAGGGAGAGAAATCATGGGTTGAAAAGTTTGGGGGGGGTGAAGGAATGAGAAAAGATCCAGTGGGGACCTGAAAAGATGGGGAAATAGTGGGCACAGCTCAATGGTGATTAATTTTATAAAAGACCATGTATGGGAATGATTATTTGTAACACAATGTGAATAAAGGAATGTGCGAAACAAAAAGTATATGAATGAAACACAATGTATAAGGATTTTGTGTGCAAACCAGGACAGAATAAAAATTAATTTACAAAAAACCCTACACAGAGACCAAGAAGCAATTGTCTGAAGAGAACAAAGGAACGGTGAATGGTTTTAAATCAGGAAAGATATGGCTCTGTGTTTTATCCTTTTTTCATATCTACTTAATCTGTATTCTGGGCAAATTATTCAAGAAGCTGGACTCTAAGAAGAATGTGGCATTCGAATTGGGTAAATGCTCATCAATAGCTTTCGTTATGCAGATGATATAAGCTTACTTGCTGAAAGTGAGGAAGACTTGAAACACTTGCTACAGGAGGTTAAACATCATAGCATTCAATATGGATTGTTGTTTTTGTTGTTATGTGTCATTGAGTCTCTTGTGACCCATAGTGACCTCATGTGCAGCAGCTCTGAAGCCTGCCCTGTCCTGAGCCAGTCTCACTAACTCCAACACACCAACCCCCATTGCCCCAATTACTGTATCAATCCATCTCATCTGGGAGTTTCCTCTCCTGCGCTGTCCCTCCACCTTTCCGAGTATGATGTCCTTCTCCAAGGACCAGTCTTTCCTGGCCATGTGCCCAAAGTATGAGAGATGGAGCTTCAAAATCCTGCCTCCAAGCAAAGACTTGGCTTCACCCTCTCCAGGACAGAGCTATTTGTTTTCTTTGTAGTCCATGATGTTCAACACCCTTCTTCAGACCACAATTCAAAAACATCTATTCTTCTGTCATCCTTAGTCATTGTCCAGCTCTCTGAACCATAACAAGTAATTGTGAAGACTATGGCCTGGTTGAGGAGCACCTTTGTCTCTAGACTGACATTGTTGCTTTTCAACACTCTGGAGAGGTCCCTGACAGCAGATTTTCCTAATGCAATTTGTCTTTTGATTTCCTGACTGCTGGTGTTAAGAATATGGACTGTGGGGCCAAGCAACTTCTAATTGTTAACAGTCTCAATGTTTACTCTATCATGGTGCTGACAATTGACCGAGTGGTGAGAATCTTCTTGATGTTGAGCTTCAATCCATAGTGAAGACTATTGCCTTTTACCTTCTGCAGTAAGTGCTTCAGATTCTCCTCAGTTTCAGGAAGCATGGTTGTGTCATCTGCATATCATAAATAGTTAATGCATCTTCCTCCAATCTTGATGCCACACTCCTCCTCATAAAACCTTGTTTCCTGAATGATCTGTTCTGCATACAGATTGAAAAAGTATGGGGATAGGATGCTACCCGGACACACGCTTTTCCTGATTTTGAACCATGCAATGTTTCCTTGCTCTGTTCTGGGGACTGCTTCTTGGTCCAAATATAGGTTTCACATAAGCATGATCAAGTGCTCTGAGATTCCCATTTTCCTCACATCTCAATATTAAGTAAACCAAAATCTTCACCACTGGACCAACAAGTACCATCATGATAGATGGAAAAAAGATTGAAGTTGTCAACCGTTGGTATCAGGAGTCAGAAAATCAAAAGATAAGTCACATTGGAGAAAATATGTTGTCAGGGACCTTTCCAGAGTACTAAAGCGTGCAGCTGACCTAAGCTGAGGTCTTTTCCATTACTTGCTATTCCTCTGAAAGTTGGACAATGAGTAAGAATAACAGAAAAAGAATCAATGCCATTGAGTTATGGTGTTGGAGAAGAGTATTAAATATTCCATAGACTTCCAAGGCTTATAATGGGGAAAGTGAAAACAGGGTGCCCCTTGGAGGCAAGTGTGGTGAAACTCTGTCTCACGTACTTTGAGCATACTGTTAGGAGAACCCAGTCCTTGGAGAAGGACATCATATTTGGAAAGGTGGAGAGTCAGCGTAAGACAGGAAGACCTTCAACAAGATGACTTGACTCAGTGACCATAACAATGAGCTCTAGTATGTTGGAGATGATGAGGATGGCACGGGACAGGGCAAGTTTCAGATCTGTTGTTCATAGTGTTCCTATGAGTTGCAAGGACAACAGTTTAAGTGTTACTCTGGTCTATAGTAGGGAGCGCTGTAACTTAGTGGTGAGGAGCTACTATCAACCCAAAGGTATGCAATTTGAATGTACTAGCTGCTCTGCGGGAGAAAGATGGGCACTCTCCGGTGAAATGACATTTAACAACTATTCTGTAGAGAGGCTACTTCTGTTTCAGTTGCTAAGATTCTCTGTGAATAATAAAAGCACTTTCCTAGGGAGGTGGGTGAGTAACAGTCAAAAGGAAGCTAGCATGAAGGTGAATCCTCTCCTCTCTCAAGTTGGCAATTTTTTTTTTTAATTGACAATCTGGGTTTTTTTTGTTTTGTTTTGTTTTTGTCCGCTCAATACAGAAGGCCAGCAGCTGTTTTCTGCCAGGCCTATCAGCCAATGCTTTCACACAAAAGCATTTCTACCTCTTGATAAGAGAGTGAAGAATTCATTTGGTTGATTACATTTTAATCTGGATTTTTGTGGGGAATCCTGGGTGGCAGCCAGTGCTCTACCCTTTAAGGTCATTGTATTTTGCCAGATACCATAGAGATTTTTCACCAGATATGTTTTTTCCCTCTTCTCCCCTCAGATGAAGTTCATGCTTTCCTCTGCAGTACTGCAGAAATTAGCTGAACAGACACACATCGGTGTAGTCTGATCTGTTCTTCCCCACCCTCTCCCTGCATGCACAATGCAATCAGAAATGAACTGCACAATGCCTACTATCATCAATACACAAATTAGAAGTATTATTGTTTCCTAGAAGAGGGATTTGGCTCATATACAGAAATTTAAAGGTTTCAACTGACGGAAAGTATTAGTCAACACTGAAACATTTCAAGAAATAGCATATGATCAAGAACCAGTGGTAATGTAGTTGGGAAAAGCATTCAGCTGCCTGTCACCACAAGCAAGGACTGAATCTCTTGAATGCACTTTTTCAGATGCCAGCAATCTGAGAGAAATGGCATCATGAGTGCCTTAAAGACCATTTTCTAACATCTCAGAATCAAGCCAGCCTTTTTAAGGGTGCAGGCAAAGGAGAGAGATAAAACAAAAGAAATGTGGGAAGGGTCAACAAGAAAGCATCCAGGACTAGGGGCAGGAGTGGGGGAGGTGGGGGTAGATAGGGGAAACTGTGCAACAATAAAAGAAAAAACAAACTGGTGGTGGAGGGAAAGGAGGAAAATGTGCAACAATGAATGAATAGAAATCCAAGTTTTCTGTAATCTTTTGTTAAAATATCAATTAAAAAATAATAACAAAAAAAGAAGTTCTTTTTTCCAGATGTCTCTTCTCCTGATGATTGTCAGATGCCCTGAGTTTGAAGTCCCAGGAAGTAGCTACCAAGAATCCTGTTGGTAGCGTATTTTTAAAGTAATTTCTCAGAGTTTTGTGCCAGGGTGACTTGATCACAAATATTTAGTTTCTGGAATAATAGTCTCTTAGCTGGCTAATCAGGATAAGGAAAATTACATAGGAAACTTTAATTATTTTCCTAAATTTAGGCACCTATGTCAGAGCAATCAGGTTAAAAGGATATTCACAGATATGTTTTACTATTGTCTTAAACTCATAAACTTTGTCTTGAGCTCTTGCTGTCACCATCAAAGAAGGAAAAAGCCCAAGATGCTCTGAAGGAATTTGCAAAAAATAGGACCCCAGGAATTGATAGAATACCAATTGACATGTTTCAACAAGTACATAGAGTTCTGAAGGTGCTCATTAGTTTGTGCCTAGACACTTGGAAGTTAATTACCTGTCCATCTGATTGGAAGAGACTCATATTTGTGCCTATTCCAATAAAAAAGATAATACAACAGAATGTGAAAAACATCAAACAATATCATTAATATTCTTTGTAGAGGGGCTTCAAGCCTTTTTTTCATAGGGTTGTATGAGTCATGCTCAACTTGAAGGCAATCAACAACAATATCATTAATATTATATGCAAGTAAAATATTGTTGAAGATTATTTAAATATGACGGACTACTGACAGGAACTTCCAGAAATTCAAGCTGGATTTATAAGAGGCTCTAATGTTGTTGTTATCAGGTGCCTTCAAGTTGTGTACAATTCATAGCAACCCTCTGAACAACAGATCTGAACCCTGCCCTATCCTGTGCCGTCCTCCTCATCTCTGACACATTGTGCCCATTGCTGCAGTCACTGTGTCAGTTCATCTCATTGAGAGCCTTCCTCTTTTTCACTGACTCTCCACTTTTCCAAGTATGATGGCCCTTTCCTCTCTTAGAAATATCCCAAAGGTTGTGAGGTGAAGCTTTATCATCCTTGCCACCAAGAGGCACTCTGGCTTCACCCTTCTGAAGATATATATATATATACCTGTTTGTTCTTTTGGCAGTACATGTTCTTTTTGGCAGTTATTACTCTTCCTCAGCATCACAGCTCAAAGACATCAATTCTCCTCCTGTCATCTTTATTCACTGTACAGCTCTGAGGTGCATAGCAAGTGATTGAAAAGATCATGGCCTCGATCAGGTGCACCTTAGTCTTCAAATTGACATCATTGCTCTTCAGTAATGAAAACCTATAGCACCTGGTTTTTCCAAGTAGTCTCCTATCCAAGTATTTACCAGGCCCGACTATAGTCTTTTTTAATTTTTTTAAAAATAATTTTAATGAACATTTACAGAGATTTTGGATTTTCATTCATTCATTGTTGCACTTCTCTCCCCGCCCAGCCCTCCCCCCAACCCAGGTCACTCCTCTCTTTGAAAAGTAAAATAAACACTCTCTCCCTGGTACACAATCCCCCCGCACCCCTCCCACCGCCCCAAGTACATTCCACTATGCAACCTTAATTATGGACTCTTGTGATAACCATAATACTTTATCATACATCGTTTTTAAATTATTCTCTCTCCCTCATCTGTTTCAGTGCAGTATACACAATTTATCCAGTTTTTCTCAGTCTAACCACAACCCTGATATCAATCCCATTTTACAGCAGTGGCACCATGCAATATTTGTCCTTTTGCAACTGAGATATTTCACTCAGCATAATGTCCTCCAGGCTCACCCATTTTGAATAATATTGCATGAGTTCCTTGTTTTTCAATGCAGCATAGTATTCCATTGTGTGAATATACTACAGCTTCTCTAGCCATTCGTTTGTTGATGGGCACCTGGGTTGTTTCCAACTCCTTGCTATTGTGAACAGAGCTGCGATAAACATGGGTGTGCATATATCTGCTTGGATGTCAGTTATGATCTCTTTGGGATATATTCCCAGTAGTGGAATTGCTGGGTCAAATGGTATCTCTATTTGCAACTTTTTGAGAAAGCGCCATACAGCCTTCCATAGTGGTTGCACCACCGACTATAGTCTTAACCAAACAATACATCTCCTGATCTCTAGACTGCTGGTACCAATGGTGCTGATTATGGATCCAAGTAAGATGAAAGCATTGACAATTTCAATCTTTTCTCCCTCTATCATGATGTTGCTTATGAGAATTTTTGTCTTCTTGATGTTGAGATGCAATATGGCTCAAGGTGGATCTTGGCTGAAAGCAGAGAATAACAGAAATGTGTTTACTTGTATTTTATTATGTAAGGGCATTTGACTGTGTGGATCATAACAAATTAGGCAAATATTGAGAAGAAAGGGAATCCTAGAACATTTAATTGTGTTCATGAGAAATCTATACATAGACCAAGAAACAGTTGTACAAACAGAACATGGGAACACTGAACGGTTTAAAATCGAGAAAAGTGTGCCTCAGGGTTGTGTGCTTTCTCCATACTTATTCGATCTGCTGACCCAAAAATTCAAGAAGCTGGAATATACAAAGAAGAATGTGTCATCAGGATTGGAAGAAAGCTCATCAATAACCTGCATTATGCAGAAGACACAACTTTGCTGGCAGAAAGTGAAGAGGGCTTAAAACACTTGCTGCTGAAAGTCAAAGACTAGCCTTCAATATTGATTATGTCTCAACGTCAAGAAAACACAAATTCTTATCACTGCACCAATGGTGTCATAACAAAAGGAGAAAAGACTGAAGATGTCAAAGATTTTATTTTTACCAGGATCCACAATCAATGCCCATGTTATCAGAACTCAAGAAAACAAAAGATGTATTGCATTGGGAAAATCTGCTGTCAAGGACATCTGCAAAATGCTCAAGAGTAAGAATATTATTTTAAAGATGAAAGCATGCCTGATATAAGCCATGACATTGTATTTGGTTTTTCTGCATCTGAAAGTTGGACAATGAATAAGCTGGATAATGAATGACAGAATAATGTATGCCTTTGAATTCTGTTAGAGAAGAGTACTGATTATGCCATGGACCATCAAAAGAACAGTTATCTCTTGGAGGAAGTGCAAACAGGGTGCTCCTTAGAAACAAGAATGGTGAACCTTTGTCCCTCATACTTTGGGCATACTGTCAGGAAAAGCAAGTTCTTAAAAAGAGACGTCATAGGTGTCTGGCTACCACAGAATGGCTGGGGGGAGGGGTAAAAAAAATACATCATGCTGGGAAAGGTTGAGAATCAGAGAAAGAAAAATGCTCAACCAAATCAATTGATACAGTGCCTACAGCAGTGCTTTTGAGCATCGTAAGAAGGGCACAGGATATGGAGAGGTTCCGATAGGTTGTTTATAGGGTCACTATGAGGTGTCGCTGACATGATGGCACCTACCAACAACTGAACAAGACTGGTGTGTGTAAGGGTGTCACCGGCTAAACCCAATTAACATGCCACTGGATACTGTATTTATGTTGTTCCATGTTTCCCTTGTTATTTATCCAAATGCAGCAGAAAGTGTTTGTTTTTGTTCATGTTTTTGTCATGTGCTGTAAGTTTCTTGTGACTCATAGCCAGCCTATGCACAACAGCTCTGAACCCTGATCTATCCTGAGCCAAGCTTATCATCTCTGACACATCTATCCCCATTACTCCCAATCACTGAGTCAATCCATCTCATCTAGGGTCTTCCTCTCTTTTGCTGTCCCTCCACCCTCCCGAGTATGATGTTCCTCTACAAGGACTGGTCTCTTCTTGCAACATGCCCAAAGTATATCAAGTGGAGCTTCAGAGTCCTTGCCTTCAACAAGCAGCCTGGTTTCACCCTTTCCAGGACAAACTTGTTAGTTCTCCTAGCAGTCCATGGTATATTCAAAACTCTTCTCCAGTATCACAGCTTAAAGGCATCAGTTTTCCTTCTATCATTCCCAGTCATTTGTCCAGCTTTCTGATACATAGCAAGTAGTTGCAAAGACCAGGGCCTAAATCAGGCAAACCTTAGTCTCTAGACTGACATCATTGCTCTTCAGTACTCTGGACAGTTTCCCTGAAGCAGACTTTCCCAATGCAATTCGTCTTTTGATTTCCTTCCTGACTGCTGGTACCAAGACCACTGATTGTGGAGCCAAGCAAACTGAAGCTGTTAACAATCTCAATCTCTTTACGCCTATCATGATGCTGCCAATTTGCCCAGTGGCGAGAATCATTTTCTTGATGTTGAGCTTCAATCCAAATTGAAGACTGCGGTCCTTTACCTGCATTAAGTAATTCAGGTACTCCTCAGTTTCGGCAAGTAAGGTTGTATCATCTGCATAATGCAGATTGTTGATGAATCTTCCTCCAAACTTGATGCCACATTCCTCTCATAGAGTCCAGCCACCCAGATGATCTGTTCTGCATATAGATGGAAATAGGGCACATCCCTGGTGTACACCCTTCCCAATTTTGAACCATCCAGTATTCCCTTCCTCTGTTCTGATGACTGCCTCCTGGTCCAAGTATAGGTTTCACATAAGAGCAATCATGTGTTCTGGCATTTTCATTCTTCTCAGAGTTAGTTTAGGATTACTATAAGTCATAGTGACCCTATCAACAACAGATCTGAACCTTGTCCTATCTTATACCCTCCTTATCATCTCTGACACACTTGAACTTATTGCTGCAGCCACTGTATCAACCCACCTCGCTGAGAGTCTTCCTTGCCTTGGCTGACCCTTCACCTTTCCAAGCATGATGTCTGCCTCTCCTAACAACATGTCCAAAGCATCACAATCCTTGTCTCCAAGCAGCACTTTCTTTTCAGCTTCTCTAAGCCATAGTTGGCCTTTTGAAAGTCCATGGAATAGTCATGACTCTTCTCCAATACCACAATTCAAAGGCATTGATTCTTCCTTGTCACCTTTATTCATTGTCCAGTTCTCAGATGTGTAGCCGGGGATTGTAAAAACCAGAGCTTTATTCAGGTGCATCTTAGTATTTTTTTTTTTACTTCATTAATTTATTTTGATATTTTCTGTAACGTCTCCACATTCAAAATGATGACAACATGGCCGAGAAAGAAAAAGGATATTTTGGACCTTTAACATCTTTGTATACTTCAGGGCCCTCAGCTTTTCAGTTTCATTAAAAAATGTGATGTACTAATGTTCATTCCTGGCAGAAGGAGTAACAGTTTGGGAATGATACTGTAGAAGAGGATTTACTTTTTCTTTTCAACTCTTCTGAGAAACAAGGTGGTGAGGGAGAAGAACAACAATATTTTCTTATGGGTTTGTGTGTGTGTGTGTGTGTGTGTGTGTGTGTGTGTTTTATGTAACCAAAAGTTAGCAAAAAGAAAAAAAAAGTTAAGTGTACTGACTATAATTACTGTGTCCATTTTCAACTAAGTAAGTGCTCACGTTTGTGCCACTTCGTGACTAAAATAAAACTTTTAAGCATGTCAGCCTTTCTTTCATTCCTCCGCTCCCAGATCCTTCCGGAATACTACTCCCTCGCTCCCCAAGGACTAGGGTCCAAATGAGGGGGCGAGGGGGCGGTGACGCGGTGGTACAGGAGTGCTTCGTTTTCCATCTCCGGGAGATGCAGAGCTGCAGGTGTCCCAAGAAGATGCCGGGACTCTGCATCTTAGTCTTTAAACTGACATTATTGCTCTTCAGAAATTTGGAGAGGTCCCTGAGAGCAGGTTTGGCCAGGGTAATGGGTCTCCTTATCTCCTGACCTCTCGTACCAAGGGCACTGTGGATACAAGTAAGATGAAATTGTTGACCATTTCAGTCTTTTCTCCATCTATCACGAAGGGTGTTCGCCAGGGATGTGTCCTATCTCTATACCTTTTCAACCTGTATGCAGAGATTATCCGAGAGGCTGGGCTCTAAGTGTGGCGTCAGGATTGGTGGAAGATCTATTAACAATCTGCGTTATGCAGATGACACAACCCTGCTTGCTGAAACCGAGGAGGACCTCATGCACTTGCTGCAGAGGGTCAAGGACTGCAGCCTTCAGTATGGACTGAGGCTCAATGTCAAGAAGACAAAGATTATCACCACTGGACCAATTGGTAGCATCAGGATGGATGGCAAAGAGATTGAGATTGTTCACAGCTTGTTTGCTCGGCTCCACGGTCAACACTCTTGGCACCAGCAGCCAGGAAATAAAAAAACATATTGCGATGGGAAAGCCTGCTGTTAGGGACCTCTCTGAAGTACTCAGGAGCAACAGTGTGTTTCTGGAGACTAAGGTGCGTCTGATACAGGCCATGGTCTTTGCAATCACTTGTTATGCATCAGACAGTTGGACAATGACTAGGGAGGATAGAAGGAGAATTGATGCCTTTGAGCTGTGGTGCTGGAGAAGAGTATTGAATGTACCATGGACTGCCAAGAAAACAAACAGATTTATCCTGGAGAGGGTTAAACCAGGCTACTCCTTGGAGGCAAGGATTCTGGGGCTTCGTCTGACATACTTTTTTCATGTTGTAAGGAGGGACAGGTCCTTGGAGAGGGACATCATGCTTGGGAGGGTGGAGGGACAACGCAGGAGGGGAAGACCCTCTATGAGGTGGATTGATTCAGTGACGGGGGTAATCAGGATGGGTGTGTCAGAGGCAGAGCATTTGGCACAGGATAGAGCAGGGTTTAGGGCTGTTGTACATAGGGTCGCTATGAGTAGCAAACGACTAGATGGCACATAACAACAACAACAACAACATCACGAAGTTGCCTATTATCCCTGTAGTAAAGATTTTTGTTTCTTGATATTGAGATGCAATCCATGTTGAAGGCTGTAGGTCTTGATCTTCTGCAGCAAGTTCCTCAAGTTCTCCTCACTTTGAGCAAACAAGATTGTTTCACCTGCATAACACAGGTTATTAGTAAGTCTTCCTCCGATCTTGATCCTACATTCTTCCTAATACAATCTAGTTTCTCAAATGATTTGCTCAGCATACAGATTAAATAGATATAGAGAAATGATACAACTCTGACCCACACCATTTCTAGTTTTAAAACAATGAGGTGTTCCGTTACTTTGTTTGGAGAGCAGCTTCTTAGTCTAGAAATGGGTTTTATATGAGCATGATTAGATGTTCTGGGATTCCTATTCTTCTTAATGTTAGTCATTATTTGTTATGATCCACATAGTCAAATTCCTTTGCATAGTCAATAAAGCACAAATATACGTTCTTTTGATGTTCTCTGCTTTCAGCCAGGATCCATCTGTCATAAGGTGTGATACCCTAGTGCCATGGCCTCTTACAACTCAGCTTGCACTTCTGACAGTTCTCGGTCAATGCTCTGTGCTAGCCATTTTTGGATAATCTTCAGTTATATTTTCCTTGCATGTGCTATTAATGGTATGTTGGGTAATTTCCACATTTTTCTAGATCACTTTTCTTGGGAATGGGAATAAATATGGACCTCATTCAGTCGGTCAACTCCAACTGAAACTGGACGAGGGGGGTCAGGAAGCATTTTTTGTTTTAATTAAAAGCTGAAAACAATATTATTTCTTTTGTTGATATTAGAGAATTAGAATTTATTATCATTTATATTTTGCTTTAAGCAAGGATTAACAATTTTTATTTAAAGATTATAATCTTTGTACACCTTGGCTGTCTAGTAAGTTGCTCTCAGGGGCTGAAGATACGAGAAAGATTGAGTAAATATTGGACATTATCATTATTCAAAGTCCAACTGCCTTGATGCCTCTTACAGGAACTTTGTGGACTTCTGCCTAACTCGGGAAGTTCTTTCTGTACCCAGAGATCTGACAAGGCCCCTTGTCTTTAACATTTAACACGTATGACTCTTAACTGCCTTATATGTATGCAAGTCCTTCTAATGTAGACTGAGCTCTGAAGGACAGAGACTCTTTCTTATCCATCAATGTTTCTAGTCCAGTTCGTGACACTTTTAGAATTTTCTCTAGAGTATGAATATACTGTGTTTGGAAACAAAGAGTCAGATTCAGGATTCAGATATACATGTTCAAAACGTGGCAGCACAGTCCCTGTCCAACACACTTCTGAGACACTCCTAGAACCCATCGAAGGCCCTTTTGTTCTCTGGACACCCCCTTGCTTGCTAGCTGGGCTTCTCCACGTGGAACAATGGTGGGTTTTTTTGCTTGATTTTGGTGATTTTCTCCACTTTCTCAAGTAAAGGAGATGAGTGAATTGTTCTCACTACTAGCAGTAACAGAGTCCCTGGGCAGCACAGATGGCTAATGCTCTCAGCTGCTTACCAAAAGGTTAGAGGTTCGAGGACGCATGGGTGGTTTGGAAGAACAGCTTGGCTTCTGAAAAATAGCCATTGGCAACCTCTGGAGCACAATTCTACCTGAGGTACCTGGAGTGCCTGTGAGTCTGAACAAACTCAACAACAACTGATAAAACAATTCTACATGCTCATTGTTTAAAATTCAGATATAAACCTATAAAGAATGTGATAACAAAGTAGAAATCCAACTCTTCCCCATCAACCAGCATATTATTAACTTTAGATATATATCTTTTCATTTATGTGTACGTATTTATAAAAACAATGTGTAATTTACATGTTGATAATTACATTTTTATTTAATCATGGAAAGGGTATCTATTTCATTACCATCTAATGACTCAATAATATTCCCCTGTGTGGATATATTAGTCAAATGTCTCTGGGGACTTAACTTCTTTCCAATTTTTGAAGATGTAAACCATGTCTAGATAAATCTCTGGCGACTGGATTATGTATATTGTTGTTTATTGTTATATGCTGTTGAGGCACTTGCAACTCATAACAACCCCATGTACAATAGCCCTGAAACCTGCTCTATCCTGTGTCAACCCTACTGTCTCTGACACATCTACTCCCATTACCCCAGTCACTGTATCACTCTATCTCATGATGGTTTCCCTCTCTTTTCTATCCCTCCACCCTTCTAAACATGATATCACTCTCCAAGGAATGGTCCTTCCTTGCAAAATGCCCAAAGTATGTCAGCTGAAGCCTTAGAATCCTTTCTTCCAAGGAATAACCTGGCTTCATCCTCTCTAGGACATACCTGTTTGTTCTCTTGGTAGTCCATGGTATTTTCAACACTCAAAGGCATCAATTCTCTTTCTATCATCACTAGTCATCGTCCAGCTCTCTGATGAATAGTAAGCAATTGTGAAGTCTATGGTCTGGATCAGGCATACCTTAGTCTCTAGACTAGCATCATTGCTTTTCAGTACTCTGGAGAGGTCCTTGACAGCCAACTTTCCCAGTATAATTAGTCTCTTGATTTCCTGGCTGCTGGTACCAAGAGTGTTGATTATGGAGCCAAGCGAACTAAAGCTGTTAACTATCTCAATCTCTTCACCATCTATCATAATGCTGCCAATTGGCTCAGTGCTGAGAATCTTTGTTTCCCATTCCAAAGAAAGGTGACCTGACAGAGTGCAGAAATTATTGAACAATATTATTAATATCACATGCAAGCAAGATTCTGCTGAAAATTATCCACAAACGACTAGAGCAGCACATAAACAGAGAATTGCCAGATGTGCAGGCTGGATTTAGAAGAGGTCGTGATACTAGGGATATTATAGCTAATGTTAGCTGGATCTTGGCTGAAAGCAGAGAATACCACAGAAATATCTATCTGTGTTTCATTGACTATGCAAAGGCATTTGACTGTGTGGATTATGTATACTGGAATTAATATGTTGTTTGGATTTTCTTTATAAGGGTAATTAAGCAACTGCAGGAAAACAGGCTAAATTGCTTTTTTATGTTTTGTTTATCTTTTAAGGCCATTTAGATCGTGTCCTTTTACGTATATAATCTCACTTCAGTTTTATTAGGTTAGTGTTATTATTAGTATTGGTATTTCATCCAATTTAAAATGATAAAAATGTCCCATGCAGATTATCACCCTTAAGTGAGGGCTGAGATGGAATTCGAGGCTGCCCGTGGACTTGCATGTCACTGTCTCGTTCTCTTCAAGGCACTTGACAGTATGACATTTTCCCTACATTACATTCTGTTTAGTTCTAGGCATTGGGCTAGGGACACTTAGGGGCATACAGAAACAAATAAGGAAGTCCTTGCCGCCCAGAAGGCCATTATCAGGTGTGAAAATACCCCTGACATAAATAACTGAGCGACTGAATGCTCACTCCCCCTGGTCGGGTGTAGCCGCATGGAGTAGAAGGAACGCTCGCAAAAGCTAAGTGTTTTTCACACTTTATCTCATAATAACCTTCCCCACCCCCACCCCCGGAAGTACTGTCCCTCTTGCCCTTGTTCCAGAGGAGAAAATTGACAGAGAGGTTAAGGAACTGACTGTTCATGGCAGAACATTCCAGAACCCCTATCCTCTGCGTCAACAGCATAGAGCCAGTTCCTACCAGGATCTGGAAGAGTTAGCAGACGTTCATAGGAAGAGTGAGAACTCCAGAGGGGAAATTTTGCATCAAAGCCTTGGAGGAAGGAAATACAAGCATCGTTGGGAATGCAATGAGAGTGAAAGAGGAGTAATCTGAAGAGAGAAAAAGAAAAGAAAAATGGGAGGCAGTCTGAAGAAGGCTGTGAGCAAGCGAAGATGATACTGCAGTGTGTGTTCATTAGAAAGTCAATTGGAGAGAATGATGTCATCTGTGCTTTATGAAGATTAATTTGATACTTGTATGGGGAGACAGGGAGGTTAGTCAGGGAATTGTTAAAATAGGCCAAAGATAATTAGAGAAGGAATGAGAACCAAAAACAATATGAAGAGAAAATTGACATCATCTGTCATCTCCTTGGATGCTGGGAAAGACATATGACTGTTTCCATGATTTCATGACTGAGAAAATGTAAGCATTTCACACCAGTCAAGGGAATAAGGACAGCAAGAGATGAGTTCCTTTTTTTTAAAAGTGTGTTTGGGTAAAGGGAGTTCAGAGTTGGAAGTAGGAAGCTCAAGATTTAGATGTGAATTAAAAGACATGACACAAGGAGCCAGCCAGGGCTCGTTAACCTGTGTTTAAGATTCAGCAGATGTTCCTGGTTTGATAAACTGCAATTCTCCTGCCAGGTTTCTGTCTTCTAGAAACAAAACTGCCTGTGCTCAGAAAGGCACATGAAGGAGCTTTCCTGCTCAGAGGTATCTGTGAGGAATGGCAGGTGTGGCGTGTGTCCTGGCTGTAATTTGAAGGAAATCACTCCTGAGCAGTTTCCAGTAACTATTACAGTTGCCACCACCAGCTGAGGGATCACTCGGCAAGTTTAATGCCTTTGTTTTGGAGAGTCTCTACCCTCAATGAGGTTGATTGACGATTGATGCAGTGACTGCAGCAATGGGCTCAATTGTGTCAGAGATAATGAGGACAGGGACAGGGTTCAGAGCTGCTCTTCATGGAGTCCCTAGGCATACTTGACTTGAAGACACCTAGCAACAAGACAACAAGATGGGTCAGGACAGACTGTGTGATCTGCTGAGTGTAGAAAGGGAAACAATTGTTAGTGGAGAAATATAGTTCTGCCTCCTGCCATCAGAAAAAAAAACCAGTCTTGGAGGCAGGGATTGGACTAGAAAAGGCAAAAGTTTTCTTATAAAGGCTAGCATATGTTGTTGTTGTTGCTATTATGTACTATCAAGTAGGAACAGATTCATAGCTGACCTTACAGCAGATTTTCCAAGGCTGTAAATCTCAGGAGAGGAGATAGCCCATCTTTCTCCCTTGAAGCAATTGGTAGCATTGAACTGCCTACCTTTGGGTTGGCAGTGCACTGCCTAAGCGAAACCTGCTAAAACTAGAGTTCTTTTTATCTCTTCATCACTCACCAGTATTTCCCACGAAGGGGTGAGTACAGTGACTGTAAAGATGTAGCAGACATACACACAATGATAATTTAGGGGAACAAGAGTAAAAGGTTTATTAAGGTAATGTGAAGGAGGCATCGTTGGTGAAAGGCTGTGTAGAAGCGCTAAAGAGAAAAGGTAAGAAAGGGGGGAAAACACCCCTGGAAAGTCACGAGTGGACCCAAACCTTGTGGCATGCTGCTTCGAGGAGAAGGGGGTGCAGCCTCAGGTGGGTGCTGCTATTTACGGCTTCCACTCTGTGAGACTGGACCTGTGGGATTGGAAGGGGTTTAGACCCTGGGAGTTCCTAAGGAGGAGGCTTCTTCGCCTCGATGCATCTGTGTTTGACTTTCCTTCCTGTTTGCTCTGAGAAACTTTGCTTTCAGTTGTCTTCAGTGAGAGACAGAGAAAGAAGGGCAGGGCCTGACCAGGTGGTAGTTTCATCCTTGACACTGACCACCACGCGGCCACCAGAGCTAGCTCTAGGATACAGCATAGAGAAGGGTCGTTATCACTAGACCAATGGGCAACATCCTGATGGATTTCATTTTACATAGATCTACGATCGAGATGCAGGGTAATAGCCGTCAAGAAATAAAAATAAAGATTGTTAAGCTGCTCATTTAGGGTATCTTCCCAGGCCTTGTGATGCCTGTATTTACTGACTGCTGCTGGCCTTCCTGTCTGAATCTTCTCTCAAAGGGAAAGTCTTTGATTCAGCACATCATGTAAAGAGGGAGAAGAAGTGGGGAAATATGTAAGTTTGTGATTCAGAGCAAGCCTAACAGTAATTCTGTTAAAGTTTGAAATAGTTACAAGGGTTTTTTTCCTGTTCATTAAAAAAGTCATCTGTGATGCGAGGTCAGAGGGTCCAATTATTATGTTAATAATAATTAATAAAAGAAGGGAGTAAAACTGAGCTATGGAAGCAAGAATGATGTTTCAGCTCTCATAATCTGAACGTGTTGCTAAGAGAGGCTATTATCTGGAAAAGGATATCATCGTGCTTGGATGGTTGGGGGTCAGCAGAAGAGAGGAAGACCCCCGGCGAAATGGATTGACACTATAAATACAGCAATGGGCTCAAATATACCAGAGACGCTGAGGATGGCACAGCACAGGATTCATGGGATTGCTATGAGTCCTGCTTGACTCAATGGCACCTAACAACACCCAGCTATAGACAGCAGAATGGAGAGGCAAACCACAACAGTTATGAATCTAAACTCGAGAAGGAAATCTACCTCAAAATTGTCCTTCTAGGCTAACAGGATAAGGGTTTCCAGCTGGATAAACTGTCTTCCTTTGTTGCTCTCCTATACAAAAGGATACTTAGCCCTTTTAAAATATTATTACAGAATTACTCACTTTCTCTTGCATTCTTGTTGCAAAACAGGAAAAAAAGACTTCATACACCAGCTTTCCATCAGTGAAAGCAAGGAAGGCACAGTTGTCATACTCATTTAGCGCCATAATTTGTTAAATAGAAGAGTAATGAGCTTGGTTTGTATTTTTGAGCTGATATTACTATAAAGTTGTCTGAAAGAAGTGTGTCAGATGTTGGGACACGAGCACAATTTCAGGGCTGGTCCCAGGAGCTGTTTTCTGTAAGTATGTCCCTGGCCCTGTAGTATTGTTTGCAGTCCTGAAAGGTTAGGGGCAGGAGGCTGACAAGTCATAAATCATGAAGGGGCCACATTGTTCAGCAGTTAAAAACGAGTTTACAGAGACAGATGTCCAAAGCTTATAATTGTGAATGATAAAAGCAAGTTAGCAAGTCAAAACACAACCATGCCACCACCCACGTATTTTAAATGGTGTCTTCATGTGACTTTGAAAAAAACCCACCAAAAACTAGGCGGTTTTCCCTTGGTCTGTCTCTCTCTCTAGACCAAGAAATGCTGTCAGAGACCCCACTTAATAAAGCTTCTTTAGCTTTAAAGAAAAAACCCAAAAACAACAATAACAACAACAACAAAAAATCCCACATAAAAACCAGAAACATGTTGCTGTGGAGTCTGCTCTGACTCAGGTGGAAGTGGAACTGATCCATGAGGTTTTCAGTGGAGGCTCTCGAAGAAATTAACTGACCTTCAGGCCTTGGTCAGCAGCCAGCAGCACGTTTACCATTTTCTCTGTGTGAAAAGGCATTCAGAAAATTCCAGAAAGATAAGCACACTGATGATTGTGCGTGGGAAGGAGGGTTGTGACAAAAACCTAAGAGCTGAAGCAATAAAACAGAGTTTTGGCCTAGTCAAGGTTCAATGTTACAAGGATATTGTAATCATGTATTACTTGCATGAATAAACACTCTTTAAAAACAGAGCCAATAGGCAGAAGAAGAGATGGATGCAAGAGACAGTGCTACACTCTGGACTCTGGCTGGGGCAGTGTTACTGGAATAGCTGGGAAGATGTTCAAGAAGTGCGGTGAGCAGTCCATACGTGTAGAACGCCACAGAGACAGCTAGCAGGATGAGTCCAGTGACCTTGGCTGTTGTCAACACTTGCCAATTACACCACAAGCGCTTATGTCTTTCAAAGGTCATCATGTCCCACCTACTACCTTGGAATGAGCCCTTGTTTGTTCTGCTCTTTTCTGAGGTGTAAATACCTTGGACTTTTCATCCAATTCTACTGTTTGGCTATACTTACTCTTTCTCAGAAACTCTATAATTCTTTTTAGAGTTCCCAAATCCTTCAAGCTGCCTGTTAAATCTCTTCCTCTCATTCCAGCCCCAGCAAACACCTGTATTTTCTCCTGTCTCATTTAAAGAAAGAAAAAAAATCCCCACTTTGGGTCACTTTTAACAGCATATAGTGAGAAATGTTTATGAAATTTCTCAGCTTGCATAGTTGAGTTCTAACAGAGTACCAGGCATGCACTGATCGAGCCAAGTACTTTGCTCAGCATCTTGAGAAGCCTCCCATGTAATCCTCCTAACAACCCTCACAGGTCCAAACCATTCCAACTCTGATTTCACAGGTGAGGCTAGGTATAGTTAGGTGATCTGTCCAAGGTCACAGAGCCGCTAGATCCTGGTCAGCGGGGAGTGGGAGACTGTGTGTCTCAATGAGCAGCTAAACTTCCAAGGAATGGATGGGTGGGCATGGGGGTAGAGGAGTGGGCAGCTGGTCTAGGAAGCAACGTCACAGACTTTCGGGGGGGGGGGGTCAGTTTACCAAGTATCTTTATAGCCATTATTTCATCATAGCATTCTAATGATGATGGTCATTAAGGAAAATTAAATGAGTCAAGCTTTGCAATTCCCTTGAAATGACAAAGACAGTCACCAACTTTCAGTCAAGAGTTTTGGGGCCCTTCAACATATTACAGGGTCCTGAGCAAGTCTAAGGGGTAGGTGTGGGCAGAATGCGTGCTCCCCTGGCCCCTTTGACCTACTCTTTAGAGATCATCACGGATTTCCTAGCAGTCCCTCCTCCCATCCTGGAAAGTGTTAGGCAACAAGCTCCTTGCTCCAGGCCTGCCCTTCCCAGCAGATAAAGCGCTGAGTGCAGAGGAGTCAGTTTCCTGGGGTTAATAAACAGGCTGTTTATAGCCAGGAGCAGTCACGGGGCAAGCACCAGCAAGCTGGGAGGTCACGCTCCTTCTGAACTAGGAAGTTTCTCATAAACATTCTCCCTTGAGCTTCTGGAAGGGAGCAAGGGAGGCTCTGGGCCTCTTGCCCATGCTGAACAGAGCTCAGAGACCCTTACATCTTACACCCTGCCTGTTCTAGCTCTCCACAGAGGTGCTCCTCCTTTCTTCTCCTCCGCCTTCCCCTCACTCTTTCTTCTACTGTGGGAAGAGCAGATGATTTGACTGGACACTCACCTCTGATCCTCAGTTTCTTCCTCTGAAAAATAGGGGCGATCAGAGGCCCTCCTCCTAGGATCTACATGACAGTGGCCTGCTCTTTGTTTGGCACTCAATCTCGGATCTTTCCCTTGCCCTGTCTTTTCTCTCTATTCCTTGATGCTAGCCTTTTCCTTTTCTATTTGCATGCTTCAGCCCTGTCTGTATCCCTTCCCCAGACACTTTCCCCTCTGACTGTCTTTCTGCTGCCTGGGAGAACAGAAAAGTAAGCCATGCTTGAACATAAGGAGGAAGGACCATTTGGGACCAGCCTGGCCAAACCAGTCTTTGACACTTCCACACCCTGAACTCCCCCACTTTTAACAAATAGCCCACAGGATTTGGGGATGGAAGGAGGATGAGACTGGGAGAGGCCAAAATATTTTGACCTTTGGCTTGTTTTTTTTTTTTTTTTTTTTTGTTTGGTTGGTTTTTTGGGGTTTTTTTTATTGAGGAAAAACATATTGGGGGTACAAGGAGGTGAGGGTTGGGGGCAGAAGGGTGAGGATGGGCAGGGATGCAGTTACAGAGCTACAGAAATTGGTTGCTGGGGGGAGCAGGTGAAGGAAATGAAAAGGATCCAGTGGGGACCAGATGCTACAGGAAAATGACAAGCATTTTCCAATGGTTATTAAACCAACTGTCTTATTGATTTGGGAACTGGATGCCGACTCTCTGGCTTCTTCATGCTGAACAGGGGTGTTGATGTGAAGGGGGAAAGGGAGGACACTTTATCACCTTACTGGTGATCTTGGATTAAGGCTGCTTGCCTTCTTGTTCTGTTAGAAGATATTTTCCTGTCATTTGCTCCCCTCAGGACTGCAAAGTGTTTTCCCAGGTGAGTCCAGTGGGGATGGCTGGTTGAACCCAGAGGCTCCATCCTCCTTTGCTTCTTTAGCTGGCAGTTGTATTTCCTTTTTGTCACTGGCACTGGGTTCGGGGTCAATTCTGGAGTAAAATTCAGTGTTAAGGTTACCTATAGGAAAGGGAGCAAACCTAGAGAACCACCTTGTGAGTTACAAATAGAGGGGTTTTGGGGGTGTTGCTTTCAGGTTTACTGGGGGAGAGGGTGGCAGAAAGTAGCCTAGATAAAATTCTCTGGATACCCTAGGCATTTTTTTTTCCTACCCAGGGGTCAGATGGCACAATCTGGGGACTGAGGAGCTCACCCTGAGCTCGCCCCGAGCCGAGGGCCAAAGACAGCCTGCTTTGGCTTGTTTTTGCCCTCTGCCTAACTCTTCCAATGGCTTAGTGGTTAGAGACAATTGTCTAAATGACTAAGTGACTCGGGCATGTCCCTTTCACTATCTGGGCTTCTGGTGTGGGACAGAAGGGAAGATCATACGCCCTGGAGGCAGATGGCCATAAATGGAACGCCATCTTACCAGCTTGATCTGTTGATGCTTCAGTTTTCTCAGTAATAAAATAGAATTTATGGTATACTTACTCCTGAAAGGTTGTTGGGATTAAATAGTCTGTTTCAATCCCTCAGAGTTTAGCCTATAGTGGAGATGCTCTGGTGCAGTAGTTAACAGCTAACTACTAACTCAAACTCAAGTTATTGCGTTGAGTCAGAACTGACTCATAGCTGACCTTTCATTGGGTTTCTGAGGCTGTAAACTGCATGGGAGGAGACTGTCTATCTTTCTTCCTTGGCATGGTTTGTGGACTTGAACCGCCAGAGCTGCTGTTTAGAAGCACATCCAAAGGTCAACTGTGAAAACAGTGTGGCCAGGGTCAGGGTGGCAGTGTCCGCCTTCCACTAAAGTCACAAATAGGAAGGATTCCCATTAACAAAGCCAATTTGACATCAGACGTGGCCCCTACTCTCCACACCATCTTCTAACCGTTCTAACACTAATTGTTCCTCCCTCAGAACTCATTGCTCCTCTACTATGTTCACTAATGTGTTGCAATAGCCACACAGAATCACAGACACACTCATAATAGTGGAGTTTATTGGGGAAGTAAACACAAACTCATTGTCACTGACTCAATTCCAACTTAGAGTGACCCTCCATCGGGTTTCTGAAACTGTAAATCGCAATAGAAGACTGTCCATCTTCTGCGGAGCAGTTAGTAAGTCTGAACTGTCAGAGAAGCATGACATTTGGGTCAGTGGTGTAACTCTCTCCACTGACTTCGTCACCAGCACTCCCTATTAGAGAAGTTGTTGGTGCTGTCGAGTTGAGTATGACTTATAGCAACCCTATGAACAACAGATCTGAACCCTGTCCTATTCTGTGCCATCATCACAATCTCTGACACTCAAGCCATTACTGCTGTCACTGTGTCAATCCACCCAATTGAGGGACTTTCTCTCCGTTGCTGTCCCTCCACCTTTCCAAGCATGATAACCCTCTCTAAGGAATAACCTCTCTTAGCAACATGCCCAAATAATGTGAAACAAAGTTTTGTCATCCTTGCTTCCAAGAAGCGTTCTGGGTTCACTCTCTCCAAGACATCCTTGTTCTTTTGAGAGTCCATGGGACATTCAGTACTCTTCTCCAACACCACAGCTCAAAAGCATTCATTCTCTTCCTGTCATCTTTATTTATTGTCCAGCTCTCAGATACATACATAATAAGTGATTGAAACCATGGCCTGATTCAAATGCACCTTAGTCTTCAAACTGACATCATTGCTCTTCAGTAATTTTGAGTGATCTCCAACGGTAGACTTGCCCAGTGCAATACATTTCCTGATCTCCGGACTGCTGGTAACAAGTGTATTGATTGTGGATCCAATAACCTTCATTATATGGGTGACACAACTTTGCTTGCAGTAAGCGAGGAGGATTAGAGAAGTAGCAAGTTACAATTAAGACACAGAAATACTCAGTTTCCACGTTCAGTCAGGAAAGCCTCTTCTAAGCTATAAAGGCAGGGAGCTCTCTAATTCGTGGCTCATCCTTGCTGTATAGTGTTTCATGAGTCCACTATTTTTCCATACTGCGTAATATTCCATTGTGTGAACATACCATATTTTCTTTATCCATTCTTTGGTTGACGGGTACCTGGGTTACTTCTATCTCTTCACTAATATGAATAATGCTGTAATAGACATGAGTGTGCATATATCTGTTTTTAACTTGCTACATGTGTTACAAGTCTGATTTCTTTAAAGGACACTCCCAGTAGTGGAATAGCTGAATCAAATGGTATATGTATTTTCAATACTTTTAGGAAGAGCCATTATGCTGACTAAAATATCTCAATCACAAAAAGACAAATACTGTGTAGGACCACTCTTCTTAAAATAGAATAGTTGGGTGGGAAGGGTGGTGGGGAGAGGAGAAAAAGCATGGATAGGTAATCCCTGTAACTGAAGAGGTTGAAGATTGACCTGAAATGAATTAGTATTCAAACATTAAATTAACAATTACACTTACAACCTGGAACAAGATATATGTTACAATTTAAAGCAGGCGGGGGTGGGGGGAGGAGGAGAAGGGAGAAAAAAAACAAAACAAGAAAGCTCTCAGTTCTACCAATTATGTACCAAAGTCACCTCAATTTTGCTAGTAGGCTGAGGTTCAGAGACACCTGGTTCAAGCTCTGTTGGTTGACAAACTAGCTCCCTTGAAGACTGCCTCAAAGCACCCACTTTACCAGGAGGGTCTCAGCTTTTATAGACAGTGGTTCAAGAGAACACAGCTTCGTCTCACACGAGCCCCTGGTTCTCTACTACCTCTGCTGCTAGCATCGCCTCCGCTGTCTGCTTCCAGGGTGTCTGTGCTGTGTCTAATTCAGGTATAAAGGTTGTGCTCTCTGGTTTTCTCTCTCTCTCTCGTAGTGAGATTCTGATTTCCTACTTCTGAGTCTGCAGAATTTAGGTCTATCAAAATGGCAAAATAGCCAAATCCCCATGTTAATGTTCTACACATCTTAATTGCATGATCCCACCAGAAATACGCCATTTACCTGACATACATTGTTAGCAAACTACCCAGTCCCCTCAGTGCGTCACATACACCTTACAGTTGCATATTATTATCCAGCTAGGTGGTGAAAGTAACAAAAACCACATTAAATAAGTCTACAGCACTTCGACAGTTCAAACCCACTCACCACTCAGCAGAAAATGTGACAATCTGTTTTCAAAGATTTTAAAAACAAAAATCTCACACTCACTGTCCTTGAGTTGGATCTGACTCATAGTGACCTTCTATTAGATTCCCAAGGCCTTAAACAGTAATGAGAAAAGACTTTTTCCTGTGGACCTAGTGGATACAAATCACCAGAGCCCACAGTTTTGCAACACGACTTGCTTCAGATGATGTTATCAGAGCTCCTCTATAAAGATTACAGCCTTGAAAACTCTATGGGGCAGTTCTACTATGTCCTATCAGGTTGCTATGAATAAGAATCAACTTGATGGCACTGGGTTTTATAAAAGCTTGTTGTTATTGTTGTTAAGTGTCATGGAGTCATAGATGACTCAGCAACCTTATGAAGGAACAAAAGACCTGAACACTTGAATAACTTTCATCGTTTCTCCAAGTTCATAGGGTTTTCAGAGGCAAGCTATTTCGGAAGTGGATGCCACTCCTGCTTCCAAGCTTGTTTTAATCAGGGAGCTCCACCAAACACTGTCCACCATGGGTAACGATTATCGCATTTGACAAATCAAGGTCACAGTGTTCAGCATCATAGCAACCACAAGTTAACCTCTGTATAGCAAATAGACAGACTAATGTTATACCACTTAGAAGAATTTTTGACCAAAAACAATTAAATCCAGGCCTGAGAGTGATGGATTAGAGTCACCCACCTTTGGCTTGGTAGCATCACTTTCTGTCCACAAGGCCAATTGAGCTCTCTCATTGTTGTTGTTAATGTTGTTAAGTGTTGTTGAATCACAGATGACTCATAGTGACCCTATGAATGAAAGACCTGAACACTTGTATAATTTTCATCGTTTCTCCAAGTTCATAGGGTTTCCAGAGGCAAACTATACAGTAGCTAATCTTAGCTCTTACACGTAAATGCTGGAATATAAGGGTATGTCTTAAGTGAAAATGTCTGAATATTCTTTGTTGATGTTGTTGTTATGTGCTGTCCAAATGAGTACAACTCACAGAGAACCTAAAAACAACAGATCCCAACCCTGTCCTATCCTGTGCCATCCTCATCTATTCTGACACGCTTAGATCCATTGCTGCAGCCACTACAACAATCCATCTTGTCTTCCTCTCTTTCACTGTACCTTCACCTTTCTAAGCAAGATGCCTCTTTTCAAAGAATAGCCTCTCCTAGAACCATGCCCAAAGTGTATGAGATGAAGCATCATTGTTTTTCCCTCTAATGAGCACTGTTCCCCAAAATATATCTGTTTGTTCTTTTAGCAGTTCATGAGATATTCAGGGCTCTTCTTCAACACCACAGTTCAAAGACATAGAGTCTTCTTTTTTTAATTTTTTTAATTATTAATTTCAATGAAAATTTACAGAGACTTTGGATTTCCATTCATTCGTTGTTGCACTTTTCTCCCCGCCCAGCCCTCTTCCCCAGTACACTTCCCTCTTGAAAAAATAAAGGAAAAATTCTTTCATTGTTTTACAATCCCTCCCCTAGGTCCACTGCATTATGCAGCCTTTGCTCTGAACTCCTGTCATGACAAAAATACCTACTTACATATCCCTTTTAAACAGTTTTCTTTCTCATCTGTTTCAATGCAGTATACATTATTAAACCCATCTTTCTCAGTCTCCCCCCAACCCCAAGGTCAGTCCTGTTTTACAACAGTGGCACCATGCAGTATTTGTCTTTTTGTGACTGAGATACTTCACTCAGCATAATGTCCTTCAGGGTCACCCATTTTGAGTAATATTGCATGAGCTCCTTGTTTTTCAGTGCAGCGTAGTATTCCATTGTGTGAATATACCAGAGTTTCTCTATCCATTTGTTTGTTGATGGGCACTTAGGTTGTTTCCGACTCCTTGCTATTGTGAACAAAGTCACGATAAACTTGGGTGTGCGCAAATCTGCTTGAATGGCAGTTATGGTCTCTTTGGGGTATATTCCAAGTAGTGGAATTGTTGGGTCAAATGGGATCTCTATTTGCAACTTTTTGAGAAAGCGCCATACCGCCTTCCACAGTGGTTGCACCATATTACACTTCCACCAACAATAAGGATTCCAGTTTCTCCACAACCTTGTCGACATAGATTCTTCTTCTGTCATTACTATTAAGTGTCCAGTTCTCAGATGTATCGCAAGTGATTGAAAAGATCATGGCCTGAATCAAGTACAATTTTTGCCTTCAAACTGACATTATTGCTCCTCAGTATTTGGGATAGGTCCCTGACAGCCGACTTGTCCAAAGCAATATGTCTCCAGATCTCCTGATTTCTGATACCAAGGTGTTTATTATGGATCCAAGTAAGATGAAATTGTTGACAATTTCAATCTTTTCTCCATCTATCCTGATGTTGCTTATTGGTCCAGGGGTGAGAATTTTTGTTTTGATGTTGAGACTGTAGTCTTTGATCTTCTGCAGCAAGCCTTCCAAGTCCTCCTCACTTTCAGGAAGTAAGTTTTTAATCCTTCTATCCTGATTTCACACTCTTTTTCATAGAGTCCAGTTTCTCAAATTATTTGTTCAGTATACAGATTGAATAGTTACAGAGAAAGAATACAACACTGGTGCATGGATATCTTTTCCGATTTTAAACAACGCAGGGTTCCTTTGCTCTATTCAGAGAGCAGTTTATTGGTCTGTTGTTATTGCTGCTATGGGCCATCGAGTCACCTGTGACTCATAGTGACCCCATGTACAAAAGCTCTGAAGCCTGCCCTGTGTTGAGCCAATCTTAACTGACTTCAACACACCTACCGCATTTACTGTATCAATCCATCTCATCCAGTGTCTTCCTCTCCTGTGTTGTCCCTCCACCCTTCCGAGGACAAGTCTCTCCTGGCCATGTACCCAAAATACGTGAGATGGAGCTTCAAAATTCTAGGCTCCAAGGAGAAACTTGGTTTCACCCTCTCCAAGACAGACCTATTTGTTTTCTTGGTGGTTCATGGTATGTTCAAGACTCTTCCCTATAACCACAACTCAGCCTGGAAAACCCTAGAAGGCAATTCTTCTCTGTCTTATGGTGATGATGGTACAGGATAGGGCAAGATTTGTGCCTAATGTTCATAGGGTCTCTGTAAGTTGTAGTCAACTTGATTGTACCTAACAAGAACAAAATCATGAGGTATGTTTATTGATAGTCTCATCTTGCAGATGGGGAACCAAGGCCTAGAGAGGAGAATTGACTTACAACTAGAAATCCAGTATTGTGGCAGCTACGCCAGGTAGGAAAGATCAGAATTGGGGTGCAGGTCCAGCAAGCAGCATAAAAGTCAGTGGAGTCCAAGACACAGTGCAGCCACAAAGCCAGTGTTCCGGTAGCTGCAAGGACATACTGAACCTTGAACTGCAGCTGCAGAGTCAGCTTGAAGCTCAGTCAAAACAAGTCTTGTGCTTCATCTATGATTTAAGCAATTGAGAAAGATCCGTCTAAGACAGGGTGTCAGGGGGCCTCAGTGCCAGAAACATCTGTATTACTGTTTAAATAGAATCCTAACTAGAGTTTCCCCATCTGTACAATGAAAGTTTGAACTAGATCATTGTCTCTTAAACTTTAATGAACATATGAATTACCTGAAAATCTTATTCAAAGGCAAATTTCCATTCTCACTAGGTCTAGGAAGTGCCCCACTGCATTTCTGACAAGCTCGCAGGTGAGAGGACCATGCTGCTAATTCAAAAGCCACATTTTATGTATGTATTTTTTTACAAAGCTACAGGGTGTACGCCAGGGATGTGTGCTATCTCCATACCTTTTCAACCTGTATGCAGAGCAGATTATCC
>NW_006399880.1:2251734-2273366 GCF_000299155.1 Elephantulus edwardii | reverse complement strand
TGAGGTGGATTGATTCAGTGACTGGGGTAATCGGGATGGGTGTGTCAGAGGCAATGAGACTGGCATGGGATAGACCACGGTTTAGGGCTGTTGTACATAGGGTCGCTATGAGTCGCAAACAACTCGACGGCACATAACAACAACTACGGTTTTTGTGGTAATTTCTTTCATGCTGCACAGGGAAATTTTCTTCCATAAGCTGAATTAGCAAGAGAACAAACAGGTTTGTCCTGAAGAGGGTTAAACTAGACTATTTCTTGGAGGCAAAGATTTTCAAGCTTCGACTGACATACTTTGGACATGTTGCAAGGAGGGACCAGCCTTCGGAGAGGGACATCATGCTTGGGACGGTGGAGGAATAGTGCAGAAGAAGACCCTCAATGAAATGGATTGATTCAGTGACTAGAGTAATGGGGGTAAGTGTGTCAGAGTGAGACTGGCACAGGATAGAGCAGGGTATAGGGCTATTGTACATAGGGTCGCTATGAGGCACAGATAACTCTATAGCACATAACAACAAGCTGAATTAATGTGATTAACATCTTTTTGTTTGATAATTTTTTTTCTGTTATCACCATATCTTTTTTTTTAAGAAAAAAAATTCCTTCATTAGTATACAATTCCCACGTCCCTTCCCCCCACCCCCTACCCCGAGTACACTTCTCTATGCAACCTTAATTCTGGATTCCTGTGCTAACCATAATACTCAATCATATATCACTTCTAATCTGTTCTTTCCCTCATCTGTTTCAATACAATATACATAATTTATCCAGTTTTTTCTGTCATACCCCCACCGTGATGTCAGACCCATTCTACAACAGTGGCACCATGCAGTATTTGTCCCTTTGTGACTGAGATATTTCACT
The DNA here is from genome assembly GCF_000299155.1 of Elephantulus edwardii. NCBI lineage: Eukaryota > Metazoa > Chordata > Mammalia > Macroscelidea > Macroscelididae > Elephantulus > Elephantulus edwardii. The sequence goes on along the minus strand of NW_006399880.1, from coordinate 2,272,497 downwards.
CAGCATAATGTCCTCCAGGGTCACCCACTTTGAATAATATTGCATGAGTTCCTTGTTTTTCAATGCTGCGTAGTATTCCATTGTGTGGATATACCACAGCTTCTCTAGCCATTCGTTTGTTGATGGGCCCTTAGGCTGCTTCCAACTCTTTGCTATTGTAAACAAAGCTGCAATAAACATGGGTGTGCATATATCTGCTTGGATGGCAGACATGGTCTCTCTGGGGTATATTCCCAGTAATGGGATTGCTGGGTCAAATGGTATCTCTATTTGCAATTTTTTGAGAAAGCGCCACATCGCCTTCCACAATGGTTGCACCATCTTACATTCCCATCAACAGTGAATAAGAGTTCCAGTTTCTCCACATCCTCACCAGCATTTGTTGCTTGCTGTTCTGTTATATTTTGCTATTCTTACTGGGGTGAGATGATATCTCATAGTTGTTTTTGTTTGATAAATTTTATAACGTAAAATTAAATGTAAACAATGTAAAAAAAGTGTAAAAAATAAAAATATTGTTGTTGTTGTTGTTTGTTGTTATGTGCCGTTGAGTTGCCTGCAATCCATAGCCACTCCAAGTCCAGCATCTCTGAACCCTGCCCTGTCCTGAGCCAGATTCACTAATTTCAACACACCAATCCCCATTGCTCCAGTCGCTGTATCAATTCATCTCATCTGGGGTCTTTCTCTCCTGTGCTGTCCGTCCACCTTTTTGAGCATGATGTCTTTTTCCAAGGACTGGTGTCTCCCAGTGTGCCCAAAGTATGTGAGATGGAGCTTCAAAATCCTAGCCTCCAAAGAGAAACTTGGTTTCACCCTCTCCAAGATAGACCTATTTGTTTTCTTGGAAGTCCATGGTATGTTCAAGACTATTCTCTAGCAATACAATTCAAAGGCATCAATTCTTCTTCTGTCATCCTTAGTCATTGCCCAACTATCTGAAGCATAACAAGTTATTGCAAAGATCATGGCCTGGATTAGGCACACCTTAGCCTCTAGACTGACATTATAGCTTTTCACTACTCTGGAGAGGTCCCTGACAGCAGGTTTTCCCAGCGCAATTTGTCTTATGATTTCCTGACTACTGGCTTTTAAGTGTGTTGATTGTGGAGCTGAGCAAGCAGTAATTGTTAACAACCTCAATTTCTTCTCCATCTATCATGGTATTGCCAACTGGGTCAGTGGTGATAGTCTTTGCTTTCTTGATGTTAAAATAAACTTCAATAAATATTGAAGACTACAGTCCTTGACCTTCTTGCAGCAAGCACTTCAAATCTTCCTCAGTTTCAGCAAGCAAGGTTGTGTTATCTGTATAACGTAGGTTGTTGATGAGTCTTCCTCCAACCCTGATGCCACATAAAGCCCTGCTTCCTGAATGATCTGTTTTGCATATAGATTGAAAAGGTATGGAGACAGGATGCATCCCTGATGCATTCCTTTTCTGATTTTGAATCATGCAGTGTTTCCCTGTTCTGCTCCGAGGACGGCTTCCTGGTCCGAGTGTAGGTTTCACATAGGCACAATCAAGTGTTCTGAGATTCCCATTTTCCTAAAGATTAGTCACAATTTGTTGTGATCCACACAGTCAAATGTCTTTGCATAGTCAGTGAAACACAGATAGACATTCTCTGGTACTCTTTGCTTTCTGCCAAGATCCATCTAACATTGACAATAATGTCCTTAGTGCCATGACCTCTTCCAAACCCAGCTTGTATTTCTGGTAGTTCTCCGTCAATGTACTGTTTGAGTACTTTCTGGATGATCTTCAGCAGGAGTTTGCTAATGTGTGATATTACACTCTGTTGGGCCATCATTTTTTGGAATGGGAATAAGTAAGGATCTCTTCTGGTCAGTTAGCCAAGTAGTTGTCCTCCATATTTCTTGGCAAAACTTGGTGAGCACATCCAGGGTAACATCTGTTGGTTGAATTATGCCAAATGGTATTCTATCAGTTCCTGGGGTTTTATTTTTTTGCCAAGTCTTTCAGAGCAGCCTGAACGTCCTCTTTCATCACCATTGCCTCTTGAGCATATGTTGCTTCTTGAAATTTTTCTGTGTCAGCCACTTCTTTTTGGTACAATGACTCTATTTACTCCTTCTATCTTCTTTTAATGCTTCCTGAATCATTAAATATTCTGCCCTTAGCATCATTAAGAATTGCAACTCACAGCTTGAATTTGTTCTTTAGTTCCTTCAGTTTAAGAAATGCTGAGCGAGTCTGGCCCTTTTGATTTTCTGACTCCAGCTCCTTTTACATTTCACTATAGTATTTTTCCTTGTCTTCCCGAGTGGCCCTTTGAAATCTTCTATTCGGCTCCTTAACTTCTTGATGTCTTCCCTTTGCTTTGGCTTCTCAGCGCTCTGACATCCATTTTGGTCTCTTCTTCTTCTTCCTTCTTTGTAATGAAGTTTTTGCATTCTTCATCAACAATATTCTTGATATCTCCCCAAAGTTCATCTGATCTTTGTTCATTAGTGTTCAAGGCCTCAAAGCTATTTCTGAATTGGTTTTTAAGTTCGGGGGGGATAGACTCAAGATCAGATTTTTATTTCTGCTAATATGATTTAACCTTCTTTAGTTTTAATTTGAACTTGCATATAAGTACCTGATGGTCTGTTTCACAATCAGCACCTGGCCTAGTTTTCACTGCTGGTATTGAACTTCTCTAACGATTTCTTTCACAGATGTAATCATTCTAATTCCTGTGCCTCCCATTATGTGAAATCTATGTGTATAGTATGCATATCTTTTCCTTTTTTTCCAAAGGATAATTTTTTAAATTTTTTATTATTATTGTTATTAATTTTAATGAAAATTTGCAGAGACTTTGAATTTCCATTCATTCATTGTTGCACTTTTCTCCCTTCCCACCCTTCCTCCCAAGTCCACTCCACTATGAAGCCTTCATTCTGACTGTTGTCATGACAAAAATACCTAATCATATATCTCTTTTAGACAGTTCTCGCCCTCATCTGTTTCAATGCAGTACACATAATTTATCCCATCTTTCTCAGTCTCCCCCCAAGACTGCTGTCAGTCCTGTTTTACAACAGTGATACTATGAAGTACTTGTCCTTTTGTGACTGAGATATTTCACTCAGCATAATGTCCTCCAGGGTCACCCATCTCTTTGCTATTGTGAACAAAGCTGCAATAAACATGGGTGTGTATATATCTACTTGGGTGGCAGTTATGATTTCTTTAAGGTATATTCCCAGTAGTGGAATTACTGGGTCAAATGGTATTTCTATTTGCAACTTTTTGAGAAAGTGACATACAGCCTTTCACAGTGGTTGCACCATTTTACACTCCTACCAGCAATGAATAAGGGTTCCAGTTTCTCCACAACCTCGCCAGCATTTGTTGTTTGCTGTTCTGTTCAATTTTGCTATTCTTACTGGGGTGAGATCATATCTCGTAGTTGTTTTGTCCGTTTCTTATAAAAATATTTGATAAAAGGTATGGAATTTTATTCCATTTATGGTATTTCCTACCTGAAAATAATTAGGTATTTTAATTAGGTGTCAATTACTTTTGTCAATATGTTTATGAGGTAAAAATTTCTTCAGTTTTAACATTTGTTGAAAATGAAATATCAAATAGAAAAATTTCTTCATTTAGCATAGTATAGGCATAAGTTTTGAAGTTGGCTGCCTGCTTCCCATATTTTTCCAATTGTTTTATCCACAGTCAAAAATTTGACTGATAAGAAGACAGGTCCAATCAAGCATAAAGTTTGGAGTGATGCAACTCTATATTTTGTAAGTATACATTGATTTTCTATTTTGGCAACTTTTTTAAGAGCTAAGAATCAACATTTTCTTTTTCTCTTTTCTTTATAAAAAAATCTAAACAAGGAACTAGATAATTTCTAAGGACCACTCTGGGCATGCTAAGTCCCTGAGGATAATAAACCAAAACCTGAAAAGGAAGGAAAAGTGACTGATTGAGCTTCAGAAAACCTACTATATTTTGTGGTTCCCTGTGAGGGCTGGGTTACTTCCCTCCAAGCATTCAACACAACTCATTACCATTGAGTTAAAAGCAACTCATAGCTGACCTTCCAACAGGTTTTGGAGAACTGTAAATCACATGAGAAGAGATCAATCATCTTTTCTTAGGGCTGCCTTCGGAGTCTCAGCATCTTAGGCGACCGGAAGGTGGGTGACGTGCGGATCTTCTTTTTTTTGGCTGTGGATGCCCTTCAGGATTGCCTTCTTGGCCTTTCATGCCTTTGCATTGGCTTTAGTTTTGGGAGGGGCAGGGGCTTTCTTCTTCGCTTTCGGCATCATCTTCGTAGAAAAGCTGCAGTTTGAGTCTTAAATGTCTACTGTGATCTTTCTTTTTGTTTTCTAAGTCCAGCTCTTTGCACACTTTGTTACAATACTTTACTTGGTCTCCTTCAACTGTTCTTTGAAATTGTCTGTTCATCTTCTCTTTGTTTTAGCCCATCTACATTCGAGTGCAAGTTTCAGCGTCTCTTCTGTCATCCACTTTGGTCTTTTCTGTTTTCCATGAATGTTGTAACGTATTGTTGAGTTAGAACTGACTCATAGTTGCCTCTCCAGCAGGTTTTCAGAGATAGTAAATCGCATGTGAGGAGAATGCCTTTCTCCCACTTAGCGGTTTGCAGATTAGAACCATGTGTCTTTGGGTTGGCAGTGCATTTCTAATGGCAAAGCCACTAGAATGCTCTCATTGAATAGTACATGTAAAAATTGTTGAATTAGTGTACGTTTTACCTCTTATATTCTCAACAACAACAAATTATTAGGAAGAAAGAGTTGATAAGCAGGCATGAGGGTGATATTTTCAGAAAGACCTGCTTGTAAAGTGATCTTTGACTAGCAGCTGAGAAAATGGATTTCATGAGGATTCTCACTATTCCTGAACTGATAATAGAGCCTCTGTGCCCAAGTGGCTGGTCCAGTGTGGTTGTACACCTGCTTTCCCTCTGGTGGTCTGTAAGTTTTGTACTTGACCCTTCCCAAATAAACTGTAAGTATTAAGAGTCTAATGAGCTGCCCTCAAAGGCACATACACACAAGCTGTCACAACTGAATGCTGGAGGATTTAAGTGAGCCCACTGTCTTGGAAGCTTGTGCCCAGCTTTCTCTGGACTTCACTCTTACCCTTTGCTGATTTTGCCCAGCCTAGCAATAAGAAGCAACATTTCCAACTTAAAGACAAGTAGTTCTAATCCACTAGCTGCTTCTTGGGAGAAAGCTGGGCAATCTCCTTCCTTGTGATTTAGAACCTGTGAAACCTCATTGGAGAGTTAGCTCATAACAATAACATAACAGATCATAGAGCATGTGTGGCTATATGCTGAGTCTTCCTAGCAAGTCACTGAGTGTGGGTATGTATGGTCTCAGGGGCCCTCCATAAGAGATAAGCACAGGTTTCACAGAGACAAATATATCCCATCCCTGTCCCTAATGAGGATATAGCTTGAACTAGCATTGTCCAATAGAGATATAATGTGAGTAATATATGTTATTTTGAGGGCCATCAAATACGTAAGAGAGAGACGACAGAGCTGATAGTGAGTTATGCTGCTAACACAAAGACTACAAATCTACCCCTGGCTCTGGGAGAGAAAAATGGCCGTCTTTTCCTGTTTCTGTTGACAGCTTTGGAAACCTGGAAAAGGGTCTCTATGAGTTAGAACTGACTCAATGGCACTGAGTCTTATGAGTATTTATGCTTGGGAGGGTGGAGGGACAGTGCAAGAGAGGAAGACCCTCGATGAGATGGAGTGATTCAGTGACTGGGGTAATGGGGTAGGTGTGTCAGAGACAATAAGATTGGCATAGGATAGAGCAGGGTTTAGAGCTGTTGTTATAGGGTCGCTATGAGTCACAAGTGACTCAATGGTACATAACAACATTTTAAATTTTCTAGTAACCACATTTTGAATACTGCAAAGAAGAAAAGGAAATAAATTTCAGTAACGAAAACCCACAGACACTGATGTTGAGTCAATTCTAAATCTCGGTAACCCTCTATTATGTTTCCAAGGCCAAGAAATCTTAACAGGAGCAGCCTGCCTCATCTTTGTCCTGTGGAGTGACTGATGGATTCAGACCAGTGACCTTTCATTTAGCAATACAACACACAATGTACTACTCCTTAATACAGCCTCCTTAATACAGCCTATATAACCCAAGGTGCCCCAAATAGTTCTCCTGTTATTCAGAGGGTTTTCAAAGGCCTGTGGATGGGCAGTCTCACATACTTTGGGTGTGTTGTCAGGAAGGATCAATCGATTAGGATGACAGGCCCCAGCCCTAGTTGATTCAAAGATTTATGTCTTTGAACTGTGGCATTGGTGAAGAATATTGAACTAAACATGGACTGAGGAAAAAAAAAAACAAATCTGTCTTGGAAGATTTTCAGCCAGTGTGCTCCTTGAAGGTAAGAATGATAAGACATTATCAAATGTGTTTTAGGCATATTGATGGAATACAATTGATAAAGTACCAGTTGCAAGTTGTCTCAACAAACAGATGTAGCCAAGCATGTGCTTATTCATTCATGCCAAGAAATCTGGAGGACAGCTACCTGGCCAACAGACAAGACGAGGTCCATATTTGTGCTTATTCCAAAAAAAGGTGACCCAAAAGAATGGGGAGATTATCAAATGACATCATTAATATCACATGAAAGTAACCTTTTACTGAAGATCACTAAAATACAGCTGGAACAGTACATCAGCAGGAAACTGTCAGAAATTCAGCCAGGATTCAGATGACACAATAGAGTAAGGAATATCATTGCTTATGTCAACTGGTCTTTAGCTGAAAATGAGAAAGGTGCTTACATGTGCTTTATTGACTCTGCAAAGGTATGCAGCTCTGCAGATCATAACAGTACACCTTTGTGGAAAAGGAGAATTCCAGAAGCCTTTGTTGTGGAATCTCTGCATAAACCAAGACACAGTTGTCTGACCAGAACAAGGTGTATTGCAAGGTTTAAAATCAGGATAAGTGTGAGTGAATCACCGTGTCATTTCATCGTACCTATTTATTCTGTATGCTGAGCAAAATTGTCTGAGAAACTGAATGTCATGAGCACGAATATGACATTCAAGTTATAGAAGATTCATCAATATGCAGATGACATGATATTGCTTGCTGAAAGTGGAGAGGATTTGTAGCACTTACTGAAGAAGATCAAAGATGACATAGCCTTTGGTATGGATTGCATCTCAATATAAACAAAACAAAAATTCTCACAAGTGGATCAATAGGCAATGAGAGGCAATGGAGAAATGATTGAATTGTCAATGATTCAAATAGGCAAGATACTAAAGAGCACATTGCATTGGGCAAATGTGCTTCTGAGGACTTCTTTCAAATATTAGAAAACAACATGTCACTTTAAAGACAAAGGTAAATCTGACCTAAGCCATGAAATGTTCAGTCACTTCATGTACATGTTAAACTTGGAAATGAAAAAAGATCAAAGAACTAACGCTTTTGACTTCTGTGTTGGCAAAGAATATCTGCTATACTATATTTGATTGTTCTTGTTAGGTGCTATGAAGTTGACCACAATTCATAGTGACCCTATGGACAGCAGATTGAAACCTTGCCCTATCCTGTGTCATCTTCATGATCTCTGCTGTGCACAAGCCCTTTGTTCTAGGTACTTTGTCAATTCATCCTGTTTAGAGTTTTCCTCTCTATCTCTCACGCTCTACCTTTCCCAGATGGCTTTTTCCCCCCAAAGAGTTGTTCCTTTCAGCATGTGGCACAGCTTTTTTCCATCCTTGCCTGTAAAGGGCACTCTGATTGCACTGCTTCCAAGCCAGAAAGATTTGTTTGATGTTTTGGCAGGCCATGCATATTTACTACTCTTTGCCAACACTACAGTTTGAAGACGTTGATTCTTTTATTGGTCATCTTTATTCATTGTCCAATTTTCAGATGCATTGGAAGCAATCCAAAAAATGGCTTGGATCAGGTGCACCTTAGGCTTTAAAATGGCATTGTTGCTCATTAGCATTTTAGAGAGGTCCTCTATAATAGACTTCCCCAATGCAATATGTCTTTTGGTTTCTTGAGTGCAGCTAGGATGGCTGTTGATTGTAGATCCAAATGAAATGAAATCCTGACAACTTCAATCTTTCTTTCCTCTATCATGATGTTGCCTATTGGTCCAGCTGTTGGGATTTTTGTTTTCTTGGTATTGAGGTGTAACCCATATTGAAGGCTATAATGAAACCTGTACTTGGACCAAGAAGCAGTAGTTTGAACGGAGCAGGAAAACACTACATGATTCACATTCAGGAAAAGTGTGTATCAGGATGCATCCCATTTCCATACCTTTTTCAATCTACTTGCAGAACAGATCATTCAGGAGGCTAGACTTTATGTGGAGGAATGTGGCATCAGGACTGCAAGAAAATTCATCAGCAATCTGTGATATACAGATGACACAACCTTACTTGCTGAAATTGAAGAGGACATGAGGCGTTTGCAGAAGATCAAGGACTATAACCTTCAACATGCATTGAAACTCAACATCAAGAAAACAAAAATTCTCACCACTGGGCCAATTGGCAGCTTTATGATGAACAGAAAAGAGATTGAGATTGTTGATAACTTCAGCTTGCTTGGTTCTGTAGCAAACACTTGTGTCAATCAAAAGATGAATTGCATTGGGAAAGTCTGCTGTCGGGGACCTCTCCAGAGTACTGAAGAGCCATAATATCAGTCCGGAGACTAAGGTGTGTCTGATGCAGGCCATGGTCTTTGAAATTACTTGCTTTATGTCAGAGAGCTGGATAATAATGACTGAGGATAATAGAAGAAGGATTGATGCCTTTGAGTTGTGATGCTGGAGAGGAGTGTTGAACGTACTCTGGACTGCAAGAACAAACAGGTCTGTCCTGGAGAGAACTGAACTGAGAAACTAAGCTGCTCCTTGGAGGCTAGGATTTTGAAGCTCTGTCTCACATACTTGGGCACGTGGCCAGGAGGGACCAGTCCTTGGAGAAGAACGTCATGCTTGGAAGGGTGGAGGGACAGTGCAGGGAGAAAGATCCAGAATGAGATGGATCAACTCAGTGACTGGAGCAATGGGATTAGGTCTGTCAGAGACGATGAGATTGGCTCAGAATAGGGCAGGTTTCAGAGCTAATGTACATAGGGTTACTGTGAGTCACAAGTGACTCGAGGGCACATAACAACAAGTCTTTGATCTTCTGCAGTAGTCCCTGCATAATTTAAAATCAGAAAAGGCACACCTCACTCAGAAGAATCATGAAGCATTCTTTCCTCTCCTTGCCCCCACTGGCCCCAAGCACCTCCAGAGCTTGTCCACTCCAATACCTCCAAAGAAAGAGAATTAACATTGGCCAAGTTGTTGCAGAAAGGAATTTCAACTAAAGAACTCAGCAGCTCAGCTGGACTTGACCCGTCTCTGACCCAGCTCCCGAAGCACATACTTAGCAATGACAGGGCTGGCTTTCCTTGTTCTGGAGTTCCACAGTATCTATCTGTTTATTAACTAATGTTCCACCTTGCTCCAAAGACACAGATCATCAGCAGTTTCTTTTAAAAGCCTCCTTTTAATCATCCACAACCTCCATTTACCCACCAAGCCAGTAGATGACAACATTCCCACACACGTCTCTAAAGAGTTTTGGGGTGAAGCACTGGGCAGTTTTAAAGTAGAAGTAAAACTAGCTTATGACCCCTACAAAGCTCCTGTCTCTAACCCTCCTTCGTGAAGTTCTAATCATCTGTTCCCCTTTACCAAGTTTACTGAATCTAACGAACAAATCTTGAATCTTCTTAGCAGCTGGTATCAGAATAGTTGTGTGGATTCAAAATTGTTAGCACATTCTGAGGCAAACTTGTGATTATATTATATTATATATATCTAACATCAAACATATATTGGGCATGTGGCCAGGAGGGACCAGTCCTTGGAGAAGGAAGGACATCACGCTCAGAAAGAGGGAGGGACAGCACAGGACAGGAAGACCCCAGATGAGATGGATTGATAGAGTAACTGGGGCAAAGGGGTTGGTGTATTGGAATTAGCGAGACTGACCAGGACAGGGCAGAGTTCAGTGCTGCTGAACACAGGGTTGCTATGAGTCACAGATGATTCGATGGCACATAACATTAACAACAACAGTGTTCTACTTGGAGTTCCTTTATTTGACTAGCATTGGTTGAGCATTTGCCATGTATTAAGCCTTGTGCTAGGTGCTTTTGTGAAAGATATACAAGCTTTTATGGAAAGCAGACAATCAAGAAATGATAAAAAAGTACAACTAAAGGACGAATATTGCATAGTGCCACTGTTGTAAAACAGGACTGACATTGGGGTTGAGGGAAGACAGAGAAGAAGGGGAGGAATGATGTATACTGTGTTGCAACAGATGAGGGAAAGAACTGTTTAAAAGGGATATATGATTAGGTATTATTGTCATGATGGAGTCCAGAATGAAGGCTATACAGTGCAGTGGACTTGGGAGGAGGGACTGCATAACAATGAAAGAGTTTTCTTTTACTTATTAAGGAGAAAAGTGAATTGGTGGGGAGGGGGTGGACAGGGAGAAAAGTGCAACAATGAATGACTGGAAATCCTAAGTCTCCGTACACTTTCATTAAAATTAATAATAAAAAAAGAAATATTACAAAAAGGAACAACTAAATTTTAATGAGGAGCCCTACTGGTACAGTGATTAAATATTTGGCAGCTAACTAAAAGGTTGATAGTTCAAACTCACCAGCACATCTGTGAAGGAAAGACATGGTAGTTTGCTGGTTCCAAGACTACCTTCTTGGAAACTTTATGTGGCAATTTTACTCTTGCCCATAGAAGCAGTTGTCAGAAGAGAGCAAGGAAGAAATACTGCATGGTTAAAAATCAGGAAAGAAGTGTGTCAGGGGTGTGTCCTTTTCAATCGATATGTGCAACAGATCATTCAGGAAGGAGCCTAGACTTTATGAGGAAGAATCAGGTTGGCATCAGGATTGGAGGAAGACTCATCAACAACCTAACCTATGCTATGCAGCTGACACAACCTAGCCTGCTGAAAGAAGAGCCTGAAGCATTTCCTGCAGAAGGTCAAGGACTGTAGTCTACAATATGGACTGAAGCTCAATATCAAGAAGACAAAGATTCTCACCACTGGGCCAATTGGCAGCGCCATGGGAGATGGAGAAGAGACTGAAGTTGTTAACCATTTCAACTTACTTGGCTCCACAATCAACACTCTAGGCACCAGCAGTCAGAAAATCAAAAGACAAATTGCATTAGAAAAACTGTCAGGGACCTCTCCAAAGGTCATTCTGGAGACTAAGTTGCACCTGATTCATCCCATGGTCTTTGCAGTTATTTGCTATACATCTGAGAGCTAGACAATAACTAGGGATGATAGAAGAAGAATCCATGCCTTTGAATCATGGAGTGGAGTAAAGTATTGAACATACCATGGAGTGTCAAGAGAACAAGCAGGTCTGTTCTGGAGATGGAGAAACCAAACTGCTCCTTAGAGCCTAGGATTTTGAGGCTTTGCCTCATATACTTTGGGCACATGGCCAGGAGGGACCAGTCCTTGGAGAAGAACCTCATGCTTGGAAGGGTAGAGGGACAGCACAGAAAAGGAAGACGCCGGGTGAGATAGATTGACACTATAACTGGGGTAATGGGGGCAGGTGTGTCGGAGTCAGTGGGACTGGTTCAGGATCTGGCAGGGAAAAGGGTTGTTGTCATAGGGTCACTCACTATATGTTGCAGCTGACTCGATGTCATAGAACAACATAGGGTTGCTATGAGTCACAATGACCTTAATGGCAATGGACTTAGTAAGGTTTAATACTGGATGTATTAAATACAGGATGTATGTCAAATACTCTGGTGCTGTTAAGTACTGTCGAGTCACGTATGACTCACAGGGACCCTATGAGTGACAGATCTAAAATCTGTCCTATCCTGTGCCATCCTCATAATCTCTGACACTCTTGAGCCCATCGCTGCAGTTCCTGTGTCAAATCTACCTGACTGAGGGTCTTCCTCTCTTACACCGGGAACTGTAATAAGGCAAGGGAACCTAAGTTCAACTCTGTCATGAAAGGGTGGTGCTTAAGGTGAGAAATGAAAAATAAGTAAAGGAGAAACATCTACAGGGGCAGGATGAGGAGTGCTCCAGGCTTAACGGAAGACTGGAGGTAAACCCTCAAGGTGAGAGAGGGCAGCACGTGGAAAACAGAGGTAAAGACCCACACAGCTGGTGGAGAGAAAACAAGACGTGTGACCAAAGGTGAAGAAGAGGCTGGAATTTGAGGGTATTGGCTGAAGCGCTAAGGAATTTTGGACTTTATCCAAAGGGCAAGAGGAGGCAGCTTAGTGGAGAACAACAGCTTCTAAAGCACAGGGTCCCTGAGAATAAAACCACTGAAAAGGCCAGAAAAGCAGGCGGTGAAGAGACGGGGAGGTGCTCTTTTCCTTCTCTTCTTTATGTTCTTAGAGCCAGTGCTCAGATCTCCTTTGACACCAGACTGCAGCAGCCCCAGAGCCAGGTAATGCTCCTCCAGTCTCCCCAGTCCACTGTCCATGCACTCAAGTTTGAACTTTCTACAGCACAGTCCTTCCTGAAACCGATACCTTTGGAACTACAGAACCAAAGGAACGACTACTAAGAAAATGGAAGAGAGGCTTGTCATACAAATGGATCAACTGAGGCTCAGAAAAGAAGTAACTTGTCTGTCATAGCAAGTCACTGCCAGAGCCGAGAGTAGCACCTCAGGCTTCTGAGTCTTCCTCACCTCTCTAAAAGAACCTAAACGCCAGGACTGGACCAGGGACTAAGCACATAAGGCACAAAATATAAGGAGGTGCCCTCTCTCAGATGCCAGCCATGCAGTTGCATGACCCCAGGTGCTACACAGCCAAGTGTTAGATACACTCTTGTGCACAGAGGCTGTAGATTCTAGATCACTCTTTGACATCTCTTATGGTGTTAACATGATGTTAGGTGTATATTTTGAGTCCCTAGGAGCTCTGGTAGCCTAGTGGGTAAAGAGTTGCACTTCCAACCCAAGAGCAAGCAGTTCAAACTCATCAGCGCTACTTGGGAGAAAGATGAGCCATCATCTCCTCCTCCTTACAGCATCTGGAAGCCTGCTTTAGGGTCAGCTGTCAGCCAGTTCTCTCTCAAAGGCAATGAGTTTGAATTTCCTGAGATGCCTTTTATGCTGATAAACAACAGGTTTCTGACAAACTAAGGTTTATGTAGTTGTTTTAAAAAAATCTTTGGGTATGTATGATAGTCTGAAGACAGTAGAACCAGGTGGAAAGGTCCTTGGACTGGAGTTTAAAAACGTGATGTCACTGATCTGCCATTTTCTCCTTGGCTTCAGTGACATGAAGTGATTGACTGGACTAGATAACATGTATTGAGCACACGCTCTTACTCTAGGGAGCTCTGGTGGCCTAGTGGCAAGAAGCTACGCTGCAATCCTGAAGGCACATGGTTCAAGGCCACAAGCAGCTTTGGGAGCAGGAGAGTTAGCTATGGATCAGCTCTGACTCAGTGGTACACAACAACAACAATGACAACAACTGGTGTTCAATACTCTTTGAAGACTTTGTTCAAAGACATTTGCATTTTAATTTATTTAGATGTTTTTCTGGCCCCCAAGATTCCTTTCACTTCTAACAGGCTGTGGAGGTGAGATTTTTATGGAGGATATAAAAATTAGGCTCAGCTTTCCAAACTTCCATGAGGACCTTAATATTTCAAATGATACCTAAGGAATAGTCTCCAAGGCACTTCTGGTTGGGAAGAAATGTCTAGAGGACACTTGGGCCTGAATCTTCCCTGGCCAGGACTATACCCAGGCCAGCTGTTCGAAATAACCTGTGGAACCTGTCTGAAGGCAGATTCTCAGGCTCTGCCCCGAGAGATTCTGACACAATGATCCTTAAGTCCAGCCCAGGAATATGTATTAAATGTTCCCAGGAGATTCTGGTCATCAGACAGATTTGGAGACCTCTGATTACAATGCATTCTAATACCTAAGAACAGAAACATGCACAGAGAGCCAGGCTTACAGTTGTCTGATCTGATCCTAAGTCTCTTTGAGCAGAGAAATTAATTCATTGACTAATTAACTCAGCAACTATTAAGCACCTGTTTTATGGTAGGCCCTGTGCAGGATTCTCAAGGGACTCTTGATCTATATGTTCTTATTTTATCTTTTTTTTTTTAAATCTTTTTCCTGTTGTGTACTGTTGAATCAGATCCAACTGACACAAGAAGAGATTGTCCCTCCTTCTCCAGCAGAGCATCTAATGGATTCAAACCACATACCTTCAGGATTACAGCACAGCTTCTTGCCACTAGGCCACCAGAGCTTCCTTGTTCTTATTTTAGAAGCAAATCACCAAACCAGAATCAGAAGGACCTTAGAGATCACTAGTCCAATCCGTTGTTACACAGTTGGGGAAACTGAGGCCCAGACAAGGAAAGCAACAGTCCAAGATGACAGAGGGAGCTAATGACTGATAAAATGGATTTTCTGCTCCCAGACCAGCCAAGGTGTCCCTACGCTTTTCCCAAGAGAAGGTTGCATGTTCAATCTTAAGACAACCACATTTTGCTTTTTAAGGAGGAAACTTACATATAGTAAGTATGCCTGTTGGTCTAACTTTCAGATCTTGCTGAAGTTTTTAAAATCCTCATTCCCTTCAACTGGAACAGGGGTAGGGTAGGGCTGAGGGATACGAATGGGACTTTTATAAACCCCAGGGACAAGATATGCTTCTTAAGATGGAACCCTCCAACAATTATTTAGTGCTAACTCCTTGGGCTTGTTGCCCCCACACCCTCTAAAATCGAAAGCAAAAAGTGCACTGTCACATATTCGCAAGAACCTGAGTTTCTTCTCTCTGCTCATAATTGCTTAAGTCCCTGTCGCCCTGGGCCTGAGGAGGGGAGAAACAGAGGGTGAATTATGCCCGCCCCTGAAATCCCAGTAGCCCTGCGATTGGTTACAAGGACTCCTGGCCGCGGATTGGTTACCACTGCAGACTTGAAAGGGGGCTGAGAGCAGTGGCGACTTCAGACCGACCGTAGTCCAAGGATCAGACAGCTGTCTTTGGCCAGAGCTGGAGACGGACCCCAGCCCGCCATGGCCCGGCTGCTCCGGGCCTCGTGGCTCCTCTCCCTGCTCCTGGCTGGCTTCGTCCCGCCGAGTCGGGGACAGGAGAAATCGAAGGTTAGTAAATGGGGCACTGGGAGAACAGGTGTCCTGAGTATCCATCTCTGGAGGCTCCCTCCCTTCCCGGGTTCCCTTCCTAAAGATGACACCCTCAACTCTGCTTATCTCCCCCGACCCCCCAGGACTGTGTTTCTTAGGAGTTTCGTCTGTTGGAGACTTGTGTGCTCCGGGTGGGTAGGGCGGGGAGAGAGAAAGGGCTATGGAGTTCGCGCTTTCTCCCCCAGGGCTTTCGAGAGGACACCTTGCTATACCCATTGTACGTATGTGGGATGCGCTTCTCCCTAGGGGCCTGAAGGGGCGTGGACGCTTGGGATCTGGGTTGACTGCGCAGATTCCTGGGGGATCAACTAGGCTAGACCAAAGACCAGAAGGAGGTAACAAGGTAGAATTGCAACAGTGTTCTTTTAGTGCAGGGACAATAAATGCAGGTGCAAATGTCCACTTGGATTCCAGGGCATTGGTAAAAGAGACAATGGTCTGTGATAGAGCTCTGTGCCAGCAGTGCAGAACCCTGAGCACCTTGGCTAGGTCCCTCCCCCTTTCTGGGCCTCAGTTTCTCCAGCTACGGGAGGGAAAAGAACGGCTTCCGAGGGTTTCTTAAAGCCTCACTACCCACAACCTACACACTACTCACACTCACCTCAGCAAACGTGGCAATTGGGACACTGCCAGCATGGAAAGAGGCAGAATTCTCTCAAGCTTCTCTCTCCCTTAGCTGGAGTGGGGATGCTGCTAGGAGAGGGGATAACCCAGCAGGCTTATCTACTTGGACAGCAGTTCTGGGGTGGGACTGTAGCCCTTTCATCTTTCCCACGGTGGATAGGCAGAAGTGTGGTGGGTGAGGGAGAGAGAAATATATCCAGAAAGAGGGACTTTGTTCTCATCCTCCTAACACACACACACACACACACACACACACACACACACACACACACACAAGCTCCTCAAGCTTTGAGTTTCTGGATTTCTAGAATCCTCTGGGTCTTTAAAATTTTGAGCCCATGCTTCTATTACCAAAATGATATCTACTGCTCAAAAAATAAATTTTAGGATTCTTTCTGTTTCTAACCCCCTTTCCATCTTCAGCCTAAATCCCATTCTGCCTGCCCCTCCTTGGAGCAGACTCGGTGGCCAGGAAGCTGCTTTCTCCAAGCTTCCTGTGTTTCATCCAGCCTCATCCATAGTTCTCAACTCAGGGGGCAGATGGATTGCCTCCTCCCCAGAGCAAGGATGGGGCTGAATTTTAAGACAAGGGTGTTGGGTAGAGGTTGAGGTGGACCACAGGCAGCTCAGCACTAGCAGTCAGTCTTGTCTCCTCCATTTGGAGAGAAGCAGAGATGGAGGACTTAGGTCCTGCCTCAAGAGAGCTGGAGATAAGAATGTAGGTCATAAGCTAGCTCATAACTGTGTTTCTCACAGGACTTGGGGTGAGATAGTTGGATTTAGAGAAAACAGGATAGATATGGTCTATAAAAATTTTAGCCGAAGAGTAAGGATTGGTCACATCAAATGCAATCAGCCAGGACTTGCTGGTTAATTCAACATTGGCAAGCCCATCTTTCCTCTATGGCCCTTAGAGAGTTGGGATATTGTATCCCTGGGTCCTAGAACCTAATCACTTTCCTACCCTTAACCCCAGGGCAAAGGAATGGGATGGGGGAGGCAATGAGAAGAGATGCATGACTCAGATCTGGAGGGATAGGGGCCTCCCCCAGTCAAAGGGAGGAGCTGAGGAACAGAGAGAACCCTCCGTTCCTTGGTGTATCTGTCCCCTCCCCAGTCCAGCTGAGGGCTGCTCAGGCCCCTGTCCTTGTTTTCTACAAAAGGACACTGCAGAAGCTGGAGAGTAACAACTGCTGACGTGTATCAGACCCTAGTAACCGCTGGTTTCTAGGTGACTAAACCAGCCAGAGAGGATCATGGAACCACAGGCTGACAGCCAGAGCAGAAGGACCCTTATGAAGTATTGAATCTGACTCCACCTCACAATTAGGGAAAATGAGCTAAAGAGAAGGGAAAGGAGTGGTCACATAATCAGTGGTTCTGCCAGGCCCCCAGCTCAGCAATCCTTGTATAGCATTGCCTTTCATCCCTGAGACAGGAAGGTCAAAGATCCCACACCAGTAAGCTGGACCAAGGGGTCCTGCCCGAATGTCACCCTTCCCCTTTCAAGCCATCAGAATGCCCCTCTTGCCCATCTGTGAGTGGACTGAGATACCTCTCTCCCTCTCCTCCCCATCTCCTCAGACATTGTGCATCAGGGGAAGGAGGGGCCTCAAGAAGGACTGAGCTGTGGTAAGCTAATCCTATCCCAAAAAGGTGGCCCCACTGGTCTCAAGAGAAAACATGCCAGCTTTACCAGTCACTCCTCCTCCTGAGCCAACCCACCCAATGTGTCTTCTTCATAATCATGCTGAGAGGGAAGCCTCTAAGCCATTTCACAAAGATGTAGGAGTATCAAGGCCTTGTGATCTAGGGTCATCATTATCTCTAGACAGAGTAACAGTGGAGTTGTCTTTCAAAGAAGCTTTCAGGCCTGTTTTGATCTGTCAATATGTGTCACACCTTTTTGGGAGGCAGGCAGCTGATTGTGTCCTTGGCCACTAGTCAGTAGACTGAGATCTTGGAGAATGAAAGTGACTTGCCCAGGGCCAGCAAAGAAAAGAAGTTAAACCTCCTGAGAGCAGGCCATTGCCCCACCTTCACACTGTGCCAGAAGCTAGTTCTCTTGTGTTTACAATTATCTGGACAATCTCTTGGTTTCTTCCTTCTCCATTTCCCAGGATTCATTTTTTAACCAGCGAAGAATAAAGAAGGCATGTAGGGAGGCCTCCGTTCTGACTGCAGAATAAAGAAAGTTCTTTATTGTGTCATAGTTTGTTTGCGTTGTGAGGCAGAACTGTCCCTGACTCAGTCCCACAAGACCTGGGGACAGGAGAAAAGTGGAGTTTAGGTCTGGACCTACGCCCAGCATCACCAAAAGTCATTCTGCTGGGGAAAGCTAGACTCACGCAAAGCACTAGAATTTGCACCAGCCCCAACATAAGAGTTTGCCACTGTCAGGATCTGGCCTGGTAGAGGGTGCCCAATCTGGCCATATGTGGATCATTTTCTTCCCTCAATACCTCAACCCACCAGGAAGTCTTCCAGAATTGATGGGAAGAGGAGGAAGCAACCCCTGCCCCCGTCCTCTCCTGGCCTGTACTACTAGTTTGGACTCCACATATTCATTATCCATCCATCTCTCATCGAATGCTGGAGCCAGAGAGGGCCCTAGAAGAAGCCCCCTAACACAATGGCTCTGAGCATTTTTCCTTTCAGACTACAACTCATCTGCTGTCTTGACACACATTCAGAGTACATCTAGACCTTTGCCGTCTGCTGCAGGGAAGGGCTGTGCACAGCTACCCTTTGCTAACAATAATCCCACTCCTTTCACTCCCTACCGAGAGCGACATAATCAAGCCACTGAGTTTGAGCACATTTGATCTAGTTCAAGGCTGTCATTTTATAAATGGGGAAATCAAGGCAAGGAAAGGTCTTGCCCATGGCCTCATAGGTAGCTGGTAGAGTTGAAAGTGGAAACCACATCTTCCAGATCAGGGCTTCCTGCATCCTATGCCTCCTTGTTCTCTGGCTTGCCAGTGGAGCAGTTGGGCAGAGAGGAGGGTGTAACAGTCACTGGGACAACAGCTCATTTACACAGAGCATCCATTCTGTGTGAGGCACTTCCAATCATGTACAATCTTTTAATAATATTTTTCTTTTATACTGATTTATTTACAAAGTTTGTATACATTTTCACCTGATCTTTTCCATTTTCTTTACTTCCTCTATCCATCAAATTGTGCAACCCTATGATTGCCCCCTCCCCAGCCCATCCTCACCCCTATGCTCCTCTTCTCCCCTCCTTGGGTCCTCATACACGTTTTACTAGTTTTCTAATTTTATAATAAAGGTACTATGCAGTATTTGTCCTTGTTGGACTGAGATAGTTCACTCAGCATACTGCTCTCCAGTCCTTCCCAAGTTAAGTAATAATTTACAAAATCATTGTTCCTGTGTGCTACATACTATTCCACTGTGTGAATGTACTGTGATTTCTCAATTCATTCAATTGTGGTTGGACCTTTATGGGTTGTTTCTATGTTCTTGTGATGGTAAATCACACAGCCATGCAATACAGTGTAAATCTCTGTTTGTGCCTCAGTTCTCATTCTATCGGGGTATATTCCAGTGGAATATAAGCAGTAGAATAGCTGGGTCATATGGAATTTTTATGTTCAAATTTTTGAGGGAACATCAAACTGCCTTCCATAATGGTTGTACCATTTTACAATCCCATCAACAGTGTCTTAAGAGTTCCTATCTCACCATATCCTCTCCAACATTTCTTTCTTACTGTCTGGTCAAACTTTGCCACTGCTCTTGGGGTGAGATGGTATCTCATTGTGGTTTTGATTTGCATCTCTCTTACTGCCAGAATCCCATACAAAAAACTTCTTCAAACTTGGCTCACATCCAACTTCCCTAGTTTATAACAACAGTCTCTTTTCAATCCTCTGGATTTTTAGTTCCTGAATCACCATTTACCATCCTGCTGCTTACTCCTTTTTGTTCAGTCCTCCCTTCACAATGGTGTAGATCAGGCTGCCCCCTTGTTTGGAGGTTGCCACTCAGTCTCTATGTGTCCAGCCCATCCAACAGCTCAAGCACCTGGTAAATGTTTGTAAAGTGACAGTGTGATGTGGGAGTAATCACTGCAGTCTCCATAGCACTCATCAAGCTATTAGGTGTTTTTATAATCATTATCATGTCCAAGGAGTTAGGAGCCCTGGGTCCTAGTGCAGGTAGTATAATTAGTCCGGCCTGGGTTCCAGATGCTCAATGCAGTCTTGGGTGACCCGGTCTCCTGTTGGGGTCTTTGGTCATTGGAAATGGAGATAACTGAATTCCTTCCAGTTCTAAGTATACTCTGGCACCAATCTGTTCCAGACGGACTGCCATGGTGGCATAAGCAGCACCATATACGAGTATGGAGCCCTCACCATCGATGGGGAGGAGTACATCCCCTTCAAGCAGTACGCCGGCAAATACATCCTCTTTGTCAACGTGGCCAGCTACTGAGGCTTGACAAGCCAGTACGTTGGTAAGAATCTGTCTTTCCTACTTCCTTTGGGTCTGCCAGTGAGGCATACTGCATTCATGGGATATTTTCTGCTGTTGAGGGGAAAGTGGTAACAATGGTTCTGAAATGCCAAATCCTGGACTCCAAAATTTTGTGAAAATTATTCAGCCTGAGATTTAACAACCTTTTGATATATTCTAGGAGGTACTGAGTTATCCCTTCCTGGGTACCTCAACTACCTTAAAAGCAGGGGATAGAGGAAATTGAGTTTGTGTCTAGAGCTCTTTTGAGTGGAGGAAGAAGTAGTAAGTGAAGATCCATCTTTTTTTAATTATTATTAATTTTAATAGATATTTACAGAGGTTTTGGATTTCCATTCATTCATT
>NW_006399880.1:2202063-2251598 GCF_000299155.1 Elephantulus edwardii | reverse complement strand
AGTACACTTCTCTATGCAACCTTAATTCTGGATTCCTGTGCTAACCATAATACTCAATCATATGAAGCTCTATCTTGCTGAGAATTTCCTACCTTCCCTCAGCCCACCTGCCATGATGGACCGTCTCCTGGTTGGGTCATAGGAATTTGGGAAGAGAGGTATTGGTAGGGTGAACAGGCAATTTTTCTCAAACCAATTCTAAAATAGATGTTAAACATGATCTAGTTCTTCCTTCCTCTCTTTAACTTAGAGATAAAAGAGTGGAAGATCCACAGTGAAGAAACAGCTTCACCAGGGTCACCCAGTTACGAGTGGCAGGTTCAGGCTTTACCTCAGGTCTCCAGGCCCCTAGTGTCCTCATGCTGGTTTCCACAGCTGGGGCAAAGTAAAGAGTGTGTGGGAACAGGCAGGGGGGCGATGGCAGCTGACAGCTCCCTCGGGGACAGGCTCTGTGGCTAACTAGTAAAGGAGACAGGGGCAACTTAACCCTGAACTATCACCTGGCAATTCCTAGAAGAGGAATGGTGCCCAGGCTGCAGAGCTCAGTGGGCAGTAAAATGTTCTGGAAGAGAATGCTTCTGCCAAGCCCTTGGAGTAAGAGTAGCGTGTGCTTAGGCAAGAGATGCCCTGGGAGCCAGCACTGCAGAAGTGGCCTGACTCCTCCAAGGAGCTGGGCCAGGGCTGCCTGAATTCCCAGTGGAAGGTGAAAGGTTTTGAGGGCTCCATCTCACACCAAGAAGACCTCAAACTACTGCCCTAGGTATTCCACCTCAGCAGAGGGGGCACAGTTCCGCTATCTGAAGGATGTTAGTTGTGTGTACCGCTGAGTCAGAACTGAACAGAGCTGACTGTTCAGCAGGTTTTCAGAGGCAGTTAATCATGCAGAAAGAGACTGTCCAACCTTTTCCTAACAGAGCAGCTGCTAGATTTGAACTGCGTACCTTTGGGATTGCAGCACAGCTTCTTAGCACTAGGCCACCAGAGCTCTAGAAGATAGTTCTCTTTTCCTCAAAACCTTTAGAATGCAGTAATAGTGGAGTTAGGAGGATAAGACTTCAATTCCAGTCCTGCCATCCACTTGCTAGGTGACTTTGGGCAAGTCCTTTTTAATTTTCAGGCCTCACTGGTCTTGGCTGGATGGCGGGTGTGCAGATGGGAGTGGTGTGGATGAGGCAGGGCTTGACGTCTGCATGCCCCTCTCTCTCGGCACAGAACTGAATGCACTACAAGAAGAGCTTGAACCATTTGGCCTGGTCATTTTGGGCTTCCCCAGCAACCAATTTGGCCAACAAGAACCAGGAGAGAACTCAGAGATCCTGCCCACCCTCAAGTGAGTGCTCAGGTGGCTCCCTGGGACACTGCCCTGGCACAGCGCCCCCCTCACCCTCTTCCCTGCCTCAGGCATCTTGGGTGGTCCCCCACTCCTGATGGGCATTGATCAGCCACTAAGAGCTACTGTCCCCTCCTAGGAACCTTGTTTACCACAGTGAGAGGAAGAGAGGGGCTCAGGGAGAGAGACAAGGATGACTGGCTGCCAAGTCCGAGGTGGAGGGAGTAGAGGGTGCTGACAAGGGACCAAGCTAGAAAGACTGCAGATGACACATTATGCCTTTGCTGCTCAACATTCAAAAGCTCCGACTGTCTCCTATGAATAAAATGCAAACTCTCTCATCCCTAAATTCGCATTCCTGTGCCCACCTCCTTGGGACCCATGTAAGAATATTCCCCACAGGTATGTCCGCCCAGGTGGAGGCTTTGTCCCCAACTTCCAGCTCTTTGAGAAAGGCGATGTGAATGGGGAGAATGAGCAGAAGTTTTACACCTTCCTCAAGGTGAGTGTGCTGTGCACTTGGGAGAGTGGGCCCGCAGCCGCTGGCTGCGTGGAGCCCGCCTGCGTGGAGACAAAGCCCACACCACGCTTCCCTGCCATCTACTGTTCCCACTAGACGGCTTGCAGATGAGGCTCACAATGGGTCAGAGCCACAGCTGGGATGGAGGCGGCTATTTTATGTCCAACAGTGCCAGTGTGTTCTGCTCCCCGTGGGGAGGCCTGGAGAACAGAAGGGGCTACTGCCACTAACTCCACCAGCTCCACTCTGAGCAGGACCCATGTTCCCCTCTTCTCCCTGCTCTAGAACTCCTGCCCACCCACCTCAGAGCTCATGGGCTCTCCTGGCCGCCTCTTCTGGCAACCTATGAAGGTCCATGACATCCGCTGGAACTTTGAGAAGTTCCTGGTGGGGCCGGATGGCCTGCCCGTCATGCGATGGTACCACCGCACCACAGTCAACACGGTCAAGATGGACATCCTGAACTACATGAGGCGTCAGGCAGCCTTGAGGAACAAGGGGAAGTAACTGCTGCCCATCCCACCCCACTCCCACCATGCAGGGGCTTGGGAGCACTCTTTTCAGGAAGGGATCCATCTCCAACCCCACTATAGTGACCAGATGACTCCTCACACGAGGCCCTTGCCTGCGCAGGTGTGTGCACACCTGTGCATGCTAGGCATAACCCCACGCGTGTCCGAGTGAACACCCAGGGACATGTACCATGGTGTGCCCACAGCTATGGGCTTGGCAGGGTGCTAGGGAATAACATTCTTTTCTTTCCAGTCCTCTGTTCCCATAATAAGCATTCATTTCCACCAAAGCCCAAAGGCACTTTAGGATTGCTGTCCTGCTCAAACCTGGAACTCGAATTTAAAAGCTATCTCCCACTGCCTCTCAATACGCACCCCAACCCCTGGGTCCCCAGATCGTCTCTGGTTCTACCACATGCCCAAACTTATCCATCCAAGAGTTATATTTTGTCTAAGCTCCTTCTCCTTCCTGGAGGGTCCTTCCAAGCCCCTGTCCCCACCCTTGTAGTGTTCCAACACCAGCCAAGACTGAGGTGAGAACAAGGGTTACGTGCCCATGTCAGGGGCGGCATCTCCATGAGGGTGGGGCCCGAAGCCCCCGTGGCGGACCTCCCCCGAGCCTGTCCCCCGGGCTAGCCCTTTGTGCATTCAGGCGAGGCCCTGGACAGGGATGCCACCCCCATTCTTCAGAGCACGTATCCTCCCCCTCCCCCTGGTCTTCTGGCACTAGATTCATGACTCCCTCTGCCTAGTAAAGGCCTTTCTGCAGCAGTTGAGTCTACTGTGGTTCTTCAGCGGTGGCTGCCCAGGCGCAGGGGAGGGGAACAAGAAGAGAAATGCAGTGGTTTGAGTTTCTCCTAGACCTGCTTAGCAAGAGGCGTTTACAGACCTTGTTCTCATTGACTCTCACTGCCTCCCTCTACTCTCCAACATATCTGGGGCTAGTGTGAGGTGCTCCATTTGAGAGATGAGGACACTAAGCTCACAGAAAGATCAGGCCTTGCTCACTGTCTCCTGATGGAGTACAGGGATTGAGGAGCAGGCTAGAACTCAAACCCGACTCCTGACTGCCAGACTAGGGTTTTTTCCATTGTCTGGGATGCCCCCAACCTTGCCAGGGACTCTGAGCAGAGCTTACAATAATGGTGACCTTCTCTAGGGAGTCAGGGGCACAGAGGAAGGGGACCTGGAAGTGTAATACTCAGATTAGCTAGAAGAGGGATCTTAGGACATAAAAGAATACCAGTCACAGAAAGATTAACTTCAACTTGTATTTATGTTCAACAACATCGTGCAAACAGCTGCCTAGGAACAGACACCCCAGTCTGGGCCCCCAGACATAACAGCCTTCAGCTATGAGGTCAATGGCTAAGCTCCAGGGCCAGGCTAACTCTGGGCTGGCGCCTTGGCAGATGTGTCTGGGTGGCCGTTATCCCAGGCTGCGGGTGGCACTGGCAGAGGTGACTGCGGGCAGAGGTGGAGCGGGCTTGACTTCAGAACATCCTGTTATTCTCTTCTGCTCCTGGAGGCAAACCAGCTCTTCCTGCAGCTCCTCACAGAGGGAAGGAGTGGGTACAGGGCAACATCCTGCTACAGAACTTGAAGCAAAACTGAAACACACACATGAACTTGAAGTGGCATTTCGAGGGCCGGAAGCACTTAGGGAAAGTTTGAAAGGCTGGGGTCTTGACTGCACCCCACTCTTGAGACCGACTTCCCTGGGGGTGTCACAGAGGATTAAAGGTCCAAGCCAGTGAGGTCTCTTCTCTCCACTTGGGAAACCAGAGGGAGTTCTTCCAAATCTCACTTCGAAAGCAGTGACCCAAACAGAGCTCTGTGGGTGGAGCTTCCCAAGTCTGTAAACAATTCCAGCTGAGGCTCAGGCTGCACGGAGCTCATGGCCCCTACTCTATCAGAGGTCAACCGGCTCTGCAAGACGAAGGTGGCACCAAGTGACACAGTCTGGTCTCACTGGGGTCTTTCTCGGTCACTTTTTGTGGACTCTAGATAAACAAAAATTATGAGAACTTGAAGAGTACATAGTACATAGGCTTCAAAATCTTATTTGGACTCCAAGACAGTTAATAGTTTAAGTAACAGCTAGAGTGGGTTAAGTATACAAGACTATGACAAGTGAACATAAGAGTCATATGTACATTCGTCATCACATCACCACCTAGGCCTATGAAGTAGGCATACTATCGCCTCCACAGGAGACAAGCAGGGCTCAGAGAGGTTTAAAACTACAAAAGAACAGGCGAGCTTAGATAGCCTAGTGGCAAGAAGCTGCACTGCAATCCCAGAGGTGCACGGTTCAAATCCACCGGATGCTCTACTGGAGAAGGAGGGACACTCTCCTCCTGTACCAGTCAGATCCGATTTGACGGTATGTACACATGTGTGTACGTGTACACACACACACACACACACACACACACACACACACCCCTATAAGAGGACAGAAGTTACACTAATGGGAAGTGGTGGAGCCAAGCCTGGAACAGAGTGAGTCTTGCCCCGAGCCCTTGACGAGACTTCAGTTGTCTGGCCAAATACTAATCTCACTGGAGCTTCATAATGAAATCTCTCCTTAACCGTAACCTTCCACTGTCTAGTGTAATCAATCAACCTCTAAAAAAGTCACTTCCCTGGAGTATGTTCAGCCTCTGGGACAGAAACATGTATTTTTGCAGAACCTCCTTCTACACTTTGATCTCCTGATCTACACGTGGGAGCTCAAATCTGCAGGAGTCTCCCACCTGTCACCTGAGACAGGGGTCTAAGATTTGCCAGTCTCTTCTAATTATGAGAACCAAGTCCCTTCGGTAAATGAACCTGTACAGGTCTACAGACAGAAAGGCCTAACATAACACACAGTCACACACTCATACATGCTGTTTATCTAGAGAAGTTGGAAGTTTTCTGCCACTTGTCATTCCCTCTGCAAACATGCCCTCCCCACCCTTACCTCTTCACTGAACGCTGCCCTTTAAGGTCTCAGTTTGAGTATTACCACCTCCCGGAAGCTTCCCCGAGCCCCTCTAGCTCAGATCCCTTTCCTCTGTTAGCTGCTGTCAGCTTTCTGAAGGGCATTCCCTCAAGTCATAATCTTGGGCTTTCTGTGACTTTTTAATTCATCTCTGTCTCACCTCCACTAGATAATCTGTTCTCTTTTGGTATATCTATGTTCTAGCACATGGCCTGCTGGGATTCAGACTATGATGAATAAATAAATGGATGGTTAGAATCACTTCACATGCTAGCCACCATCATTCCCTTAACAGGATTTTAGGAAGCTGAGCCTCCATGCCATCAAAATCAGAAGGTAGAAACATCAAGTCTCAAACTGGGAAACCCTGGCAGCTAAGAAATGATGTCTTCTGGAAGGCACAGTCCAGTACTCAGGGGAGCAGCTCACCTGGCTCCCCAGGTCTGGCTGCAGGGGTGTCCATCACTTGTGAGCTCTGATTCCGAAGCCCTCCACGAGGTGAACGCCAAGCATACTCTGGCTGGAACAAATCAAAGCTTAGCATTCAAGAATTACACTTAACAATCACAATAGCAGCTATGCAAAGATGGACATGAACAGACACCAAAATATTGAAAACCCAACCATAAACCACAACTGTCAATTCAATTCCACCTCATGGTGACCCTCCATCTGGTTCTTGAGGCTATAAATCTTTACAGAGGAAGAACGCTCATCTT
Organism: Elephantulus edwardii; assembly: GCF_000299155.1. Classification (NCBI taxonomy): domain Eukaryota; kingdom Metazoa; phylum Chordata; class Mammalia; order Macroscelidea; family Macroscelididae; genus Elephantulus; species Elephantulus edwardii. The sequence continues at coordinate 2,245,528 of NW_006399880.1, read as the reverse complement.
TCTTCCCATGAGCAGCTGAGATGAGCCACTGACATTTTGGTTAGCAGCATAATACTTAACACACTGTGCCACCAGAGCGCCTTAAAACAGACATTGTTATTGTTGTATACCATCGAGTCGGAACCGACCCGTAGCTGACCCTTCAGCGGATTTTCACAGGCAGTAAATTGCATGAGGGGTGAGAGATTGCTCATCTTTCTCCCATGAAGCAGGTGGTAGATTCGAATCACGTGCCTTTAGGATTGCAGCACAGCTTCTTCCCACTGGATCACCAGAGCTCAACAAGTGTAATTCCCACCATCTGTCTGTTATTTCACAGTGACCACAGTTGCTATGATGCTGGAAGCTATGCCACTGGTATTTCAAGCAGAGTGACCTGTGGTGGACAGGTTTCAGCAAAACCTCTGAACCAAGACTAGGAAGAAAGGCCTGCTGATCTACTCCCTAAAAGTAGCAAATGCTACAGATCACCAAGGAGTCTTGTCTAGTGCACTGCTGGAGGAGGAGCACCTCAAGTGGAATGATACTCAAAATACAGAGTGGCCAGGTCAGTGGCCTCAGGCAAACCAGCAGGCAGGAAGCTGACACAGTACCAGGCAGGCAGCACATGGTGCTGTTGAATGTGGGGTCTCCATCCTCACAACAACCCAAGTTATCACCCCTGTTTTTATAGGGGAGGAAACTGAGGCTCAGAGGGCAAAGCCTGGATTAGAAGTCAGGTCTCTGCATAACCCCAGTCCGTCTCTTAAGAGACAGTACTAAGTGTTTAAACAAAACATGAGTACATAGTGGCTTTCTAGGATCCATGTGGGAAGGAGGTTAGATAGGTGGCTGCTGTACCTGTCCAGGTGAGAACTGGGGGCTGCCTGGGGTGGGGCTATTGCAGACAGGCTGGTGAAGAAGAGGCAGGCGGCAGCAACTCTTTTGAGAAAGATCAGAAGGGAACAGAGAAAGGAAATGAAGGGAAAGAAGAAGGCGGGGAGGGGAAAGGGAAAAGAATAAGAGAAAGAATTAACCAGGTATGGACCTGGTATCCAGTTATAGGTGGAGATTATAAGAAAAATTTAAACCCAAACTCTTATCCCTGGCCTGGGAGGGTGGAAGGCCCCTCCTTTCTGTTCTACACTATATTTGACCTTTTCTGTCCTTCTGCAGTACCGGTGATTGGTTCTGGGCCAGAGACCCTTGCCCTTGGGCTGGATGACCAGAACTGACCCCTGGGTGACTGTCCCACACCAGTGCTGGTCAGGAAGGCACCAGGAAGGCAGTTTCTGACCTCACATACCCTTCCCTCTGGAAAGTGCCAGGGGGTAACCTGTGTGTCCTGAAGTAGAGGGGGCAGACTCACCAGATGGAAGAAGTGTGAGTTGGGGAGTGGTGACGGGTGCTCCATGGCTATGGGGGGTGGAGGGTAGCGGATCTGGGACCAGTCTTCAAAGGCGTGGTGCGGTACCATGGCTGGCATGGGTGGATAGACGTACGGGTAGGCCCCACAGAGGTGCTCAGGGTGGGGTTCTACCTGATAGCGTTCTCCTGCAGACTGTAAAAAAAAGTCAGTGTCGAACTCTGGTTTGCAACAGACTACATAGGCCATCCCCAATAATGTCCATGTCATCTTCCTCTATTTAGAATCTTAATTCTGAAGGATGGTTATATGGGCACCGAAGGCTAGGAACACAGGTAGGGAACATGAGCATTAAAAGTGGGGTTCATGAGCACAAAAGGCCAGTACATGGGGCGGGGAGGCTGATGGCTGGGGATGGGAAAGCTGGCATGTGGTCACATGAGGAAAGAAGGGTGGAGCACGGGAAAGAAGTTTGCACACAAGAAGGGAAGGCTGTACATCAGCAGGGAAGGTTGGTGTATGGGCATGGAAGCTGATTCAGGAGGAGAGAAAGCTTGTACTCGGGAAGGGAAGACTAGGAGAACAGGCATAGAAGACAGTACATGAGCTTGACAAGTGGGGTGCACAGAAGGCTGGTATGCAGGGAGAGAAGGCTGGCACAGGCACAGAAGGTTTGCACATGGGCATTGGAAGCTACAAACAGGTTAAGAAACACTGGCACAAAGGCAAATAACATTGCCAATGATGACCTCTGGCATGTCCTGAATACGTACTCTTTGTTAAATACTGTTCTGAGGGCCACACCTGTACTAATAAGTCATCAGGTGCCACAGAGTGAGCAATATCTAGCAAACACTCTCTCCTACCAGACTGGAGCTCTCTGCAGAAGGGGAGATGAAATGCATGTTGCCTCCTCCCCAAGCCTCACCTTTGCTTTTCTCTTCTGTTGTTTGAGGGCTTCTTTGACCTTCTCCTCATCTTTGAATGCTTTTATCTGAAAGGAGGATGGAGAAGACATGTGGCACAGGTGGGTCCCTGCAGGGCCTGTCAGCTCCGGATGGCAGCTCGGTGAGCCCTACTCCTCGAACCGCCAGTCAGGAGGGTGCAGGGGGGCCTCAGTGCTGAGCATCTTTCAGTTACATTTTGAGAGAGACTAGGGTGGCTTAGGGGTTTTTTTTTTAGGGTTCTTCTAATATATCAACGCAGATTATGAACTGTCAGAACTAGAAAGTATCTTAAAGCAATGGAGTTAGACTGCATCACTGTACAAAAGGGTGAGAGACAGGGAGGGTTTAGCACACAGGATTCGAGCAGCAGAGCTGGAAGGAAAGCGTTTGCATCCCAGCCTCACCAGGGTCCTCGCATCCTTGCACCCTCTTCAAGGGGACAGGTCAAACTGCTTTTTTCTTGACCTGATCTTGCTCACCTGGGCATTTGACAGGTTGACCTGGGCCTGCAGTTTTTCCACCTGTTTCTTCAGCTCTTCCTTCTCCTCATTCATTCGTTCTCTATCACTACGCTCCCTCTGGAAATCCTCCTCAAAAATCTTCACCTGGAGAAAGAGGAAAGGAGTAGAGAAGGTGGGAGTGAAGGCTCAAGACCCGATCAGGCCCAGAACCTGTGCCTCATGCCGGGAGTCCCAGACACTCGGCCGTTTCACCAGATCTTGGATGAGCATGGGGCCTGCTACAGATGTACCTCTAGCCCTTGGCTCCAAATTCAGTAAAAGCAGCTGTGCATGCCTCCATTTTATAATCCGGCCTTCGAGGTAAAGTTTTATTTGAATAAATAGTATGACTAAAAAATAAAGACTAAGGTTGAAATCCATCCACCAGCCAACTCCTTCATCTTACCAAGACCCATGAAGAGAGACATCAGAGCACTGGAGTGCAGGTAGAAGATCAGAACTGGCATCTCCTGGCTCCAGGAGCTGACTGCAGGGTGAGCTCTGTGTGGGCTGGCCCTATGCACCATGATGCCCGGCCTACCATAATCATCCTCACTGCAGATCAGGGCAACCCTGACTGGGAGCAAGACGGTGCAGGATCGAAAGCCTGGCATTTCACAGGGTGTGCCACTCACCACAGACCAGGCCACCCCAAGCTCCCTGGCACTGCACAGGGCTTCCACTAGGCAATGAAAATGTTTTGGAACTAGACAGAAGTGGTAGCTGCACCACTTATGCTACAAAGAGACCAAATGCCACCAGCCTGTTCCCTTTTAAATGGTTACATTTGTTACTCCGTGAATTTCACTTCAGTTTTAAAAAACCAAACAAACTAGTTATAACAGCACAGGTGCGATATCAAGAGGGCCAAATCATGAAAGTGGTACAAGAGTGACAGAAGTCATGGAGGCACTTCTGGAAAGAAAAAATCCTTCCTGGGCCTTGGGAATAGTCAGCACCCTGGGTCCTCCTACCAGAGCTCCTCCCCAGCCCACCTGCTGTTTCAGCAATTCATTCTGAGTGACCAGCTCCTGCTTCCTTAAGGCTCCTGCTCCTTCTGGGCTCCCAAATGCTGCTGCTGGTGACGATGATGAGGAGTTCTGGATGCTCAGTGCTTCCTCCAGGGCCTAAAACCAGGGAAGGAGGAGATGGACCATCAGCAGAGGCTCCGGGAAGCCAGGCCCCATTGGAGTAGTCACCATCCTAACACTTGTCATAATAATAATAATCACTCCCCTCGCTATTGTTTAACAAATGTTGACCAACACCATATGTACACAAGGTGTATCCTCATTGTATAGATGTGAAAACCAGAGCTCAGAAACAAGCGATGATTTGTCCAAGGTTACACAACTATTAAGTGGCAATGCAGCAATTAAAATGCAGAGCAGACTCCTAACGAGCAGGCTAACCTCAAACTCTAATGAAGGTGGGAGAATCGCTCCTTCCTTAAGCAGTTGTGGCAAGCTAGAAGGAATACGAAGTCCTCTGGGGGAATCCTCTCCTAAGATTCCTCAGGTTTCTTCAGCTTCAGCAATCCAGTCCACATAAGCCAATACTTTTATTCTCAATTCTGTTTAGTTTAGTTAGATTATAACTCCCACCTCCCCTCACAGAATAACTGTACTGCCAGAGTTTTTTCTCAGAGAGAGCCTGTAGGGAGGACTAGAACCACTCCATCTGTATCCTAATGCTGTAAATCTTTATGGAAGCAGACCAAGAACTCTTTCTCCTGTAGAGTGACTGGCAGGCTTGAATTTCTGACCTTCCAGTTGTGAGTACTAACCATTGCACTGTGCCCCTAGTGCTCCAGTTGGATTACACTTGGCCTAGTCCGCAGGCAGTTCCCCTAAAACAAAGGTTGTGCCTCATTGGCTGTTGCAATCCTCTGGTATCTCCAAGGGAGAAGGGCAATCTGCTCCCCTGAGATTTACAGCCTTGGACACTCAATGGAGGGTCAGCGCTGAGCAGCTTCTGACTCAAAAGCAGGGTGGTGGTTGTTGTTGTTAAGTGTCGTCAGTAGTAGATGACTCATAGCGACCTTATGAATGAAAGACCTGAGCACTGTTCATAGAGTTTCCAGAGGCAAGTCATTTCGGAAGTGGACGCCACTCCTGCTTCCAAGCTTATTTTAATTGGGAAGCTCCACCAAACACTGTCCACTATTACTGCATTTGACACATAAGTGTCCCAGTGTTCAGCATACAGCAACCACGAGTTAACTCTGTACAGCTATGCACAGACCAGGGCTATACCACTTAGAAGAATGTTTGACAGGAAAACAATTTTAAATGGGTTTTTTAATAGGAGGCCTTGGGAAGCTCTGGTGGCCTAGTGGCAAGGAGCTACAACTACAATCCCAAAGGCACACGGTTCAAATCCACCAGATGCTCTGCCGGGGAAGGAGGGACAATCTCCTCCTGTACCAGTCAGATCTGATTTGACGGTACACTCACACATACACAAAAAAAAAAAAAATAGGAGGCCTTATCACATCTCCTCACTTCCCTTAGCAAATCAACATTTCACTCTATTGCTCACCAGTCCCAGCCAACAGTTTCTGTGGAACCAGCTGCTGTAGATGACTTTCAAACTGGTCTCCATGTTCTTCAGAGTCTGTATTCTGGCTCCTTAGAGAATTCCATGTGACTTGGCATTAATCTTTTCTATCTCTGTATCTTTGCTTGCTTGTTTAGTCTCTTTTCTATCCCAAAAGAGAACAACTCCTGATATACCCTATATTAATCCTATCTCATAAAAAAGATAACCCATTCTCAGGTGGAACAGTCACAGATGTTAGGATTTACAACACACATTCTTGCAGGACATAATTCAACCCTTTGACAACCCCATTCCCCATAAAAGTTCATGTTCTTGACATATACTAAACACATTCATCCCACCACCGGGAGCTTTAGTGGCTTAGTGATAAAGAAGTTGCACCGCCAACCCAAAGGCACAAGGTTCAAATCCACCAGGTACTCAATAGGAAAAAGATGGGCAACTGAACCTTACCGCCTATGAAAACTGATAAGAGGCTGAACGATGAGTTGGCACTGACTTGATGGTACATAACACAAACAAAATCCCATCACAGCATTCTAAAGTCTTAAAATTGACAGCAAGTCCAAAATCTTATCTTCTAAACAATCTAAAACAAATACTGGTGACACTTTAGTTGCACTCGATCTTGGGGCAAAATTCCTCTTCATCTGTGACTGTGGAGCCTCCACACACTGTTTTCAAAGCATAATGACAGAGCACCACAAGGTAGACATTTCCATTACAATGAAGAAAAGAAGGATACTGGGCACTGAGCAAGTCTCAAATTTGGCAAAGTGATTTATATCAGCTATTAAAGTTTAAAAGTAATGCTCTATCCTTTGGCTCCCTCGGCTGTGGGCTGGGTCTGTCCTGCCCCTGGGGCATGGCACTTCCAATCCATCAGCTTTAAGCAATGTATCTAGCCCCACTTCCCTGGCACACTTAACAGCGGCCCCACACTCTGGAACGAAGTTGGCAAAGATCTGTTTCTTTGAAACCTAAGAGATGGTGGTTCCCACCTTATGAAACTGACATGGTTCTGCTTCTCATGTTCCTTCCAGCAATTCTCCTGATTTCTGAGTTGCTCCAGGGATGGTTCTTTTCTTTTCTCAGAGTAAAACAGTTGTAGCTTCTTTGGCCTCTTTTGTGCCTGTAGAATTCCAAGAGGAAGACAGTTTCCTTTCCTTTCACCCTGTATCTGACCCCTTCAGTATAAGCTGATGCATCTGCTGTGGTGGCAATTGGTTAGAGCCATCATTCACAGGCTTAATCTTTTAAATAAATATCTGTGTAGCCACATCCTTGGTAAAATCCTTGGTGAAAGAAAATACTAGAATGCATGTCCTAAGTTTGCCGAAAAAAATTTTCCCAATCTTTAGGTTCTGTTTCATTTTACACAGCACTTTTAAGACATCCTTTTCCTCCTGAAGTTTACTATAACCAGCAAGGAGAAGACACATGGCTCCTTTAAGTTCATGCTTAGAAATCTCACAAACCAGATGTCCGAGTCAATTACATAGTAGTTCTATCTTCCACCAAACATCCGAATATAATTCAGCCAATTCTTTGCCATGGCATAAAGCACCCCCTTTCTCCACTGTCCAATCACATAGTCATCATTTTGTTTTAAAGCCTCACCAGAAGCACATTTAATGTCCACATTTCTAGGAACATTCTGTTGTTCGTGCCATAATGCATTCTCCAATACAACAGAAACATTCTCTGTAGCTCTTCTTGCTACAAATGGCTTTGACATTGGTAATTCTAACCAGAGTACTTCGAAGACAATCTAGGCTTTTCCAATTAAGCATTTTAAAACTCTTCCAGCCTTTATCCATTACCCAATTCCAAACATCATTTCTATACTGTCAGTATTTGTTAGGGCAACAGCCTTACTCCCACTGCTAAATTCTAAGTCATTCAGTGCTGCTGCTGCTGCAGCTGCTGCAGAAGTACAACTGGAAGGCTTCAAAAACAAGTCTTTTCTCAGCCAAGGAGGCTTAAGATCTGAATGTACGCTGCCGCTCTTAAAGGCTTTCCCTAGGAGAGCTCTGGTGGCCTACTGGCAAGAAACTGCACTGCAATCCCAGAGATAAGCGGTTCGAATCCACCAGATGCTCTGCCGGAGAAGGAGGGGCCATCTCCTCCTTTATCAGTCAGATCCAATTTGACAGCACACACACACACACACACACACACACACACAATTTTTTTTTTTTTAAAAAAAGGCTTTCCCTGCTGGCTCTGGAGGATGGCCCTGGTTTCTTCTACACTGCTCCAGGATGATCAAGTGCTTTGGCATCTCTTCTTGCTTCTTCTATCTCTACTTGCTTATTGGGCCTAGCCTTATAAGAGACTAACTTAAAACCTATCCTAAATTATTAATCTGGCCTCATCAGTCTAACAAAGAAAATCCATTCCCAAATGGAATACAACCAGAGGCACAGAGGTGCACATTTAGGGAGGGTGTGTTCCAATCCCTAACCACTACCTGGACATTCACTCTGTTCAGCAGGGGCTTGGCCTGCCATTTCTCAGCAATGCACGTATGCATCATGTGGGGTAACGCACAGAGTCCCACAGATGGTGGCTCGTGGGCTTTCTCCCATCCCAAACTACAAAGAGACTCAGAAGACCTTCTCTAACTGGGACCCCGTGGTCCTCTTTGATCTTCCTAGAAATACGAGGAAAGTGCTGAACCCACAGTAAAGACGAGATGCTCGAAGGGAAATTATGTCTCCACTTCATTCTTCTACTTTGCTCATTTATTTTGATGAGAAGACTAAGTTCCAGATTAGAAAAAAGACTTGTCCATGATAATATGCAAAGCAGACCATAGGGTATCTTTAGAATATGATAGGAATGCCAGGAGCCAGGGGTCCTTTCACGGTCTCTTCTCTCATCCATACCATGGGTAACATCCTTCCCAGATCAACAGCTCCAACCTCGCCCACACATAGCAACTCATTTCTTCCTCTCAGAGAACTGGCCTAGAACAGTGCGAAGTCCTCAGCAGAATCAATGCTTATATATCAGTAACACTACCGAGTCATTCATCATCAGGGCTAAGACCCACCGAATACCAAACTCTCTTCCAGAGCCCACTGTGACTAGAAAAAGAAAAACAGGATAGATGGAAAGGCCACAAACATTAACTCCTCCACACCTTTAGGGAGCATTTCCTTTCAACACACACATTCTGTTTAGCTTCTGTGCCAGAACTAGGCAGTGCTGGAGGGATTCCACCTAGGGTCCAGATGGTAAAGCTAAGTCCCAGAAAAGTGAAAGGGGTCAAGTTGGACTGGAACCAGCTTTGGCCTGACCCACAGGCTCAGATCAGAGGATTTCTTCTTTATCCAGCCTTTACTCTAAGGTGCCTCATCTCCTCGGATGCTACAAGAGTGGGAAGCCTTATGTCTACGCATATCCACTGCCTTCAGTGTTTGCTGGACATGGGGGCAGGAGCCATGCCAGATACAGTGGCTGGTGACAGAGCAACTGCCCAACTGCTACCATGACATGATAAAGCAATTAAAGAAGGACATAACAAGATGAAAGAGTCACGAAGGCGCAGTGCTCAAAGCACTCCCCTACTAACTGAAAGGTTTACATTTCATATTCACCAGCTACTCCACAGGAGAAAGATCTGACAGTCAGCTTCCACAGAGATATCCAGTCTTGAAAACCATACAGGGCAGTTCTACTCTGTCCTGTGCAGATGCTAAGAGTCAGAATTGACTCAATGGCAGTGGTATGTTTTTGGAGGGGTTTTAGGGGTTTTTTTAATGATGGAATAATGTAAGAAGGGGTGACAGAAGTTTCTGTGCTTTAACAGCATATGAAAAGAATCCTGAATGAGGGTCAGAAACAGCTTCCCTGAGGACATGATGTGAAAGCCAAGCCTGAACGATATGCAAGTGTGGTGTAAGCGGGGTAGAGGGGACAGAGTGGCACTGTTTGAGGACAGATCTTGTGCATGGGTCTGGAGGTCAGAGCTCCTTGAAGAAGGGGCTGAAACATTGAACGTGTGAGCAGAGGACAGCAGAAGGGTCTGGAGCTTTGAGGATGTACTGAGACCCTCTGCCATATTTTATCAGTAGAGATGTCACTCTATTGAGCCACAGGGTTGAGGGGGAGCAGTAACAGAGAGGGGAAGAGGTCAGAGTGTTGAGGGGCTCAGGGAAGCTCTGTTCATCAATGAGGACTAGGCCAAGCCACCCACCTTGTTGAGTCTCTGGATCTCCTTTTCCTGGTACTCCCGTTGGCGAGTGAGTGGGCTCAGCTGGTCCTGCAGGTACTTGATCTTCTGGCGCAGTTCCTTGGCCTCCGCTGTCAGGTTCTCCTTGTCAGTCTGTGGGAAAGACAGGAGTGAGTAATGGGTCTTCTCCAGGAAGCCTGTGCACTGCCTGTGCCGCCCCTAGATCCTCTTCCCTCCCACTCCTCATCCAGCAGCCATTCCACTGGCCGTGTGCCATGCTAGGCAGAGGTTTCGGCTGCATAAAAGTCTCTGAATTCTAACACCAGCTCTGCCATCAACTCTCTGCAACATTTCAGTCCTCTCGTCTCAGCCATACCAAGTCTCTGCTGTGGATATGAGGTTCTCAGGTGGACTTCAACGGGTCTGTGAGCCCCAAACCTGAGGGCAAAATTGTGTGTGTGTGTGTGTGTGGTTTCCTAGGGGGAAAAGACTAAAAACTCTCCTTATTAGACTCTCACAAAGGACCTGTCACCCACAGAAACAAACATAATGTAATTCACGAAGTGCTCTTTCTCAGAGAAACCAGTGAGGCCCTGTGGGGAAAAACAAAGACTACCAGAGCTCAGAAAAAATAACTCTTCAAGGTAGAAGTGCTACTCCCAAACCCATTCTGAACAAAGCAGGGCTGCTCCTTCACCCCAGAGGCCTTTGGAGAGTATCAACGCCCTCCTCACTATGGGAAATGGAAAGCCCGAGGGAGAAGGAATTGCTTTCACCCAAGGCCATACAGTGAGCCGAGATGGAATCCAATTCTCCTATTCTAGTGAGCTCTTCAACCAAAGAAGTGTTTAAAATAGGGGATGGCAGCACGAGGTGGCTGAAAAGACCACTTGAGTAGGGTATACCAAGGCCAGCTAACTACTTCTATGTGTATATATGTGAGGGACAGTCCTAGTAACACAGTAACAGTGGTTTTATTTGGGTAAAGGCCCAGAATTGAGAGCTCAAAGTAGTTAAGGAAAACTTTTGTTTTAGCTGTACTGTTTAAACACTTTACAACTATATATCCATATAATGATGAAGATTTGGCAGCCTAGTTGTGAGGACTTGCACTGCCAACCCAAAGGCACATGGTTCGAATCCACCAGCTGTTCCATGGGAGAATGATGGGCAAGTTCCTCCTGTGTGACTAACAGCCTCTGAAAACCTGCCAATGGGTCTGCTATGAGTTAGTTCCAACTCGACAGCATATAATAATACCGTTTATATAATGAGAGGATTGGTGGTTCTTGCCTTCTGTGCAGGAGACTGACTCAGGTTTGATTCCTTGTCAATGCATGTCCTGCACAAGCACTGTTGGCCAGTGGAGGTTTCTATTAGTACAATGATGAGCAGGTTTCAGCAGAGCTTGAAAACTAAGACTAGGAATAAAGGACTGGCAATGTACTTCTGAAAACCAGTCAGAGGAAACCATCTAAAGTCACAATGGTCTGATCCCATTGACCACAGGGTCACCATGAGAAGGGGCCAACTCCACAGCAGCTAACAACATTGATACAATATGGACTGGGAAATAGACACAGGATTTAGTTCTCATCCCAGGGCTGCCATTTCCCTCATGTGCCCTTTTCACAAAATTCTACAAGCAGGATAGTAATATTACCAGCAAGCAACTGCCTGGTAAGGATCTGTGGGAGCTTCCAGACACCCTGCCTAAGAGGCAGCAAAGATTAAGCATGGACCCTGTGTCCCACCTTCCTAAGCTGACAGTGCTAGCAGAGCTGTGGGATCCCAGGGATTTGTCTCCTCCACTGATATGCACAAGGGGGAAAGGTCCAAGAGGCAGTTGTGAGTCACAAGATGGGACTATGCACTGAGAAAAGACAGGCAGGCTGACAAGGCTCAGATAAGGTCCTCATATCACAGGCCAATGGAGAGAACTCTGAAATTAAATCTGTGGGTGGCTTGTCCTGTCTTAAGTTACAAAAAAGGAGTCCATGCCCTGTCCTGTGAAAGTGAAGGCATCACAAGAGAAAGAAAATCTTCGAAGAACCTGAAGTCAAATGGCCACTGTTCATTCAGCTTCTCCCAGAATCCTGAAGGGCTGTGGCTTTCGTCAGCCACCCACATGGCACGTCAAACACCATTTCTTCAGGAGATCTGCTTTTGGCTCCCCAAACTGAGTCTTATTCTCCTTCATGCTTTCTAATCCCTGTAATTTTTCCATTGGAGCACTTACTGTACTTTAACTTATTTGCTTGCATAATATGCTTAACGTCTCTTTTCCCTGCAGTGGTACAAATGAACTGTTCACCACTGAATCTCTAAGGAACAAATACCAGGTGAGTGCAAGCACAGAGCTTTGTCTAAGTGCTGGTCCCTCTCAAAAACAGCCCCAACCACCCTGAGGAGCTGGCAGTGCCCACCACTGCCAACTACAGCAGAATGCCAATGACAGCCTGCCTGGTCCTCCCTGATATTTTGTGCTTCCCTGTAAGCTTTCTCTGTCTGTAAGATTTTAAGTGAGCAAAAGGTTCTTCTGCTTCCAAACAGGAAAACTTGAAAAGTAACACGTAATCCAACTTCCTAAATTTCCACATGAGAGACTGAGGCACAGATAGGAACCCTTCAGCACTAGAGCTGGTACAAGAACACTCGGGCCTCCCTCCTCCCAGGACCTGGCCTGTTCAGTTCACTCAACTTCCAGCAAATGGTCTGCCGGAGAAGACCATTTGGGGAATGACAGTCAGACTTGCCTCTTCCATTTCAATCTTGGACTTGGCAAGGAGGAGCTTGCGGTCAAAGTCTCGCTGTTTCTGCTCACGCTCAGCCTCCAGGTCAGTCACCTGCTTCTGCACATCACCCAGCTTCTGGCGCAGCTCAGTGATCTGGGGGCAGAGGCGGAGGAGGGGACTGTGAGGGCAGGGTACAGAGTGCCCTGGAACACAGGCAGGTGTCAGTGAGTCCACTAGTATTGCCGTCAGTCCTACTTCTGTGGGCCAGACTAGGGCTAGTGCTGCTGAGGAGGAAGCAGCAAGATGGAGGCTGAAGGCCCCAAGAGTGGAGCCAGGAATCTTTTTAGCCTTGGGTCCTGATAGCCCCTGTTACCTTCTGCTCGTACTGTTGCTTCATGGACCGGAAGTGCTGGTCCCATTGCTTGTTTACTTCAAGGAGCTATGGGGAGAGACTGGAATGAGCAGGAGATAAGCAGAGAAGGAACAGAGTATCAGCTTCCCCCTTCCCCAACCCAATACACATACACTCACACACATCCAGCCACCCTACGTACCCAAGGTCCAATGTACACTATCTCGAGACCTCAGTTTTCAAACTCATACTCCTTCAAAGCAATTCACGTTGATCAAACACCATAATCTACCCTTGTTAGGGTACAAGACTAACACTAAGACATGTAACTAGCATAAAATTATGGTGTACAACTATGGGACACAAATTTCTTTTAAAGGAAATCTGAGATCATGACTTAAAATGTCAAGTTTTCATTTTCTTTTATTCTTTAATTCTACTCAGAAAATTTAAACTGACAGAAACATTTGGAAAATGTGCAAAAAGGCATGTGTCCATCCACCAGTGTTCGCTGCAGCACTATTCAAAAGCACCTAAAGGTAGAAGCAATTTAAACGTCCATCACAGATGAATGGCTAAACAAAATGGGAAAGCATATAAGGGGATGGATGCTGTTCAGTCTGTAGGAGAAATAAAGTATGCAAGGAGCTTGAAAACACTACAATGAGCAATACACCAATAGAAAAGGGCAAATATTCCACAATTGCTTTTATATAAAAAGACAAAAAAGCAAACGTATATCGATCAAACTTTATTCGGTGCTTACTAGAGGTAGCAGGAAGGGCAGGAGGAAAGCTGATGAGATGGAAAAATTATGATGGCAAAAGTGTGTGAAAGATACATTTATAACAAGAAAAGAGTAGATGCTAAGGTTACTCATGTATAATCAAACATCTCCTACGGTTTGATTCTTTGGACATTTAGGATCATGGTTTCATGGAACATCATGGCCTAATAATATATAGTCAGTGCTTTCTACTTCCTCATTGATGGTGTAGTGTCTAGGGTCTTACAGCTTGTAGGTGGCTATCTAAGGCACAACTAATGTCTAGTCACCTGGAGCAACAGAGGAAGAAGGAGAGGCAGGGACAGGGGAAGGCCATGTGTCTGACTGCCTCTAATACCAACTGTTGCTTATGCCATGAACTGGACCTAAAGTACTGGGTAGTGTCCAGCTACCATCAGTGAATGTTTTCATCAAAGATTCCACAGACAAAAATCCTGATCAAAGGGGGCAAAAAGTCGAATAGAATTTCAATTTTTGATGGACTCCAGATTTTCTGGAGCCAAGAAACTTGAATAACCCCTGGAAACTACTGTCCTGAAATAATCTTCAAGCCTTAAAAGAAAAATACACCCTATAGTAATCTTAAAATGGAAAAACTGTTCTGCTTAACCAATGAAAATAGGTCTGCTTTGTAAGGCTCTTTTAAGATCATGTATATGGGATCATATTGACAAAAGTGATAGGGATGTTAGGAAACAGAGACTTTGTATTAGTAAGAACAACTCAGAAAAACAAAGTGAGAATAGTTGAAGAATGCTTTCAAGTGACTACATAGTACATATAGAAACTTCTGGATTGCTATGTATTTTATTAATACTAAAATCAACAAATAAAATTTAAGGGGATAAAAAAGATGTATACACACAACACTAACAATCTTAGCAGCCAAATTAAAGTGTAAATTATAATATAAACATTGTGAATTACTAAAAAGAACAAGGCATCTAATATTATTTCCTCAGTTCTAAGATGATACACGTTTTTGTCATATACCAGCTATTGTAACAGCTCCCACATCATTCAACATAGGCAGTTCCAAGGTGATTAGATTCATTTCAAGTGCTTCTTTAAGTCAGATTTGCAGGTAGGTTGGAACAGGTTTCTTATACAGTCTTATTTTAGTGCAATAAAAGGCTCAGTCTTTCCAAAGGTTTAAAAGCTGCATTTGCAGCAAGTTTAGGTGATTATAATAAATAATTTATTGTAAGAGTTGGTTTAATTGTTTCAAAGTGAGGAAAAATTTACATACTATTAAAGGGCAAGTAGGAGCTGTCCAAAAGTCAGAAGTTATAATATAAGAGCTTTCTATAAATAAGGAATTGAACAACAAAAAAAAATAGTCCCAATTTTCAGTAGTATTATGGTATGAAAAAATGTTCAGAACTGAGGAAGTATAATATGCTAAGAAAAAGAAAGCAATCTGTACAGCAATACCCGCATGATGTACTCTTACTTTTCTGCTTATTATACATTAATTAAATACTTAAGAGGGGAAAAGTCCCAAGGAAAAAGCTGTGATTTGCTCTAGAAGGTAAGAGTTTCTTATCTTAGAATGAACATTATATTACTTATATAACAAGAAAGTAAACCAATGCCAGGGAGGACTCTAACATTCATATGTATGTAAATTAATATGTTAATATGGATATAAATAAAAGGACAGAGGCCAGGCTTTCAAATGGGCTGTAGGCCCAGGATGAGCAGAGGCTCAGAGTCTGGGGGAGGCTCCATGCCCTATCAAGAAGGTCAGGGAGCACAGGTCCACAGACACACAGAGGTCCTTATCACTCCAGCATAACAAACGCCCACCAAATGAAAAGACTGGATGGCACTGGGGTGGGAAATGGAAAGAACATGCATAAGATACAAAGAAAGAGCCTACACTTGTGGACACTCTCAGCTAGAGGGTGGGGATAGGGTGCGGCTGGCCCTCCCTGACCCAGGAGGCAGCAGGTGAGCCCTCAGCTCTCCAACCCCCAATCTGAGGCTGAGACTTGCGTAAGTTAAAACAACCTCTCTACACTATCCAGTTTACCTTGGAAGCCTTCCTAGACTCTTCCAACAATCTCAGACCTTGCCCAAAACACCAGTTCCACGGAGTGACAGGTAGGCTGCAAGGCAGCAAATCTCCATGGGCAGATGGTTGAGCAGTCACCATGAGAACTCACCACAGTGACTTGGGGGAACCAGAGCCAGGAGATTAAGTTCCTGTTGGTCCTGGAGAAGGGAAGAGCCATCCTGAAATGCTCTCCTCCAGTGGCCTACCTCAGTGCGCTGCTGCTCCAGCATCTTCACCTTCTTCTCAGCTGTGCCCAGGGCGCTCGCCTCAGGCACCTTTCCTGCTGTCACACTGGCCTGGGAGAAACATAAAGGGGCTGTCACTGAAGCCTTGAAATAAAGATCCTCTCCTCTAAAACCCCAGCCCTCCATCTCACACCCTCCTATAGTCCTACCAAGACACAGCTCTACATCCCAGCCTAAGTCTGCCTTCCATGAACCCAACAAGAGAGTATCCCCTCTCCCTGACCCAAAATCACTGCTGTGCCCTCTCCTTCCTGTTCCCTTCCCACAACCACTTCTTGCTCTGCTTTGGGTCCATCTCCAAGTGCCAACTACCCCATTCCCACATCCCTCGAAATCTTCCGGCCTTTAGAAGGTCAGAGCTGTGTATTTCTTTAAAGTTTTCTAAAATGTTTCTTTTTAAAACACTCTTAGAAAGAAACCAAAACACAGACATGCCTGTATGTGTGAATAATACATATACACATATTTCCGAGTATCATCCACTGAGAGCTTGGAGTGGTGATACCAAAGTCACAATGTTCCCACCAGTGCCCAGATAGTGGTTTCTAAAACCATTCTAAAAAGTGAGCATGATTCCTTGGAGAAATGGGTCCTTTCAGGGCTGAGCCAGGGGAACAAGAAAGAAAAGACTGACCATCTTATAGAGCAGAGAGCAAAGAATTAAAAAAGAAAAGAGGTTGAGAACCACCAAAAGGCCACAGGAGTCAATATGGAAGAGCTTCTAATGGTCCAATGTGGAATAATCTGAACAATTAATTATAATTCAAAGAATAAAATATCCTTAAATTCACACTGATACAATAAATAGCTAAGGGCATAAATGAGGGGAAAGGGACTACTCTTCCTGACAGAATTCTCATGCACACACTCAGAAAGAATGAAGGGAACAGAAAATTACTGTTAGAAACCCCACTAACACCTGGTACAGGTGAGACTGGCCTATGGTGATACTAGTCTTTAGTGAGCAAATAACATGAGAAAATGAAGGTATTGACATGGCCTCAATGTTTTTCCAAAGTACGCACTTCAAATTTATTAGCTCTTTCCTGGGAGAAAGAGGAGTAAATTCTTCCCATGCATATTACTGTCTATGAAGATAAGCTGAAGGGTCAGCTACTGGTCAGTTCTGACACAATGCTAACAGTAACAGTGACATTTTTACATCAAAATAATTATTTATTAACCACAAAGGGAAAAACAGTAACTTTATTGTGAGGAAACCTGACGGGCATTACCATATCCTAAGGACAAGTTTAGCCATCACCAGTAAGATGATCTGCTGGCACCATCTGCCCTTCTATGATGTACTGACAAGGGTGCACTGCCACTTTTGTGATATCCCTGCCCAGGACACACACCTTCAGTGAAGTCATTAGGGAACACTGGGGAGAATATCCATGTGGAGGGATATTCTACAGAATACTCTCCAGTACAACTCAAAAGTATCAAAAGTCATGAAAGACCAGGGGATTCTACCACAAGAGGGAGAGCAGACTCAAAGGTCATGGCAATTAAATACAATGTGGAATATTGGGTTAGGTCTAGGAATTGAGGTGGACAAGTGAGAAACTGCTGAAAGCTGAATAAAGTCTGTAGTTTAGTTAGCAGTACTGTACTAATGGTCATCTCCTACTTATGAACGAGCCTGTACGATTCTGTGAGCGTGAGGACAAGCTGGGTATAAGGTGTACCGGACTCTTCTATAAGTCTAAAACTCAAAAAATCCAAATGCACTGCTGTCAAGTCAACTCCAACTCACAGTGACCCCTCTACCAGGCTTTTGAGGCCATAAACTGATGTGGGGAAGACTGCCTATCATCCTTGTGCCAACCATCAGCACAACATGTAACACTGCACTATGTGCTTGGTGTTAATAACAGCTAAGATACCAGAGCTCCTTAAGTAAAAAAAAAAAAAAATCCTTAAAGATTTATAAAAAAGGAAAGTGCAGAGCAAACAGCAGAACAAGGGTAGGAGTCTAGAAATTGAGTCCTTACTGTTCTATCTCCAAGCCCCTACGTGGCATAGGCTAAGATTAAGACTTCTCTGGGCCTCAGTACAATGAGCCAAAAACAGAAGATGGTCTCCAAAGCCCCTAGGTGGACCTCTGAAATCCTGTGCTCCTCTAAGCATTGTCTTGGAGTGCAATTTGCTCTGGGGCACTGCTAATGTTCTCCACCCTCAGTGCCTGCCCAGGCCCCATCCACACTGCCTGCAGCATGGGGACATGAGCAGAATTTGTGAAGCTCCAGTGCCACCTAGAGGCTAAGATCTAAGATCTAGAAATGCCCCATAGTACCTCACGCCTGGGCTGGGCTGACTTCCGGGTGGATGAGCTCCTCTGAGAGATTGGCCTGGCCCAAGGAGGGAAGCTGTGTTCAACAACGGATGTCAGTGAGGTACAGAGGATAAAGGGGGCTCACGGATGGTTCACCCTTAACCTCCATAAACAAAAAGTGTCAATGCAGAGGACAGGTAGAGCAAAGACCTGGACTCAACTGACCTGGCTACCAGCAGGTCTGCCCCACGAGCTAGGGGCTGCAAGCCCACTTTACTGTGTTACATCATCACAAAGCCTTTCAAACTCTAACTCACCACTGCTCAGTGGGTTCCATATCACAGCAACCCTCCAGCAGATTTCTATCTTGATGGGAGCAGACCACCTATCTTCTTTGCTGATGAGTCAAATCACTGGACATCTACAACTTTTGGGTTATTAGGGCCACTACAGACACTCTGGGGAAGGTAAGAGTATCTGGCCTTTGGTGGGCATCAGGGATGGCAAGTTGATATAAAGAACTTTAGGAGAGCTCAGAGAATGCGACACTTGAGTGACTCTGATGATGAGGGGGATCTGCAGAGTCCACAGCATCTCCACAAAACCAGATCAGCAGGCTGCAGTGCGAGGGGGCAAGGGTTAGCCCAGTCTGCTCAGGTACCAAAGTATTCCTGGCCACAGCCCAGCGATGCCTAAGAGCAGGGACTCCATGAACCTCAATCACAAGACTGTCCAAATCTATTTCCACAACAGTGAAATGGAAAAATAATCACGGCCCTGCCTGACACAGTGCTGGGACTCAAATAAGATAAAGATTCGCTCGCCCTCAGCAAACTCCACGCTGCCACCCAGCACAAGGAACCAAATTATTAAGATCATTACTACCATTACAAAGGTGCAGGATTTATTGAAGGCAAAACTTCAACTTAGTTCATTCCAGTGAGACCCCCTCCAGAGAATGTGAATCTCCACCCTAGACAGTCAGTCTGAGTCAGAATGTACAATCCAAAAGAACCCCAGGGGATTCTTACAGATCCCCGAGTGATTGTTGTTAGAGTGTTGATTCCAATTCCCCACATCTGAGGTGGAACTTCAAAATCTTAGCAAGGGGTTAAAATGAAGAGGTTCAAAATGCAAGTAAAAGACCTCAACCCTGCTGTGCAGTCACTGTACCACATTATAAGGGGAGAAGTAGGGGGAGAAATGGGGAAGGGATGTGGAGTAAGGTCCTGCTTGGAGAATGGCTGCATTTCAGAGATTCAGGGGAGCAGGGAGGGGGCTAAAGGGTAAATGTAACTCAAAGGAGTTTAGCAGACCCCTTAAGGCACCCACCGTCACCCTAATTCTGCCAGAAAAACAGAGACAATGAACTGAATCTGGGGAGCTATTTTTTATCAGAGAGACACTGACCAATCAATGTTCAGGGAATGTGCCCAGACTGAGAGCTGTGCAGCCTGGAGGCAGCTTATGGGACTCAGAGTTACAGTAACTCCCAACGGCTTTGGAGCCTGGGTGTCAGAGAGTGGGATGCTCTGCAGGTCTGAAGGCAAAGTAAGGTCAGAGATGTAGAAGCTCCAGGGTGGTGGACATCAGGCCAAGCCAAGGAAAGGTCTCCTAACAACTAGAACTCAGGCACAATGAGCAAAAAAGAGCTGGGTGCCAGCATAAAAAATTTTATAAAGGAAAATTCTGAGTCCATACCTGCTGGTGGCTGTCCACCACCTTCTTCCCAGTGCCTTCCATCTTTGGGGTGTCTGGTTGTCCAGGGGAACTCTCTTTGTGGCTGCTGCACATCAACAACTTCTTAAGCTCCGTATTTTCCTCCCTGGGTTGGAGACAAACAGAGATGGGACCAGGGTGGTCCTGAGGCAAGGAGGCTCTGGGGCCTCAGACCCACTTCTATAAGCTGCAGCTAAATCCCTGGGATTAAGGCACATCCTGAAACCTGCCTCAAGCAGAACTAATGAAAGCATCTTCAGGCTGCCTTACTGACAACTGTGGGCCTCCCTAGAGGGTTTCCCCAACTACATGCCTCTATATATGAGATTGCCCTTAGCCAGAATTCATTATTGTGGTTTCATTTTCAGTGTACTAATTTCCAGAGTTACTGTCTATTTACTACAGGTAATGCTGTTTTCCATTTACCTTTATGAAAGTTCTCTTAATAATAATTTTAAATAGGAACATGAACCAAAGTAAAATGTGAAGAAACTAAGGTAGATAATATGGCACACAATAAAAGTGGTGAAGTGGATTTGAGTCTGACTGAAATACAGAAACCATTTCTTTAATTCTAATTGCCAGCTGGGTTTCCCCTTTATAGCAGAAAAGTAGAAGGGGGAAAAAAAAGTGGCTTTCCCCAGGTTACACTGTGGGAACTTATACGGGTCTTCCAACTCATGGGTTTTCCTTCACTTTGGGGCTTTTAGACCCATGGATTCAGTCACTACAGCTAGAAAACTCCCAATGACTTTGTCCACTCCCTCGCGGCTGTGGAGTCAGTTCTGACTCACAGCAACCCTGCCCTGGGTGTTGGAGACTGTAAATGACAATGTGAGGGGACGGCCCACTTTTCTCTCACAGAGCAGCTGGTGGATTCACACTGCGAGGCCTTCGGGTTAGCGGCACCACAACCTGCTACGGACTATACCACCAAAGTTCCCCACACACCACAGACTCCTGGTCATCCAAAAAGAAAAGCACACATGCTGATTCAAAAATGGCAAGGTGCTCAGACAATTTACCATTACTGTGGCCACACTTCTATTCCTTCTCTTCCCTACTGATTCCAATGGGAAAAACCTGGAACGTGAGTCCTGCTTTAACCCACCTCTCCCCAGCATGTCCCAGATCATATGGGAATGGGAATCAGGAGACCAAGCTCCTGAATTGAGATCTGAAGCAAAAACTGAGGTCTCAAAACAACAGACCTCTGTGCTTCAATGTCCCATCTGCACAGTGAAGGGTTTGGTCTACAGAGTCTCTAAGGACCCCGCTAACTCTAATAGGCAAGACTGGTATTTCTCAGTCTATGGTCCTGAGCCCATCTAAAGTAGAAACACAGAGGCTTTTGGTAAATGGCTGACTCAAGTTTCACCTCAGATTCTGAATCAGAATCTTGACACAAAAAGAAAGATCATGTGTGGAAACGTCTAATATCCCACCTTTCATGATGTTCATACTCAACCCACTAGCACAGATGCACGCTCAGAGCAGAACCAAATGGTGACCAGCAGGGGGCAGCAAAGCCCGGCACCCTCTTCAAATAGCCAGCTAGCTGGCCAGCCATTAGCAGGTTCAGTGAGCAAAGTTCCCAATGAAAGAGTGCTATGTGTACAGACTTTTTTTTCCTGAGGCTCTCTAGGACTGCTACGGACACTCCCCAAAGTAATAAAGGGTCAGAGTTTATTCTGTCTCATTCACAGAGAAGAAATATAAAGACCAAGGAGAGAGATTAAGTCTCCTGGCATCCACTGCAGGGTTCTGGGTCTCAGAGCTTTCAGCAATCATCCAGGGTTTTGCTAGAAATCCTCACTGTGCACCCATCCTCCTTTCACCATCCCTGCTCCTGAGGCCTGGATTTACCGAAGCCTCTCGGCGGCCTGATCCCTTTGTTCCAGGCCCTTGTCCAGCTTGGCCTTCAGGACCTCGTTCTCCTTCCGAAGCTGCTCACACAGGGTCTGCAGGACAGACAGGTAGATGGGGGCAAGGGTAAGGGTGGGTGTATATCCCAAATCAAACAGAAGACAGGAGAGGTTAGAGCCTCCCCTGGTCCCAACTCTGATCCCTCTGGCCTGGCCCTCCTCTGACCCTTTTTGTGACAGGTGGGAGCCAAGCCAAGAGACCATCAGGCTCCTCCACAATCGATGCCCTTGGAGACTAGCTGTGAGGAGGAGCCTGACCAAGGATCTGTATCAGGGCCCTCTACTCCTCCAAGTGTGAATGCGCCCTTCTCCCTCAGCGCCCTTCCCACAGCCCACAGTGCTCTTCCCTCCAGCCCTCCCCTGGCTGACTTCTACTCCTCCTTCAAGTTGCTGTCCCTGCCTCCAGACCTCAGATAAGCAAAGTCATTTCCATTCTCCTCACTCTGAAGACCTGAGTCTCACCCTTCTTGACAATGGTGACAATTCTCTCTCCTACTGCTATTGAGTCAGAACTGACTCAGAGCTGACCCTCCTGTGGGTTTCCTATGCTGTAAACCATATAAGAGAAGACTGCTTATCTTTTTTCCTCTAGAGAAGTTGGCAGATTTGAACCTCCAAAGGCATGGCCTTGGTGTTAGCTGCATAATGCTCTACAGATTACACCATCAGAGCTCCCTACTGTTGTCACTGGGTTCAACTACCTACCACTCAGAGCAAACCTCTGAACCAGGCATTGGAACCTTTCCTTTCCCTGTGCCGTCCTCACACTCTCTGGAGGCTCAACTCCATTAGTCACTTGGGAGAGCTGTGTACCTGTGTCATGACTTTCCTCACATCTTTACAAGCTCACAGAGGTTGGGAGATTACTCCCTTCTCCAACCCTGCTGGTCACATGACTACCAACCCTTAGCTCACTCAGGAGCCAGCACATGGGTAGCAATGAACTTTCTGAAAAACACGTGACTGAATGAACACTGAATAAATGAATGAACGAGTGAATCAGTGAGTCCTGGGATGCCTGCAAGCGCTGTCAAGGCAATGGCAGATGGCGGGGCATTTGGTTGAGACCTCACCAGTTCCTTTCTGTGACTCAGGCTCCACTTTTACTAAGGCTGAGTTCCCTTCTCTACAAATGAGACAAGTTATTTTCTACCTCCTTCCCAGGGTTGCTGTGGGAGTGAAAGTCCCTGTGAACTGGACAAAATGTGAGGACTTATTTAGAAGCACTTCAAGGTCAAGGTGTGGGGCTCAGAAGATTTGCCAGCCACTCCGTGCCCGCCAGATGAGCAGGAAAGGTAAGTGCTGCGGACGTCACTGTGATGTTATCAGCACTGAGATATTTTAGAGTTCAACAAATGCTTACTGAGCACCTCACATGTGCCAGGTATGTGGCTAGGTACTTTCCCAGACACTGACTGTCTCGCTGAAGCCTCATAAACCCCTACACAGCCCCCAAAGCTGAGTAATTTATCTCTGTTTTAAAGGAAGGAAAACAGAAGCAAAACAATGTGCATGAAGTCATACAGCTGCTAAAAATTCAGGCTGGAAGTCAACTGCATCTGGGCAACTCTAAACTGGTGTCTCTCCCCACTGAGATGACAGACCAGAGGGAGGGGTCCAGAGAAGACTCCTTATGGCATGGTCTGACTGAGGGTGGGCCAGGGCCAGTGCTATTCACTGAGCACTCACTCCCTCGGCTCTCTTCCATGTTCCAGGTCCCTTACAGTTGGAAGTAATCATGTGACTAGTTGCAGCCAATAAAAGATAAGCTTAAATGATAAGTTACTTTTACACTGGCCTTTACACTTCTACAAGTCCTGGGTAACACAGTTAAACTGGCAACCTGAACCTACTCAGAAGCACTTCACAAGGAAAGTCTGGAGATCTGCTTCCAAAAGATCCAGCCAAAACCACCCAAGCCCATTCCTAGTCTAGTGGAACCAATTGCAACATCTTCCTCCCACAGGATACCTACCTAGTGTGTTCAAACTGCTGCCTTTCTGGTTAGCCACTGAGTGCTTAAGCACTGTGTCACCAGGGCTCTTCCCAAAAGGTCACAGCCTTGAGACTAATTCTGACACACATGTGGTCACCATGAGTTGGAACCAACTTAATGGCAACTGGTTTTCTGTTTGTTATGTGGAATTCTTTTCTCCCCCCACATTACGGCTAATGTGAATGTGGCATATTCCAAACAGTACTAGACAGTGGGGCCTGAGCCCCTAATTAACTACGGAGCAGGAGCAAGCACACTATGAGATAACACTTATGTTATATGAATAACAAGATTACAGATCTGTTTGTTTCCACAGCAAAATCCAGCCCTTTCTGACTAAGGCAAGACAATCTTCAGAGGGCTAGGTATGAAGTCACACAGCTGCTAAGAATCTGAGCTGGAAGTCAACTGCATCTTGGCGACCCTAAACTGGTGTTTCTCCCCAGTCACGGAGATGACAGACCAGAGGGAGGGGTCCAGAGAAGAATCCTTGAAGGTGTGGTCTGACTGAGGGTGGGGCAGGGTCAGTGCTATTCACTGAGCACTGGAGGAAACAGCCTTGAAGTGGAGGGTGGCTAGATGTGAGGGATTTCCAAGATAACAAAACAGGTGCAGAAGCTGTACTAACATGAGGCACTACTGTTGGTTCCCTCAGGCCTGAACCATACCTGGCCTTGATAAATGTTTGTTGAGTGAACCAAGAAATAAATGGGTGAATGAAGAAGAATAAGATTATCCTACCTCCACCCACAGGCTGGGTATTTACCCAGGATGCCATGGCCTTGGGTGGGGCCCCCAGGGAGCAGAACATACTGTTCCTCCTATGAGGAGGCAGCAATGAGGCCTCACCTTTCCTGCCTTCCACTCTGTTTGCTCAGAGACTCTAGGTGAGTGGCCTTGGCACAAGCTGGTCCATGGATAGAGGTCTTTAGAGGTCATCAATATCAGCACATTTTATTAGAGAAGCTAATGGTGCTTACGTGTGAGTCTATTGTTCATTCATTCATGCTCCAAATATGTATCCTAGTACCAGGTACTAGGACACAGTGGTGAGCAAAAGGAAAGGCAACTGGGCCCTTTCATGAATCTTACATTCTATCAGGGAGCACAAAAGAAAACAAAAGGTAAATAAACCACCTAATAAGAAAATTATTACAAAATATAGTAACAGCTAAGAAGGAAACAAAAAAGGGTCTAGCATAAAAATAACAGGTTGGTGGGATCCCCTTTTTGCCAAAGCCTGACATCTATTCTCATTTCAAAACAAATCAAACAAAATAAAAATCAACATCCAGCAATGGTCTCATTCTATGCAATGCACTCAGCTTTTACACCGCAGAGGCTCACTAATATTGTCCTACTGAACACTGAAGTTCACTCTCTCGGCTGCTCCAATCTCTGTTCCCGTGGGCCCCTTCACTCTCGGTGGGACAGGAGCACCAAGCTCTCCAGAGTCCTCTCTATCTCTGTACCTATACCCCACATCCCTCTTCACGGCAGGTCTCTAGGCTGAGTGTTCTTGTCAACCCAAGTCCCTTCCAAAGTCATACAAGGTGGTCTCCTTCCACCTATTAGTGCCACTTGAACGTGTGCTGATCCTAATGAGGAAACACATTTGTGGGTGACTGATACAGAAGAATCAAAGAGAGAATAAAGGCAGGTAGCAGTGCCCAGATCCTGGCCAGGCACTCCAAGAGCCTCAGTTTTTCCACTCTACAGAATGGTTACCAATTACAAATCAATGCATTCCAGCTCCCAAAGCTTCAAGACCAAGGTGCCCTGCTCAGTACAGGAGACCATTACCACACCATTACACGAGTAAGCACTTTTCAACACTTACTGTGTTCTAGGCACTGAACTCAGTACTTGTATGCTATCTCATTTAATATGTACCACAATCCCATTAGGGAGGTATTCCTAGCCCCATGCTACTGATAAGGATAGTCAGAGGCAAAGATATTGACTTGTCCAAGGCTGTAGAGCAATAAAGGCACTAATGTATCAAAAACTATATAACTTCAAAGCCTGGCCTGGTCTGGGAAGGAAATCAGATTTTATTCCAATGGTACAGAGTTTTCAAAAGGATATTCAATTAGGGAGGCAGGAAGGAGTGACAGTCACATGGGCTTTGGAATATGACAGATCTAGGTTCAAATCCCAGTATTACCATATACCAGCTGGATGACCTTGAACCAAAAAATACAGCCTCCAGAGAACTATTTGCCTACCTGTGAAGTAGGGATAGTGATGGTTTGCACTGAAGGAGGCCTTTATGCGCCTATCCCTGACCCCCAGCTCAGGAGAACAAGGGCGGGGCTGTTCCCTGTCTACTACAGCAATTAGCTCTGAGTACCTCAACCATGACATTTGCATTCCCCTGGCCCATTTCCCAATTCCTTCCTCTTCTCTTCCTACAACTCCCTATCCCTGCTAACTACCCTGAACAATAAGTCCAGGGTCTTTCCACAGCATCATCCTTTGAAGTCCTTATGGCCTTTCCTAGCAGCCGACCTGCACCCCAGCCTCACCTGCAAGATGGAGGTCCGCTGCTCATTCTTATGCACCTTGGAGGCCAGCCGGTTGAACTCCAGGGCCATGCGGCCCAGGTGCGTGAAGAGCTGGCTGTGGTCTGGCTCCTCAGCACACACACTCAGGGTTGTCTCCAACCGCTGCAAGTGTAGCTTCAGGTTGCTGTCTTCATGGGGCAGGGGGCCCAGCTCCTGCTTGAGGGTAGGGAACATGGGTCACTTCACTACAACCCGGGCAAATACTGCCCATTCACCCTCTGCTTCCCCCATTTCTCATGACTCAGTTTCCCCATCTGGTCCCAGCTCAGCCAAGGGAAATTCTCTAGTTATACAGGTTCCCTGTCTGGGCCTGACTCACAAGGCAGGACCCAGGGCTCTCAGGCACTGGCTGTCTTGACAGCCGCAGAAGCCACCATCCTCCCACTCTGGGGGCCTCACTCTGGGCCTGTGCAAAAATAACTCATTCCCTAGTCTCTGTTGTCCTCATCTACTACGTGCATTCACCTTTTTATCCTCCCTGTGACCTCACAGGGTTCTTTTGAGGATGAATGAACATAGGGAAGGAGCACCTTGGGAAAGGCAGAGCACCATATACAGCACTACTTCTTTAGCTCAGGGACTATTAACTGGAAAGCCACACAGGGAACAAAATGGTTTGAATTTTACGTGTAAGTGGGTGTCTTCTGGGGAACGGCTCATGCAATCATCAGTTTCTCAGAGGGCCCAAGACTCAAAGCACGTTAAGAATCATGGCTCTAGGTATTTCAAAAAAATCCCCACTTAGTAAATATGTAAGTAAGACAATGAAGCACAGTGGGGACAAAGCCATAAAATTTTTCTCCTTTGTTCAGACCACTCCTCCTAAAGACACAGCCTTTGTTAGGCCAACACTGTGCCTAAGACCCACTGTAGTGTGTCATCACTCTCTCAAGTGCAGGCCCCTGCCTGGCACCTGAGGACCCACAAGCACCTCACTCCCTCTAAGGAAGCAACTGGCCAGGTTCCTCCTTCCTCCTCCTCTTCCTTCATCCCTCAGTGTCCTCTCTGCCTCTGCACCTCTGCTCATCCTCCAGGCCCTGCCCACATTACACCTCCCTAAGCATCTGTGGAGTCACAGGACATCAGAGCTTCAGGAGTCTCATTGTTCAAGTTGGAAAAGCAAAGTATGGGAAGAAAGAACTTGCCAAAAGTTACCCATGAATCAGGGGCAAAGCTAGGGCTACAATAAAAGAAAAGTTTCCTGACTTCATGCTCCAGTGTTCTGCTGCACAGACCTCACACTGTAACAATGGAAATGGACTCTACACACAACCTGGTATTTAGCTGTTGTTTGTTGTTAGGTGCTGTCAAGTTGACTGTGGCTCATAGTAGCCCTATGAACACAAGATCAGAACCTTGTCCTATCCTGCACCACTGTCACAATCTCCACGACACTCAAGGCGACTGTTAGTCACTATGCCTATTGATCTCATTGAGGGTCTTCCTCTCTTTTGCTGACCCTCTCTCTACCTTTGCCAGCAGGATGTCTTTTTCCAAGGACTAGCTCTTCCTGTCATGCCCAAAGGATGTAAGAACAAAGTTCTCCATGCTTGCTTCCAAGGAGCAACCTGCTTGCACTTCCTCCAAAACACATTGGTTTGTCCTGTGGCACCTCATTCTAGCAGGAAATAATGGTACTTCCTCAACTCTGCATTCATTGTCTTGCTGGGCCCTTCCATACTGGCCCTGAGGTAGCCAATGCTGCTCTCCAAGATTCATGGATTGCTTAGGGAATCTATGATTTCCTCATGAGCCTACAAACTATAGAGGTCAGGGATGCTGTCGTGTCTCTGCTCAGCCCAGGCTAGGCACATTAGAGAGGATAAGGAGGGACGTGTTAATCAGATGAAGTTACTGCTCCAAAGCTGCAGAAAGAGCATTTTCTAGGACACATCGCAGGAGACAAGACACAGAAAACTTTTCTACCACTCTGAGTGGCCTGGGGAAGAAAAGGCATGCTAGGAATCACTGAAAGCACGAGAGTACAAGCTAGACAACTCCTTAATTGGGACACTGCCCTGGGAATTCCTAAATACAAGAATGCGAGGATAAAGGAGCAACATTTGCCATTCAAATCCTTTTTGGAATGAGGTGATGGGAGCTCAAGGTATCAGAACAGGGTATGATTACCTATAGATTGGCTATCAAGCAGCTCAGAGAAAGGAGAGAGGAGGAGGAAAAGGCATGGTCTTAGACCACAGACCTTAGAATCATTCTCTAATATGCTTGCCATTTTAAGAATTAGTAGAATGAAGGAAGGTATAGTTGGCTAAAGCATCTAGTGTGATAAAGAGGGCTCTCATGGCCTAATGGGTAAAGAGTTGCACTGTCAATTCAAAAGCAAGGAGTTTGAATCCATCAGATGCTCCAAGAAAGATGAGCAATCCCTTTCCATGTGATTTACATCCTCAGAAAACCCACCGGCAGGTCAGCTATGAGTCAACTCTGACTCAACAGCAATGAGTGAGTGCGGTAGGTGTGGAGTGAGGATGCTGGTGGACACTCAGAGCTGATGGAGTATGTGTCTGTATGTGCATGCACACGAATTTCTGCAGAGTGGCAGGCTGACCTGCCCTACTGCACACCCTAAAGAGGACCATGAGAGAAACTGAGAGGCTCTGCAACAGGATAAATCACCTGCCTTAAACCGTCTGGGCCTTTCTGAATTCTTCTTCTCCACCCTGGCCAGAAGCCCTGCAGCCTGTGTGTGTGGAGACACCCAGTGCTTGGCAGAAGCCAACAGGGCTGGAAAATGCCCAGACTTTCACAATGGTGGGGAGCCCATGTGGCCCAAGTTGGGGAAGTCACCAGCCTTGGGATTTGCATATGTGAGCAAGAAACACACCCAGCTCTAGCCCCTCAGATGTCCCCAAGTGATCCCAGGGTCCCCAAGGGGTGTGAACAAGCCCTGTGCCTCTCACATGAGGCAGGGACTGAAACCGAGGGAATGGGTGAGACGTGCCCTGCCCATCCACTCACCATCATGCTCCTTGTGCTGCCACCACTCCCTGGCGGAGAGTTCTGCTCGTCAGCAGTGACCACTTCAAATTCAGAGGAGGTACCCTGTGCAGAGAGAATTACTAGCTTCCTGAGGGACAACATCTGGGAGACCGGAAGTTTCACTTCAAGTAAGGAAAGGGAGGGAAGCTTCACTACCTCCCGTTAGCTCACTCTCTGCAAAGAAAAGCCAGCCAAGGGTGAGTGCACAGGTCACCATTCCATGTGATACCACGAGGCAGGGTCCCTACAACTTGTTACAGGTCACTGCATGTTCTAAGGCCCCTTCACTGTCCACTTTTCTCATCTGTTAAGCAGGAATGTTAGATTATTGGACCTTGAATTCCTAACACTTTAGGATTTTATTTCCTTTTAAAAGATCTTGCATTTAGTATTTTTAAGAGCTCCATTATTTCCCCAAAGTAACCCAGGAGATGGGACAGAAGGACCTGAATTAGGATGGCCACCAGTGATGTGTGGTCAGACTTGACTTCTCTCAGTCCCAGATATCCCAGACAATATGAGAAAAATCTCAAGTTACTTCAACAAATTTGGAAAACTTTTAAAGGCTTCACCCAAATCCTGAATGGCTAAGGATCCCTAGATTTTCCCCATGTCTCAGCTATTCCCAATAGAAGTGACAGACTGCACAAAAAACTGAAAGGCTAATGGCCCATTTAAACTGTCAAATGACCCTCAAATTCCTATGAAAATTGCTCTACCAAAACAACTATGAGATAGCATCTCACCCCAGTAACAACAGCAAAATTCAACAGAGCAGCAAGCAACAAATGCTGGCGAGGTTATGGAGAAACTGGAACACTTATTCACTGCTGGTGGAAGTGTAAAATGGTGCAACCACTACGGAAGGCTGTATGGCGCTTTCTTGAAAAGTTGCAAATAGAAATAGCATTTGACCCGGCAATTCCACTACTGGAAATTTACCCTAAAGAAACTGTAACTGCCACCCAAGCAGATATATGCACACCCATGTTACTGCAGCTCTGTTTGCAACAACAAAAAGCTGGAAAACAACCCAAGTGCCCATCAACAAATGAATGGATAGAGAAGCTCTGATATACTCACACAATGGAATACTATGCAGCACTGAAAAACAAGGAACTCAATAAATATTATGCAAAATGGATGACCCTGAAGGACATAACGCTGAGTGAAATATCTCAGTCACAGAAGGACAAATATTGCATAGGGCCACTATTGTAAAACAAGATTGACTTCGGGGTTGAGGGAAGATAGAAAAGGAAGGGAGAAATGATGTATATTACATTGAAATAGATGGGAGAGAGAATAAAAGGGATATGTGAATGGGTGTTCTTGTAATTACAGAAATCCAGAGTGAAGGCTGCATAGTGGGGTGGACTTGGGGGGAGGGATTGCAAAGTTTTTCTTTTTCTTTTTTTTTTTTTCAGAGAGAAGAGTGAACTGGGGGTAAGGGGGGTGGGAAAGGAGAAAAGTACAACAATGAATGACTGGAAACCCTAAATCTCTCTAAACTTTCACTGAAATTAATAAGGGGGAGGAAAAACCAAACTGCTCTGCAAAACCAATGTCAGCCTTTCCTAATCCCAGAAAGAAGCAGGATGGATGGGTACATTCTACCTCTGGTTATGCTTCATGGCTCCCAAGAACCTAACTGTGAATGTTGGCCCTACCCTGTAGCTGCTGTGTACTATCAAATAAGAACACAGTCATACTTTCCAGCATATTTTCAGAGGTGTTACCCGCATGAAAGGAAACTGTCCATCTTTTTCCCATGGAGTGGCTGGTGGATATGAACCACGTGCTTTGGATCAGCAGTGCAACTCCTTACTACTAGGCCACCAGATCCTTTCCTAGACTCTGGAAAGTGTGCCTTTCATCTCACATTTCCTTAGTTATCGACAGGACAATAGAAAATATTCTCTTTGGACTTTTCTGTAGATTGAAGATGCTCAACGAGAAGATCCTTGGTTCCCTCTAACCTTGGTGTTACGGACTGAATTGTAACCCCTCTCCCTCAAGTATGTGCTATAAATCCTATTCCGTATACCTGAGGCTATAATCCCATTTGGGATGTGCTTTTTGTTACGGTTATGAAACATATTAGTGCTAGGGTGTATCCAGACTCAATTTCTTTTGAAATATAAGGAGGTTTCACAAACAAGTAAGGAAGTAAGGATGGAGAAAGGGAGATGCCAAGACAGCTAAAGATCATCCAGGAGCAGAAGCTAAAGAAAGACAGGACCTTTCTCCAGAGCCAACAGAGAAAAGAAGCCTTCCTCTGAAGTCAGCACCCTGAATTTAGCCTCCTAAAAAAAGAAGTTTCTGTTTGTTAATACCACCCATTTGCACTATTTCTGATACACTGCTGTTACTGTTAGGTCCTGGGGAGTTGACCCAGAGGCACAAGGATACCACGTACAACAGAAGGAAACCCTGTCTGATCCTGCACGTCCTCACACTCTACACTACGCTCCACCTCCTGCTGCCATCACTGTTGTCAATCCATCTTAAGGGGCTTCCTCTCCTTCACTGATCCTCTTCTTTCCCAAACACAGTAATAATCAAAATAACTACGATACCGAGCAGAACTTCCCATGTCAATCGAAGACAGTTTCAGAGGCCCTAGGAGAATATGAGAGGTCACACTCATCTCTTCTCCTAGCACTCTGCGGTCAGTACAGACATATCATTATGAAACTGAATAAATGGGAGGGATTACGTGTGTCATTTACTTGTAATTACCAAGGTCTTCCTGGTAAAATTTAACAATGACTTTCGTTTGAAAATAGGGAAATTGAGGCCCCAGAGGAATTGAAATTAATTCTCAATCACTCAGCAAATCAGAATCCAGGATGCTTAATTGCAACCCCCATTCCCCACGGTTCCGTTGACTTGCAGGATCTTGTCTTGACAACCTGCAGACCTGACTCTAAACACAACTTACACTGGATGGAGGTTTGGGGACTGGCTCCAGCTTGTCACTGGGGTACGTAGGATCAGAAGGTGGTGCCGGGACTTTTGTGTCCTTTCCTAGAGGATCAGGAGAGTAAGGATGAGTATGAAGCCAAGCAGAGAAGCCCAGATACCGCCCCTTTAGAACTGTTTCGGCCAGAAGAGCTTTCAGACAGAGTTCCCCATATGAGTCTGGGGAAAGGGCAGGTGGTCTCACAAGCCCAGGAAGGATGACTTGGTCTTGGAATGATAGTGACAGAGAGGTCTCTTTCCTGGCTTACTACGAAAATCTGAAGTGAGCTATTGCTCCGTGCTACCATGGACCTGTCTTAATAACAATGAAAAAGGCGATTTACAATTTACAAAGTGCTTTATTATCTTTTGTTGTTGTTGTTGTTATGTGCCATCGAGGTGCTTGCGACTCATAGCGACCCTATGTACAACATCCCTGAACTCTGTTCTGTCCTGTGCCAATCGCACCGTCTCCGACACACCCTTCCCGATTACCCCAGTCACAGAATCAATCCACCTCATAGGGGGCCTTCCCTTCTGTGCTGTCCCTGCACCCTACCAAGCATGATGTCCTTCTCCAAGGACCTGTCCCTCCTTTCAATATGTCCAAAGTATGTTAGACGAAGCCTCAGAATCCTTGCCTCCAAGGAGCCGCCCGGTTTGACCCTTTCCAGGATGAATCTGTCTGTTTTCCTAGCAGTCCATGGTACAGTCAATACTCTTCTCCAGCAGCACAGCTCAAAGGCATCAATTCTCCTTCTATCCTCCTTAGTCACTGTCCAACTCTCTGATGCCTAACAAGTGATTGCAAAGACCATGGCCTGTATCAGACGCACCTTAGTCTCCAAAGAGACACCATTGCTCTTCAGTACTTTGGAGAGGTCCCTTACAGCAGACTTTCCCATAGCAATATATCTTCTAAGTTCCTGGCTGCTGGTGCCGAGAGAGTGTTGACTGTAGAGCCAAGCAAACTGAAGCTGTGAACAATCTCAATCTCTTCACCATCCATCCTGATGCTGCCAATTGGCCAAGTGGTAAGAATCTTTGTCTTCTTGACATTGAGCCTCAATCCATATTGGAGGCTACAGTCCTTGACCCTCTGCGTGCAGTCCTTGAGGTCCTCCTCAGTTTCAGCAAGCAGGGTTGTACCATCTGCATATCGCAGATTGTTGATAGATCTTCCACCAATCTTGACCCCACATTTCTCCTCATAGAGCCCAGCATCCCGGATAATCTGCTCTGCACACAAGGTATGGAGACAGGACACATCCCTGGCGTACACCCTTCCCAACTTTGAACCATGCAGTGTTTTCTTGCTCTGTTCTGACAATTGCCTCTTGGTCCAAGTATAGGTTTCTCATTAGCACGATCAAGTGTTCTGGGATTCCCATTCTCAGAGTCAGCCACAATTTGTTATGATCCACAGAGTCAAACGCCTTTGCATAGTCAATGAAACAAAGATAGACATTCCTCTGGTACTCCCTGCTTTCAGCTAAGATACATCTAACATTAGCTACAATATCCCTAATACCACGACCCCTTCTAAACCCAGCCTGGACTTCTGGCAGTTCTCTGCTGATGTGTTGTTCCAGTCGTTTTTGGTTAATCTTCAGTAGAATCTTGCTTGCATGTGAAATCAATGAGATTGTTCTATAGTTTCTACACTCTGTTGGGTCACCCTTCTTTGGAATGGGAACAAATATAGATCTCTTCCAGTTAGTTGGCCAGGTGATTGTTTTCCAGATTTCTTGGCACAACTTGGTGAGCACATCCAGGGCAGCATCTGTTAGCTGAAATATGTCAACTGGTGTACCATCTATTCCTGGGACCTTATTTTTTGCTATTTCCTTCAAAGCAGCTTGAACTTCTTCCTTCATCACCATAGGCTCTTGTTCATATGTTGTTTCATGAATTTCTTCTGTGTCTGCCAATTCCTTTAGATACAGTGACTCAGTATATTTTTTCCACCTTCTACCTCATTCAATTCTCACATCAATTCTATACTCTCATTTTAAAGATAAAGGAACTATAGCTTGGGAAGGTCACCAATTTGCCTACAATTACACCAACAACAACTGCAAAACCGAGACTCATACGCAACTTTCCTTTCCTGAACTCCTGGGCTCTTGTTGCAGGGAACGGGGACCACCACATCACACTCTTGGGTGTTTCATGGCACTCAGCAGGGGCATTATTTAAAGGACATGTGGAGGCTGGACCTGCCCACCAAATACAGGACAGTGAACTCTAAGATCATCACTGGGTTCCATCCACCTACTGAGCAAAGATAATCATGAATGGAAAGTAATGATAGAAGGCTGTCCTATCACGTGACATAGGTGAGTCTGTAGGTGGAGACATCTGAGCTCCAGGTGTGGGGATCTCTTTCTCGAGAGCCCAGACCTTGCCTGAGACTTAGAGATGTGCCAGAGCAATGCAGTGACCACACACGTGACTTTAACCCTTAGTCACGGGCAACACCTTCCTTTTTATGACATGTATGAGACATGACATCTGAAACACACGTGTGGCAGGAGAAACGTACTGTAGCTACTTCAGGTTCTCCCTAGGTCTCATCTTCCCAACAGTCAAACAAAAGGAAGAGGTCTGGACTAGAAAGTCAAATGGGTGACTGAAAGCAGCTGCCTGGAAGGCAATACCTGGCCCTTTACCTATGTGTTGAAAATGATGCTGCTTGCTAATAGGCCTGCATCCACGTCTGGGCACGGTTGATCGTGACCCCTAGCTTTGTCAGCCTCAGGAGGGATAAGTCTCCAGTCACTTTTGCACATCATTTAAAGCTCCTTTCCAATCTGACCTTTTAAGGGATGCTATCACAATAAAATAAAAGAATGAGAAATATTCTGTTGCCTAAAGAGAGATAAATAATGGAGTTATGGGTGTCAGATAAAAAGAAAGATAAGGCAATCTGCTTCTATAAAAATGTACAGCCTTGAAAACCCTATGGAAGTAATTCTAATGGAGGCCAATGTTGAGGATTTAGGCAATTAGGGATACAGGAAAAGTTCCCCTTGTACCTGTGAGTTCAGCCAGATGGTCAAATGAGGCCAAGGAAGAAGAAGGTGGTTGGAGCATCTCATTGTCCTTGACCAGTTCCTCTGCCTTCTGCCTGAGTCTGGATGCTTCCATCTGGGACTCCTCCAAAAGCTCCCCTGAAGAGACAAGGGGAAAAGGGAAGAGTAAAAAGGATTTTCTTAACGCTACCATGGTTCAAGCCTGCTCCTGCTTCTGAGCATTAGAAGCCATGAACTTCACAGCTACCATAGCTCCCACCCACCAAGCAAGACAGAGAAAAGAAGAGGGCTCAGCAATCAGGGAAAATGCGGTTATGGAAACCTAGAGAAAACTGACCCTTTTGCACTCTCTTCCTGCCCAACTCCTTCATGGACCACTGTGGTATATGGGGGTCACCCACAGCCTAAGCTCCCAGGGTCAGTGGCTGTTTAAGGATAAAATCAGCCAGCCAGAGTCAA
The DNA here is from genome assembly GCF_000299155.1 of Elephantulus edwardii. Classification (NCBI taxonomy): domain Eukaryota; kingdom Metazoa; phylum Chordata; class Mammalia; order Macroscelidea; family Macroscelididae; genus Elephantulus; species Elephantulus edwardii. Next base: position 2,209,873 of record NW_006399880.1, on the reverse strand, counting down.
GATCCTAAAACCTCTCTAGGCTTCAACACTTCTCCAAACAGTGGAGAAGGAGAAGATCCACACCTTTCTCCCAATCTGCTGCTCCAAGCAGGGATCTGTCAAGCAAGAAGCATGCATTCTGGAAATCAGGGAGCAATCTTCACTCCCAAAGCCAGAGACCACAGACGGTAGCAGTGAGGCAAACAATGGGTGTTGGGAGTTTGGACAAGAGACACTCTGTCTGCATAGGAATCAATGAAGGCCTTGCATGAAGAAATGCCTCCGAGCTAGGGGCAGGGACCACACAGTCATGTGGAGGTGAATGAGGTTAGGTGGGTGAGGCTGTGCTAGGCAGTGTGGACAGTGTAAGCAAAGGCCAGTAGATAAATCAAGAGTCTATCCCCAGCTTGTTCCAAGCCAGGCTCTTCACCCTCCCTGGGTTCACTACTAAGGGGCCTGTGCCCTGGCTCACTTGGTAAGTTCTCTCTATTTCTTGCTGCTTCTGGAAAATGAGGTCATGCTAGGTCCATGTGCACAAACAAAGCCTCTCCCCCTCCTCCCTCTTCACTCAGTCCTGCAAGGCGCCTGATATTCTATCACCATGGTTCTGGGGAATCAGAGGTAGGAATATTATAGTCAGGGATGGGCAAGAGGACCAGAGGATAGGTGGGATAGGTATGCCAGTCCCAGGCTGCAAGGAAGGAGGTTCACAGGGAGGGTGCAGGGTCTAATTTACCTAACATCTTTATCCCTTGCATTTTTTCTTTCAGCCGGGAATTCTCTTCCACTAGGCGCTCAAAAGCTGTGGATGCCTCTCCTGGAGGTATGCTGCCCCCTGGGTCGTAGATCCGGTATGGTCCTCTCCCTTCCATGGGGGTGACTCAGGCCCTGCTGTGGTGCCCACCTGGCTGTAAGGATAACAGCAGTATATCAGGAGGCTGGCCAGGCCATGCAGGTACTGTCTCTGGGCAAGCTCTATTCTGTCAGTGCCTCAGAAAGCAGGTCTCATCACCCAGAACACAACACAGCAGTCAGGGCTGACCTGGTTATAGCCCAGTACAGCAGAAAAGTCACCTCTTTTGATCTGGACACTTGTCCTCTATTAATGCAACCTGAGATTACATCAGTTTGTTCCAGCAGCCTCACTGCAAGGCTGGTTAATCTGGAACAGCAATCAACTGTGGTGTGTAATGTAGAGTACAAGAGAGGCCTCAGGGCTGAAGTAAAACAAACTGGAGCTCAAGGCTTGTTTGTAGGGTCCAGAAACACAGTGACCTTGATTGTTCTGCTCATCTCTGAAATCCAGAACCCAGCCCAGAACTACTTATAAAGAGGATATCCAATTAGCACTTGAATGACCTAGCATCAATTCACTGAAGGACCTTGGATAGCCACCTTCCCCTGAGGACCCAGCTGTCCTATTTGCAAAATAAAAGTCTTAAACATTTAAAAGTCAGTTATCTCTAAAGTGATGTTAGCTCATTAAGGAATAAGCAAGTCAATTCCAAGTTCCATCTATATCCATTATTTTCTTTTTTTTAAAAAAAAGTCTAGTTCTTCACAAGTGCACTGACACATCACCCTCCTCTTCCTCCTCCTGTAGTGTCTCACAGAATGTCCTTCCTATTCTAATGAGGGCACACATTTTCCATCCATTTCCTACCTTCTTGTGTAGGATGTCTGGCATTGCTCTTTTCAGTTTCACTGCTTTATTTCATTTGAAACCACCTAACAATGTAATTCAGACTCCTATGACCCAACAAAGCAACTCTCTTTCCTATAATTCCCCCATCCATCCATCCATCCATCCATCCATCCATCCATCCAACCAACCAACCAACCAACCAACCAACAAATATTTGTTTAGGATTTGTTCTGTGGTAAGTACTAGTCTGGGTGTTGGGGAAGGAATGATAAGCAAACAAAATGGACAAAAATCTATCACTATATTTACATTCCAGTAAGAAGACAGATTCTTACAATATTTCAGGTGGTAAAAAAAGTCTTTGGAGGATAAGTAGTATCAGAGAGAGATTAGGATTTTCATTTAAAACTCTCTCAGGAAAAGGGAGCCCTTGTGGTGTAATGGGTTAAGTGTTAGTGTGCAAACCAAAATACTAGTGGTTTGAACCTACCAGTTGCCCCTTGGGAGAAAGGTGAGTCTGTTCCCTTTAAGGTTCAGCCTTAGAAACCCAATGGAGAAGTTCAATTCTGTCCTTTAAGAGTCACTCTGAGTTGGAATTGACTTAAAAGGCAGTGAGTTTAGTCAGGAAGGGCCTCAAGGAGGAGGAACTATCTTATCTAACCTGAAGGAACTGGAGCTAGCTACACAGCTACCTGGAAGAAGAATATTCCAGGAAGAGAGAACAATAAGTGGAAAGGCCTTAGGGTCAAAAACTGGTCCAACCTGTAGCCCTAGAAACAATTTATTAATATTAAAAGAGCTCCAGAAGCCTCCATCAGGGGCCCCCAGAAGGACTTGGGGGACAAAACCTCCCCCAAGGCAGAAAATATTGGTCAGGAATTCCCAAAGGTCTAAAACTCACACAATCCTTAAAAGAAAAGGACAGAAAGGATTAATAATACAGGCACCACTCATTAATCATCTATGTGTAAGAACCTACACTAAATGCTTCAGTTCCATTCTCAGCTAAACTGAATTAACAGCTCTACGGAAAACACTATTACCCTCATTTAATGAGGAAGAAACTGAGGCTCAGACAGGCTAAGTCATTTAGTCAAAATTATTTACATGACCAGCAAGTAAGAAAAAAGCCACAAATTTGGTTCTGCCTGATTATCAAGACTGAGACTAACTCTAGCCACACTCACATGGTAAGACACAGGACTCTCACTCGCATCATGAATCAAACCAGGCTTGGCAGACAGAAGAGAGTTCAAGTACATGGGTAGAGCAACAGTGGGCCACTGGGAAATTTCTGGGCTGTTTCTCATGCCTTAGAGCATAAGAAATAACAGGGATTTTTTTCTAAAACAATCTACATTATCATGGAATAATATAAACCATGAAAAATTCTAGCAGGTGGGATCCCTAACCTCTTCACTGGGACAAAAATGAACAAACATGGTGCACCGGCCCCACCTCCCAGGCCCTGGAGGTGCAGCAAAACCGGGCAGAGTCATAGCCCATACTCCATCCTTAGGTAGAAGCTGGAAGGCAGGTTTCCGGCTCAGGAGGAGGCGGACAGGACCGTGTTTGTGGGGAATTTAGAGGCTCGAGTGCAGGAAGAGATTCTTTATGAGCTATTCTTTCAGTTTCTTATAGGCTGGACCATTAACCAAGGTGACTATATGCAAAGACAGCGAAGGAAAGCCGAAGACTTTTGGATTTGTCTGCTTTGAACACCCCGAGTCAGTGCCTTATTCCATAGCTTTGTTAAATGGAATCCGTTTATATGGAAGACCAATAAATGTGCAATACCGATTTGGGAGTTCTCGCTCTTCTGAACCAGCTAGTCAAAGTTTTGAGAGCTGTGTTAAGATAAATTCATATAGTTACAGCAGGGGAATCCATATAATCCAATGCTTCAGCTTCCCTACTATGAGATGATAGTGCCACTTCCTAATAACACATCCTTGTCTTCGCTAAACCCTGTTACAGAGTTGGAAGCAGGGCCCAGTTCTTACGAATGGACACACCAACAACAAAATGACTCTGACCCTTATCAGATGAATAAGCGAAAGAGGCAAAAACAAACCAGTGATAGTGATATTAGCACAGAAAACAATATAGGAAATTAATATATCCAAAAGTTCCAAAAGTATAAGAAGAAAAGGTATTAGTATTGCACTCAGATAAGAGCTTTATTTACTAGGCTTAATTATCTTAAATGAAACCAAACCAAAACCCTATGTTTTCACCCAAATAACTGATTTCTTGGATGTCATTATTTAAATAGATGGTATTTTCAAAGTTAGCACTTGTTTTTTGTCTTGATTAAGGATAACATTAAAATTATATAACGTAAAAAAAAAAAACGAACAAACACAAAGTGGGTGAACATACAATGTGGGGGGTACCCACACCCTGCTGGGCCTTGCCAAAGCAAAGGACAGCTGCCCACACACGCAACAGAAAAATCATCACTCAGCCTAACGATGACTTATTTTCAACTTGAAAGGTCAAGCCCGATGTGGTCACTGACTTAAGAGACAGTGCACTTAGCACGATGAGTGGTATACAGTAAGGTGCTCATAAATGCTGTTAGACTTGAGGGGAAGCCTCCACTTGCTCCTCCTTTGGCTCAGCAAAACATCTGCTCCATATGTGATGTATCTGACCTATGTGAGCATTTTTCCATTGACTGAGCTTCCTGCAGGCAAGAGTATACATGCTTTCCTCCCATCCCGGCTGCTGCACCAGCACAGGTATGACACTTGAAAGGTGAGCTGTCATCAAAAGACGAATGGAATTCACAAATGGGGAGAATGAGAGCTGGAAGGGCTGTTCCCCTCCATGCCAGCATTGGAGACAGGGTACTGGTTGCCAGGCTGTGGACAGTAATGATAACATACTGTGAAAAAAATCCTCTCTGGAGGTGAGAAGGGAGGCCCAGGACTTTGGGAGGAAAAAAGCCACAAAGAGAAACGGGAATTTCCACGACCACTGACTTCAGACGTAGATGTCCAGCAGCAGTTCCAGGATGACTGGAGAACAGACAGAACTCTTTCTGGTCATTGTAGCTTTCTACACTCTCCTGGAGAGAGAACTAACTCATTCTAGAATGAAAGGGTTTCCAAGGGTAAAACAAAGTAGGTTCCATATCATTGGAGCCATACATGGGGAGGGCTGTAGCAGCCACAGCACGCAGCCTCCTGCCTCCCAGCCAGCAACACCTTCTTCCCCTAAACACCTGCACCACCTGCCAAGAGCTACTCACAGCCTGTCCTCTCTTGTTTGCTTATGCAGAAGGCTAAAAATGTCCTGACTCTACTCCTACCTGGTGTGGTATTGAAGTTAATAGCCCAGGAGTCCTTGGCATTATTATTAGTTCATTTAATGTGCTTCATGGGAACTGAATAGAGCAGGGAGGCAGAACTCAGAGTGGAAAAGACCAGGGTCACACAAAAGCTCTCTCCTCACTCTGCTTATTTGACCCTCTATTATAAAAACAGAGGGGCTGCTTTCCACCTCTTTCTGGGATCTGGCTCCAGATTTCAGATCCACCTAGGCACAGTTTCAGAACCAACAAACTAGCAGGTGACCCACCAACCGTGGGATCCTACCCTGCTTGTCAAAAACAGACTGTGGTGAAAATGCAAACAACTCAGAACTTCTTCCAAAACAAGGCCTCAGCCGAGTGGGGGAGACTCCCACAGCCCGCCCCAAAGGGGCCCAGGGGCTGCCCACCGGAACCAGAAAGGCCCAATCTGGCGGCAGAAAGAGGCCCTGGCAGACAGCAGGTCAGGTGGCGACCACAGAGCGTGAAGATGGAAGTGCTGTTGTTGAAACTGAAGAAGCCACCAGCCCAGAGAGAGGAGGCTGCAGGACTGGAGAACAGCTAAGGGTGGGTGGGGGCAGGAGTGTGGGCCCCACTGCAGCATCTGTGCAAGAATAGGGTTAAGAAAAGCTAGATTCAGACTTAAATTTAAATCTCAGCCTCCACATTGAAATACCTGGCCTATCTTAAGATAAAAGCTAACTCAATGCTATCAAGAAGATTCCAACTCACAGGGACCGTCCATCAAGTTTCCAATGCTGCAAATCACAAAGGGTCACAAAGGGAAAACACTGCCCATCTTAATTTCAAGGATTCACTGGTGGATTTGAACCACTGGAGAAAAGTAGCCTTTGGATTAGCATCTCAACTAGCTAGAGGCTATGCCACCAGACATATAAGCCATGCGCTGGGGGAGAGGGAAGGAGCCCACCTTTTCTGAGTCTTAACTGTATGACAGAAATAATGATACTAGAATCCTTGCCTCCAAGGAGCAGCCTGGTTTCACCCTCTCCAGTATGAACTTGTTCTCCTGGAAGTCCATGGTATATTCAACACTCTTCTCCAGCACCACAGCTCAAAGGCGTCAATTCTCTTTCTATCATAGCTAGTCACTGTCCAGCTTTCTCATGTATAGCAAGTAAAAGTGAAGACTATGGCCTTGATCAGGTGCACCTTAGTCTCCAGAACTGATGTTGTTGCTCTTCTACAGAGGTCTCTGAGAGTAGACTCTCCCAATCCTTTTATTTCACAGTATTAACTGTGGAACCAAGTAAACTAAAACTGTTAACAATCTTAATCTCTTCACTCTCTATCCTAATGCTGCCCATCGGCCCAGTGATTAGAATCTTTGTTTTCTTGATGCTGAGCTTCAATCCATATTGAAGGCTACAGTCCTTGACTTCTACAGCAAGCACTTCATTCAGATCCTCCTCAGTTTTAGCAAGCAGGGTTGTTTTATGTGCATAACACAGATTGATGAGTCTTTCTCCAATCCTGAAGACAAACTCCCTCCTCAGAGAGCCCAACCTCCTGGATGATCTGTCCTGCATATAGACTGAAAAGGTATGGAGATAGGATACACCCCTGGCGTACACCCCTCCTGATTCTTAAGCAGGCAATGTTTCCTCGCTCTGTTCTGATGCCTGTCTCCTAGTCTAAGTGTAGGTTTTGCATAAGCATAATCAAATGTTCTGGGATACTAATTCTTCTCAGAGTTAGCCACAGTTTGTTGTGATCCACACAGTCAAATGCCTTTGCATAGTCAATTAAACAAAGACATTCCTCTGGACTTTCAGCCATGATCTATCTAATATTAGCCAGAATATTCCTAGTTCCACAGCCTCTTCTAAACCCAGCCTGCACATTTGGCAGTTCTCTGTTGAGGTGCTATTCCAGTCATTTTTGGATAATTTTCAGCAGAGTCTTGCTTGCATGTGATATTATTACTGATCAATAATGCCTGCATTGTCAGGTCACCTTTCTTTGCAATGGGAACAAATATAGATCTCTTCTAGTCAGTTGGACAGGTGGTTGTCCTCCAGATTTCTTCCTCCATTTCCACAAATTTTATTAAAGGGGAAAAAAAGTAAAAATGGTAGACCTCTAGAACATGGCCAATTTTCTGACATGTCTCCCTTGAAAATGTGATATTTCTAAACACATGCCAGAAGTATACATAGTCCCAACTGTACTAAGTAGGTCAACAGCTGATATCCTAAAACATTCATCTTCCGATTTTGCCAAGTCTGTGGTCTGTCTTTGGATCTGCAGTAATTGACTGAACAGCTACTATGGCTTTATTCATTTTTTTCCCTGTAACTCCCTGAGCTCTTCTATATGCAGCAGTCTCAGAATTTGGGCAGCTTCATTAAGAACTGCATCTCCCACCACAACAAGATAAAGGTAAATAACCTAATTGAACAATGGGCACAGGACATAAACAGACACTTCACCAAAGAAGATTTTCAGATGGTGAACAAATACATGAAGAAATGTTCAAAATCCCTATCTCTAAGAGAGATGCAAATCCAAACAACTATGAAATATCATCTCACCCCAGTAAAAATAGCAAAATTTAATAGAACAGCAAACATCAAATGCTGGTGAGGTTGTGGAGAAACTGGAACCCTTATTCACTGTTGGCAGGAGTGTAAAATGGTGCAACCACTATGGAAAACTATATGGCACTTTCTCAAAAAGTTGCAAATAGAAATACCATTTGACCTGGCAATTCCACTACTGGGAATATACCCTAAAGAAACCATAACTGCCACCCAAGCAGATATATGCACACCATGTTTATTGTGGTTTTGTTCACAATAGGAAAGAGGTGGAAACAACCCAAGTGCCCATTAACAAATTAATGGATA
>NW_006399880.1:2190329-2199249 GCF_000299155.1 Elephantulus edwardii | reverse complement strand
TTTAGTTGGGTCTGTTGTGATGTTACCTGATTCATCTCTTATTCGGATTATTTGTGTCTTCTCCCTCTTTTCTTTTGTTAGTTTTGCTAGTGGTTTATCGATTTTGTTGACCTTTAAGGATCCATATTTCTTAAATTCCCTCTGTCTTCAATCTTGTAGTGTCTGATTTTCTGGTCTTCAAGCCAAACTGTAAAATTTCTAAACTCTGTTTCATCTTTGCAATTGAAGCCTGCAGGGTTGTGGTAGTCAAGAGCTGTCAGCTTGCATTGGAACATGGTCTCAGCTTCTCATTCTGGTCCCCAAGGGTTCTGCCGGGAGACTTGGTCTTTCCAGTTATTTCCTATGCATCTGAAAGCTGGACATGAATAAGGGTGATAGAAAAAGAATCAATGTCTGTGTCATGGTATTGGATATCCTACGGACTGCCAAAAAACAAAACAAAAAACAAAGAAGTCTGTCTTGGAGGAAGTACAACCAGTGTTCTTCTTGGAGACAAGGATGGTGACTTGGTCTCACATACTTTGGGCATGTTGTCAAGAGGGGCCAGTCCTTGGAGAGACCATCATACTGCGAAAAGTATGATGGGTAAGAGAAAATAAGAAGGTCAGAGAAAGAGGAATCGACAACAAGAATCACTGGCATAGTGATGGTAAAAATGGGTTTGAGCCTATCAGAGATGATGAGGCTCGTGCAAGATAGGGCAAGGTTCAGAGCTGTTCTAACCCAAAGGCACCTAACAACTACAGCAACAATCAGACCCTTCTCCTAAGGTGTGGCCAAAAGAGATCAAAGAAAAGGGAACCAAGGAATGGGCCTTCAAATCCCCAAAACGAACCTCCGGGAGTGGCCTTTGTCTTTTTGGATGCAAGGCCCCTGCCTGATGAAACTCCTTGACACCTGGGAAAGCTAGAACACACTGAAGTCTTCACAGAATTTAGAGCTTAAAATCCTGAAGGAAACAAGGAGTTTGTTCTACAACCAACACAGCAGGACTTTCCCTGGAACTGGTCTCCTGAACGTGGGACTTCTAGCCATTCAAATGTTAAGAGAATAAATTTCTCTTTGTTAAAGCCATCCACTTGTGGCATCTGTTATTGGCTAATTGGTATTACTGAGACAACTGGAATCACCTAAGCCTCATTCTCCTCAACCACAAAACAAAATCATTCTGTGCTTCCCACTTAGGGATGAGAGAAAGTGATGCCTCATGAATGCACTTTGCAAACAAAAGCAAAAAACTGTTCACATTTGAGTTTTTTATGATAATCTGTAGCCCTCTCATTCATTTCAAGGTTGAGAACAGCTGTTCCAGGACCATCCATCAAAGACCACACTATGTCCTCCCCTCACTGGGCCTTTTTCCAAAAATATATTGTCGTCGAGTTGGAACCAACTCATTCCTGACCCTCCAGTGAATTTTCAGAGACTATAATCTGCAAAGGAGGAGACTTTACCATACAGTAGGTGGTAGATATAATATTACTACTGCACATGAGGCTTGGACTCAAGTTCTAGTTCTAACACTTTAGAATTCATAATTTATCATCACCCTTTTCTGTCTGTTAAGCCATCTTAACATTCGGGTCTGTTTCCCTGATTATCAGGCCAGGCCTCCCACAAGGGGCACTGATTATGCTGTCACCTCTCCAAGAGCAATCAAAGACCCTGAGCATACACTCATAGCCCTGTGCCCAGTCCTTGCTCAGCCAGCTGGGCCTGAGAACTCTGTCCTTCAAACATGACACACACCTTCTGTGCCCCCTTCTTCACACACCCATAATGGGAGCCTCCCAAATGGAGGAGACACCCCCTGCTGAACACAGAGGAGAATCCACCTTGAAAGTGAGGTGTGGGCTGGACCAGGCCTCTCAGCTGGTTAAAACCTCTGGAAATAAAGACTAAGGACTTTGACAGAAATGTTTGATCACAGGCTCTCCCATTTCTCCCCTTTCTTTTTCTCTTTACTTATTAGAACAATTTTCCTGAGAAAAAAACCAAAAAGATGAGGATTGAGATGTCTCTAAAGTCAGAGCAGGGCTGAATGCTACTAAGCATTGGTCTATCATTGTGTATGGTGCCTTATCTTCTCCTTACCATAGAGCGATGAAAATACCATCCTCAATTTACAGAGAGAAAACCAGCCCTCTCAGCTAAGATAGCTTTATAGTGATAGGTATGGCAGACTCTGGTGCTTTTTCCATGGTCCTGCCCTACAAATCAGGGGGCTAAACAAAGTAAGGAAAGCACTCCTGCTGCTCCACTATCTATAACATGCCCTAAGTTACCAGCTTCTGTCTTTATGAGTCTCTGACTTTGAAATCAGGCCCTAGGATTGCCCTAGTCACTTGCAGTCCCAGGGCGAAGATCCCAGGGGAACTCAATCCTGTGCTCTATCGAAGCCCAGAGGAGTCAGCAGACACTCCAATGAGCACGTTATGTGATGTTTTTAGATATTAAAAAAAAATAAATAAAGTCAAATGTGCTGACAAGGTCAGAAAAGGGAGCCCAAGACAGGCTGGCACAAAACAAGGATAAAACGCTGTGGGCAGGGGCTGAAATCCTCCCTATTGTCAAATCCTATCAGGATAGTCTCCTGGGTGTGCTGATGAAGAAGCCACACTCCAAAGTGGAGAAGGTGGTTCACACAGTTCCAAAATTTACAAACCCAGTGCTACCAAGTGGAATCTGACTCAGTGTGACCATACAGACAGAGAAGAAATGTCCCATTGGGTTACCGAGGCTATAAACTGTTGTTATTAGAGCAAATCCTGTGGAGCAGCTGGTGGGTTCAAACTGTTGGTCTTTCAGCTGTTGGCTCAATGCTTAACCTGATGTACCACCAGCCCCTCAAATCTGCAAAGTGGAACCTAAATCTAGGCATCACATCACTGGTTCCATCCCTGAGTATTCCCACTGGCAAGAAGCCCTTACAAATGGCAGAGAAGGCATCCCTAAGAACTCCTAAGCCACTTTCCTTCACCCTACGAACATCTCCATGTTCCTAGAATCCCAAAGAGGAATACACTCCATTCTAGGAAGGTAGCTTTTCTCCCTGTAGCAAGCCCTCACTCAGTCCAGGAGTAAACTCAGCTGCCAGCTGGAGGAGGATGGAGGGTATAAGGCCCAACCCTGCAATACAAACCACAGCGAGACAGACGGCCTTGTCTCCCACCATTCCCAACATGCCCAGAGCTGCTTTCTCTAACACAGGGCCCTGTGACCTGATTCCCCAATCCAAGGAGGGAGAATCCCCTTCATCTCATAGAGGATGGAAAAAGGCTTTCAGATTCAAATCATGGCTGTCTTCCTTACTAGGACTCTGAGCAGGTCTCACTCTCCCTGTTTCTCCCTATGAAAATGCTGCAAGAATTAATTAGAAGCCATTAAGCCATCTATCTGAAAGTCCAAAACCAAGTGAGATGGCAGCTACTAAAGGGCTAAAACCAATTGGGCAGGGGAGATCATGCCAAAAAAAGCTAAAAAGATGCCTTGTTTAGTCCAGACTTTTGTTGCTAATTATTTTTTATGTTAATTATGTTGTTTATTAATTTCCAGAAGGAAATTAATAAACACATTCTAGCAAGTTCATACCAAGGCTTATTGTCAGCAGTAACAATAACTGAGACTGCACTAGAGATAAAAGCATGGATTAACCTGATAAAAATTAAGGAAAGCAAGCAGACTGCAGGAGAATACACGACAGTATGACACCATTGACATAAACACATAATTCATATGTCTTAAGGATTATCACATTTACAATAAAACTATAAAGAAATGTTCTTTAGCTACGATGTCACTCTAGAGACTAAGGTACACCTGCTCCTGGTCATTATCTTTGCAATTGTTAAGCATGAGAGAGCTGGACAAGATCAAAGATGACAGAAGCAGAATTGATGTCTTTGAATTGTGGTGCTGGAAAAAAGTACTGAACACACCATGGACTGCCAAGAAAACTAACAGGTCTGTCTTGGAGAGCATGAAGCCAAGCTGTTCCTTGAAGGCAAGGATTCTGAAGCTCTAGGTGACATACTCTGGACATGTTGCCAGGAGAGGCCAGTCGTTGGAGAAGGACTTCATGCATTGGAGGGTGGAGAGACAGCGCAAAAGGAGACCCCGGATGAGATGGACTGACAGAGTAACTGGGGTTGTTGTTGTTGTTGTTATGTGCCGTCGAGTCGTTTGCGACTCATAGCGACCCTATGTACAACAGCCCTAAACCCTGCTCTATCCTGTGCCAATCTCACTGCCTCTGACACACCCATCCCGATTACCCTAGTCACTGAATCAATCCATCTCATAGAGGGTCTTCCCCTGAATGAGGGTAAATGTGTCAGAGACAGAGATTGGTTCAGGATAGAGCTGAGTTCAGTGCCTCTGTGCATGTTGTTGTTATGTGTCAAGTCACCTGTGACTCATAGCGACCCTATGTACAACAGCCCTAAACCCTGCTCTATCCTGTGCCTATCTTATTGTCTCCGATACATCTATCCCTATTACCCCAGTCAATCATCCATCTCATAGAAGGTCTTCCTCTCCTGCGCTGTCCCTCCAACCCCCCACCAAGCTTGACATCCCTCTCCAAGGACTGATCCCTCCTTGCAACATGTCCAAAGTATGTCAGATGAAGCTTCAAAATCCCTGCCTCAAAGCGCAATCTGGTTTAACCCTCTCCAGGAAATATCTGTTTTTCTTCCTACCCATCCACGGTATATTCATTACTGTTCTCCAGCACCACACCTCAAAGGCATCAATTCTCCTCCTATCATCTCTAGTCATTGTCCAGCCTTCTGGTGCATAACAAGTAATTGTGCATAGAGTCACTGTAAGTCATGGTTCACCCGACGACACCTAACAACAACATTTAAAAAATGTAAGAGAGTGATGGGTAAAGGAAATGGGAAATATGGTGTGAAAAACAATGTATATTAACTTTGAAAGTAAACCAGTACAAAATTTAAAAAAAAAAAGAGGGCATTATCTACGGAAATTTGCAAATAAATAAAGGGACAATCAATGCTTTAATTTTTTTTAACAATAAAGCTGAGACTATACAACAAAAAAAAAAGAAATGCAAATAAAAGCTAAACTCAGAACACTTTCTGGAAGGAAGAGTGATTAGCAATAAATTTCAAATGTACAGAAAACATGTTGTTTGTTTATTAAAAAAACCGAGCAGGAGAGTACCCTGGTGTCTGTGTCTGGCCCTCAATGTCTGAAAGATTCCTTAATAACTGGTGAAGGTCCATGTTCCCAGGGGTTGAGATCATCAGCCCAAGGCTGCACGTGCAGAGGCAAAGAGGGCATATGGAGGAAATAGTAACAACATAAAATGAAGGCAGAAGCAAGACTGCCAAGTGGTCAGAAGGGAAGTATGAAGCAAAACAAGCATGCTCCAGAGTGGGTGGAGACCAAATCAAAGTTCCTGCCTTATGAAGCACCCTCACATCGTCTTAAAATTATCAGCCCTAGCCCCTGAGAACCACTCCTTGGTGACACAATTCCCAAAGAACCTCACATAAACACACACCTCTGTCTAGTCTGCTCAGGGGTCTGCCCTCTTAAGAAAGAACTCAAAGACAAAGAGCTTCTGTCTCTAAAGGCACAGGCTCAGGACAAGGCCCTTGGAAGAAGACAGCCCTCAGACAAAGAGCCAGCTGCCCCACAGGCCAGTCATCTGTTCCTATCGGAAGGGTGACTGTCTTGGGTCAGTCATTGGGGAAAAACATTAGAACTTCCAAGTGGTCATGGTAGCTGCCAGAGTCTGACTCTGTGGATTGGGGAGAGTTACTCCTTGCTTTTCTGAGCCTTCTCTTTCTGGCACAACTCTCTGAGGGTCCCTAACTATCCTCCCTGTAACACAGAAACATGGGGTAGGGAAGGAGGTAGCAGGTTGCTTAAGTGACAAGAAGCCAGAATGGTGGGCATAGAAAGGCCCGGGCCAGAGGGAATCTCTCGTGAACCACTGAGATGAAGACTTTAGAGCTAGAAGAGATTGCCTTAAGACACCAGCCAGTGCAAGTCTTTCATTTCACATCTGGAAAACCAAAGACAGAAAAGGGAAGAGACTTGCCCAAGATCCATCCCATGGACAACAAATCCAGAGAAAACTATACCCTGAAGAGTTGTAGAAGACTGAAAGCAAATTCACTAGAAGCACAGAAAATTGAGTTGTCTGCATCATCCACTGAAACTTTTATTAGTGTCCTCACTAACAACAGCAGCAGCTGGCACCATGCCAGCCCTGTGCAACACAATCCATATGCACTGCCTCCCTATCAGTTCTGTTCTACAAGGTGGTACCAATGTTATGTTCAGTGTACAGCTAAGGAAGCAGAGGTCTAGAGAACAGGCAGAGGCAGCACCTGCCCAGCACCAAGGTACTGCACTTGTGGTTCCCAAGCAAGCAGCCTTCAGACCAGCACAGTTAGCATCAGCATCACCCCAGCTACCTGGATCAGCTGTCAGGGGGTAGAGCTCAGCAAGCTGTGTCTAAAAAGCACCCCTGCCCTCCCTTCAGGTGATTCTGAAGCATGCTCAAGCTTGAGGCCACTGCTCTAACCAGTACTTCTGCTGTCGGCAGGCAAACACTGACAAAAGACAAAGATTATAAACAAATGCACATCAACAATGATGGGCTAGATCTTAAATTCTTTACACATAATTTGTCATTCACAAATAAACAAGATTATTTCAAAGTATGATAAATGGTACACACACACACACAAAATTAATGTGACAGTCTGCTGGTCAAAACCAATTAGGGTCTTTCCCAGACCAGCTGATCAGCATTCCCCACTCAGTAAAGCCTCACACAGATCCTCTATCCAGCCTACTGAAATAAAGAAATGGCCAGGCTCTGCTCATCATCTTTCTAGAATCTGGCCTCAACGTCACCCTTCCAGAATTCCTCACCATTGCCACTGCCTGGTGCCTGCCTATCCCTCTGGTCTCCAGACATTGCCTGTGTTCTGCGGGCTACCTCCTGACCAGTCAGATTCATCCAGCACAGAAATGCCTTCCAAGGAAGGCTCACAGCACATCTCTCCAAACTTGGTTGCAAGTTCCTGTACGGCAGAGCCAAGTCACTCTGCACCTATGCATCACACACATTCTGCACAGAACCAGACACGACAAGCTGTCAGGGGAAAGCACAATAGGAAGAGAGAGCAGGTTCTGGTTCTCATGCTGACTTTCCGAGTGTCCTGGGCACAGCTGATTCTCATCCCTGGAATACTGACTCAACATTCCTCCTCATAGATCATCCTCCAGTATGATCTGCTCCGCATATAAATTGAAAAGATTTGGAGATAGAACACATCCCTGGCATACACCTTTCCTAATTTTGAATCATACAGTGTTTCCTTGCTCTATTCTGATGACTGCATCTTGGACCAAGTATTAGGTTTCACATGAGTACAATTAAGTGTTCTGAGATACCCATTCTTTTCAAGGTTAGCCACAATTTGTTGTGAGACACACAGTCAAATGCCTTTGCATATTCAATGAAACACAGATAGACATTCCTCTGGTACTCTCTGCTTTCAACTAAGATCCATCTAATATTAGCTATAATGTCCCTAGTGCCATAGCCTCTTCTTTTTTTTTTTCATAGCCTCTTCTAAACCCAGCTTACACATCTTGTAGTTTTCTGTTAATGTACTATATGTTATGGATAATCTTCAGCAGGATGTGCATATATAACACAAAACACACACATCTGCAGCTTTTGGAGGGGCATGATTACATGCTTCCATTATGTGTCAGTCCCTGATCACATTATTTCCTTAGAACACAACCAAGGCAGCAACTTTAGTCTATGGGAAGGGCACATGGCCCAAGATTCAAGTCTTACTGGACTTAAGCAAGTCTTAAAAAAACTCTTTGAACCTGTCTCCTCATCTGATAATTATAGCTTCTTATAAATATATCTTGGAAAAGATGCAGCCAAGTGCTCCTTTGGAGGCAAAGATAGTGAAAATTCATCTCACGTATTTGGGGCATGTTGTTAGAAAAGCCAGGCCTTGGAAAACGACATCATGCTTAGAAAGGTGTAGGGTCAGTGCAAGTGAGAAAGACCCCGGGTGAGTGGACTTACTCAGCAACTGGGGCAAAGGGGTAAGTGTGCCTGACAGTGAAATTGGCTCAAAACAGGACAGGGTTCAGGGAGGAAGACCCTCGAGGAGATAGATTAATACAGGAACTGTAACAGTGTGCTACTACAAGAGATGATGATTTTGGCACAGGATTGGACAGGGTTCAGATCTGTTGTTCACAGAGTCACTATGAGTTGCACTTAATGACGACACAACAACATGATGCCTAAAGGAGCTCTGATGGTTTTTGTGATTCCGGCATTTGTTTACTAACAAAAAAGTTGGCTGTCTGAACGTATTGGCTGCTTTGGGGAAAAGATAAGATAGTCTGCTTCCATCAAAATTAGTCTTGGAAACCCTCCAACCAGTTCCAATCTGTCCTTCAAAGGTGATAAAAGAGTCAGAACCACCCTGGTGGCAGTGGGTTTGTATACAGAGGTGTCCTAGGGTCATTGGAAGAGTAAATGAAATACTGAATGTAAAACACAAGTTACCCATTTCAATTCCAACTCACCAACTCAAGAAGAGAGAACTGCTCCCCCCCCCCCACAAGGATTCCCAAGGAATCCCATGGAAGCAGACTGCCACATGCCTTTTCAGAAAGGCTGGTGGATCTGAACGTCAACCTGTGGGCAGCTAGGTGCTTAATCACTTTACCACGAGGGTTGCTTATACACCACCATAAACATAAATTGTTATTATCCCTACCATTGTTGGTTGGTTGGGTTGTTGGGGTTTTTTTTCCACTGCCTCAACTTCCAGGGATATTAATACAACATTACAGAGTTGCTATATGTTTTTGCTAATAAATTGTTGTTGTTGTT
>NW_006399880.1:2179118-2190229 GCF_000299155.1 Elephantulus edwardii | reverse complement strand
TGCGCTGTCCCTCCACCCTCCCGCGCCAACCGCCAACCGCACTGCCTCTGACACACCCATCCCGATTACCCCAGTCACCGAATCAATCCATCTCATAGACGGTCTTCCCCTCCTGCGCTGTCCCTCCACCCTCCCAAACATGATGTCCCTCTTCACATGTCCAAAGTATGTCAGACAAAGCCCCAGAACCCTTGCCTCCAAGGAGTAGCTTGGTTTAATCCTCTCCAAGATGAATCTGTTTGTCCCTCTCCTAATGCAAGGTTCATTGTCAGGGGTAAAAAAATGTGGAGTAAGAGTTCCTTTTTTCTGACCTTTCATCAACTGTCGAATTCCCCTCTACCACACCCATTGTTTTTAAAAAGAGTAAGTGCTGATTAAATCCCATTTTTATGATACCGTGAAATAAAAAGTGATCTGTTAGGAATCCACAAATCCCCACCTTGCATCATCATTCTGCCAAAGTTCGCAGGAATTGACCAAAGCAAATTTTCTGCATCCATCTTCAAAGGGCCCACTCCCATTCCAATACAATCTCTCATCCATTCTCAAATCCCCATCCACACCCAGACACACAATTAATGTACAATGCAATCCCTCTATTAAACATGCCCTATAGTAGAAAGCCCACCCTCTAAATCACTCCCAGAAACTCCCTTCCCTGAAAAAGCTTCTTCCCTGAAAGCTCACTGCTGACTCATAACCGCCTCTCCACTGTGTTTCTGGAAGTTTTAAATTACACGGGGAGGAGACTGCACATCTTTCTCCAGCAGAGCAGCTGGTGGGTTCGAACTGCCTGAAAGGAGCCACCTTTAGGTTTAGCGTCACAACTCTCTAGGGACTATGCTACGAGAGCTCCCCCTTCCCAGAATAAGCACTTAAATTTCTTCTCCAACAGCATGCAAAGTATGCTCAACAGAAACAGAATCGAAGGGGCACTGGAGCCGAACATATGGGTTCTTCAAGTCCTCACTAGCTGTGCGACTCCAATTTCGAAATGCCCTAGTTTCGTAAGGATAATTACAATTAATAATAGTACTCTTTTTTTAGGACCGATGTGACAAATGAATTTAACACGTGCAAAACGTTTAGATCAGCACTTGGAAAGCACCCAACAAGAGTTATGTTCCTTATCATCATTACATGTATACACTGCTTCCAAGCACGTATATACTGCAGGCAAGGAGGCTCTGACACTTGTAAACACAACCCCGCAGACCCCGGTGGTTCCGGCGCCGCTTGTACCCCCGCACGTCGCTCGCTCCCCTGCACGCACGTCCCAGACCCGCTCGCCGGCTCAATGCGCACGAGCGCCCCCTACCACCTTCCGCGGGGCTGGGATTCCCCCACGCAGCCAGGCGCTGAGGAGGCAACCGCTCCCCGGGCCTCGCGCACCAAAGCCACCAGGGCCCAGGCCACGATCCCCGGAGCCTGACCTCCCCACCCCAAGCCGCACGACTACCGAGGCTCTAAAGAGCTCTAGTCCTGGCATCCTCTTCCCTCTCAACTGCGCCCAGAAATGTTTACCTCGGGGTGGTGGTTGGAGGAGGGGGGGGAGTCGGAACACAAACTTCGGCTCCACAGCACTTCTCTGGCTCTCGCCGAAGGGAGGGACGCCGGCTGGCGACGAGGAAGTGCCGGGGGCGGGACCGCCCCGCCCCCGGGAAAGTCCCGGCCGATTGATAGGCTGCGTGCCCAATCACGCTGCACCCTCGGGGAGGCGGGCAGAGCGAGGTAAACAGCGACCAAGGAGGCTGTAAACGGACTTCGGAGCCGCCCTTAGCCCGGTTTCTGGCGGCCTTTACCTTGGGGACCAGCCACCGCCATTGACGCCAGACAGACCCTCTCGACACTTCCCGCGGCGGAAATCCCAGGCCCTTTACAAAGCTAGTGGCCCATTTAAAAGCTTGCTTACCCACCCTTCCTGTGCCTAGGGAGAAACGGACCAGAGGTGCGAGGCAGCTCCTTGGTAAGACCACAACCAGAGCTCAGGTCCCCAGACTCTCTGATCCAGGGTTCTCCTAGACACTTCTCAGTAGCCACAAAGAAAGTCCGAGTTGAAAGAACCCTAAATGAATTTTACAGCTGTTATAACCTGTTACAGATGGTTGGGCAAGCTCTGCCGGCTTAGTGGCAAGATGTTGCACTGCCAACTCATAGGCATGCAGTCTGAATCCACTAGAAAGATGGGCAGTCTCTTCCTGTATTATTTACCGCCTCTGAAAACCCACTAAAGGGTCAGATATGAGTCAGTTCCGACTAGACAGTACCTAACCACCACTATGTGGTCCTATATGGGTCTGGGTAGAACTGTGCTCCCTTGGATTTTTATTCAGTGACATTTTGGGGGGAGAAGATCACCAGGCCTTTTTCCTGAGGTGCCTCTGAGTACACTGGAAATTTCACCCTTTTGGTTAACAACCCCCTGTGTCAACTTTTTATATCACCCAGAGACACTTTAATGCTGTTACCACTGATATGTTTTGTGAACTTAGGCTCCAGACAAAAATGCATTTATTGCCTTAAACTCTCCCTAATGAAAAGCATTTAAAGATCTTTGTTACAATAAAGTCAATATAGAAGATACAGAGGAGTTCTCTCTCTCATAGCTGAACCTCGGTTGGGTTTCCAAGGTTGAAAATAGTATGGGAAGAGATGTAGTGACTTTCTTCTGAAGAGACACTGATGGACTTGAACCACCAGAGAGGTGGCCTTTGAATTAGTAGCCCAAATCCCTATGATCTAGGCCACCAGTGCTCCTCAGTAATTAGCTGTGCCAAGATTCAAATGCAGGTGGGGAAATCTAGATTCTGCCTCCTACCCTAATTTATGTGTAGGCAAGACAATCAGAAAGACCCTCAACATGAACTGACAGTTACTATAACAAGGGGACTCAAGTATATCAGAGATAATAAGGATGGCACAGGATAGGGCAGGGTCCAGACCTATTGTTTGTAGGCTCACTATGAGGCATAGGCAACTTGAGAGCACCTAACAACATCAGACAACCCCAATAGTCTGTGGGTTTTAACAGACAGGGAAGGAGCAGTAACTTGCTTTATGATTGCGGACATTCCCTCTACTTGCCCCCACAGACCATTTTATTTTAAAAATAACCATCAGTGTTCACTTAATAAAGTTGGTAAATATTTAGAAAACAAAAAAATAAAAGGTGTTTTCTTTGAGAAAAAAAAGTTTCTATTAAATCTAAAATTTGAAGGACTTTACCTTGGGCTAAAGAACAGCTCTATAAACTAGGTACATTTAGCTTTATTTAAAACCTATTGCAAAAGACCCATTTCACCAGAACTATTGAAAACTTAGTCACTGATAGGCCCTCATCATGGGAAAGAATTTGGGGAACTGTGTCATACATTCTCTCCTTTTACAGAACTGTTTGATAATCTACGGGACTTTGAATACACACACAAAAATGTTGACACCTGCCCAAGTGTGTGCCTAAATCAGGGATTTTCCTGGGTGTTGCAAACAGTGAACACCCACCTGCTAAATGAGAGGTTCGAGTTTAAGGTCACCCAGAGGCACCACAGAAGAAAGTCCTGGGGATCTACTTCTGGAAAATAAATCACTGAAACCCTGCAGAGTGCTTGCAGTCTTCCCCTCTGCTGTGTCAGAATGAAGTCGACAGCAATGGGTTTATAGTACTTTTAGTTTCTTCACAATGGTGTCAGAGTCTCAAAAACAGTATTCATTTCAATTCACTTTAATGTCAAAAACAAGTACATGTATTCCCTGCATTCTGACGGGAGGAAGAGAGGGAGGAACACAAACACCAAACCAAGCACCACTGAGGTCACCAGAGGAGCAGGTGGGTCAAGGAAGTTTGGGAATCTTGGACTGGGACCACACAGATAGTCTCTGATCTCAATCACCTTCGCAGATCAGAACCCTTTCTGCTCTTTGCCTCCAAGTCCACATCTGACTTTCTCTGGCACGGCTTCTTCCTAATCAAGCCCCGAGACTTATCCACCCCGACCCCTCCACCCATCCCACTGAAATTGTCTTTTAAAATAAATCTCCAAAAGTTTGCATTTTGTCTTGAAATTAGTTCAACTGTTTTGGTAAAAATGTTTATCGTAGTGGAGTGTGTAAATTCCTCAGTGTATTGTATGACTCCTAAGTGGGATTGGTAGACCATCTTTCAGCACAACAGGTGACACAGTCATTTTTTATTTCCTAGTTTGGGACAACTTTACTTAAGAGGTAAAATTTGTGTGAAAATCTAACATTTTAGAATTAGGAACATCTCTACCCTTTCCATACTTTTAACTCTCTGATTTCTACTGAGGCCATTGGGCAAATCCCCTGCTGACAAGTAGGTAAACTGAGGCATTAGTATAGGGGGGGAAACCCTGCCTGAGGCCATACATGTTGAGTGACCAGGATTAGAACACAAGGCCTTGGTGCCCTCTCCTGCATGGTCTTTCCACTATCCCATGTTGTCTTTATGTGTTAGAATTGTTACTTTCTTAGAGAAACTGAACATCTTCAGTCATTCAGAGCACTGAGTTCCAGTCCCTGTTCAACCACTTAATACCTGGAATGCCTTTCTAAGACCCTGATTCTTCTCTGTGAAATGGGAATAACAAATGTCCTCAGAGGACTATGAGGATAAATGAGAAATACAAGTCAAAGCTTAGCCCAGAGTGGCAATGGAGAAATGACTTCAGTGGCATGTGAGTTGCATGCATTATATAGACTCATATTTAAAACTCAGCATATAAACTCCCCTGGTTCCACACCCCAACATCCCCATCCCCTGTAGGACCCTAGACTCAAAGCCACTGGGCCAGTGAGAGGAAACAGGCCCCTAGCCTGATCCCCCAACTCCTTCCAGGCAAGGCAGGGGATTTCCAAGACAGGAAACAGGGCCTGACACTAGGAGCTGAGTGACTCAGGCAGCTGGGAACCTCTCGCTCATCCAGAGTGACAACAAGCACCCTGGCAAAGCCCCACCTGGGAGAAGAACCAAACCACCAGGGTTTTGTTTTATTTTGGTTTTGATTTTTAGCTTGCAAATTCCCAGTCTCCTCCCTGCTGTTCACTCCTCCTCCACCACCTTTATCAAAGAGGTTCAAAGTCACACCCTAATCCATGTTCCAGGGAAAGTTGTAAAATACCCAGAAAACACCAAAGCGTAAAAAGACTAAGTGCTCTAAACCATATGTATAATAAAAAAAAACATTTTAAAAAGTAACATTTCTAGAGACAAGCCAACACTTTGATACAATTCATTTCCCAGACAACCCTATGAAGTGAGCACCTCCCTATTTCACAGATGAACTTTTGAGGTGTTAGGTGACTTGCCCAAGGTCTGCCTACAGCCAGCAGGTAACTGGAGCGTGAAAATTCAGTCTCTTAAACTTTCACTACACTGAAACATGATGTTAATGGGATCTCATTGACTAGTTAGACTGAGAATTCAGAATGCCTGTCCTGAATGGGTGCTTAGAAACGACCAAAAGTCTTTTCTTGTGAGGATGAAGTCATTGAATGTCAGAGAGGCGCAAGAACTTGCAGAATGTCTTCCAGGGAGCTGTGACTAATATTCCGAACTAGAACCTGAGTCTCTTCCTCCTAGAAGGCACAATTTACACACACACCACTGACCAGAAAAATGATGTTTCTAATGCAACTGCTCAAACGTTTTGTTTCATTTAAAGAATTTGTGAATGGGAACTGTGACTAGGGATGAAACTCAGGAGTCCTCTAATAAACTAGCATCCTCGGTCCCTTCCTCAGGTCTAGTATTACTCTCATTCCTCACCATTGGAACTGGCTCCAGCAGGTTTTCATAGGCTACATACAAATCACACTGGAGGAGGTTGCCCTGCTTTGTCCCATAGAACAGCCGGTAGCTTCAAATCGACCACCTTTGGGTTGGCGGAGCAATTCCCTATTCATTTGGCCACCAGAGCTCCCCCACTGTCAATAGCCTGCTGCAATCTCAAAAATGCAAAACCCTGGAGTAGATTCTAGGTGCTTTTTGGTGTTGGGTGTGTATATAATTGAGAGATATTTTCATGATAGTTAAAAGAGATAATGCATGCCAAGTACATAATTCTGACTGAAACTGTACCTAGTAATCATAATTTAAAAAAAAAAAATACAAAGACATTGATCAGAGTCTTTGGTCTCTGCTTTTCTCCCTCAGCCTGGGAAGGCATCTTTAGTTCTCTCTACAACCCTCCATTCCCCCAAAACTAGATATGTTAAGAGTAACATCATTTAGCACCTTACAACAAATGAAACTACTTTACAACCACAATCTCACTTTGCACCCCAAGAAGCATGTCCCACAGGGGATTGAGGTGTGGACCCTGTACCAAATAGGCCTAGGCTTAAATCCTCTAGGCTTGTGACAGTTCTGCCTCTTGGTCTCCTCATCAATAACATGAAGGTTATAGCATGGTCAATTTCACAGGAGGTAGCTATTGTTATTAGCTTGTCTTAACTCATGGCAGCCCAACCAATGTCCCTGGGGCCTAGACATTTTGCTCCACAATATTTCCATTAACCAGGCCTTTCTTTCTGGTCTTAGTCTGGATGCTCTACTGAGATCTGCTCAGTGTCACAGCAACAGAAAGGTCTTCACGGACAGACAAGAATGAAGCCTAGTGGTCAGAAAAGGAGCTCTCGTCTCCCTCATGGAATGTAAGAATGCTACTACCACTGAACCAGCACTGGCCACACACCACCCCCACCTCATACCCTTCATAGGGCAGTGAGAACTAAATGCTGCCAGGCCTGCACCATGACAAGTGTTCAGAGAAAGGGAGCAATAATGATAACCATCAATCATTTGAGGCAGGCAAGCATTCTTTCTGTCCTTGTCCAGTGAGACAGGAACTATGGCGCGAAGTACTCCAGATCTCCCAGAATATTCAGCATTCTTTGCAGAGACAGACCTAGAAGGCACATCCCCCCTGACTTTGATTGGCCTTTTTCCTATTTTCATGTCTTCATCTCCACTATTTCCCCAGGTCCCTAGACCTGCCTGCTGTTCTAGTTTCTAGGGTGCCGCTGTAGGAGAGGAAAGGGCACAGTGACACCCGGGGAAATTCCCAGCCTCCTAGACTATGTGGCCCAAGGAGGCCGCTCCCAGGGTTCCTAGGAGCCCTGGGCTTCCCCTCTCCAGATCCTATCCCTTTGGCCTCCCTGTCCCCAGGTGCATGTGTCAACCAGGCCTAGATTGGCTTGGTTCCAAGCATGTTCTTGTCATCTCTTTGGAAATGGGAAGAGGTCAGCCAGGCACAACTCAGGCCCTAAGAGGCAGACCTAAAAGATCTATAGCATTTCCAAATCCTGGGAAACCCTAGCAGCACTCTGGGAGGAATCCTCTCAATCCTCCCACTTCTCTCTCATGCCCTCTCTTCTGAGGCCTCTCCCAGATCTTTCTTCATTTTTCTTCAGCCCAGAAGCCAGAGGGTTGGCCTCCACTCCTCATTCCTCCTAGCCAGGGACTTCCCTGGCAAGGCCCTGTGACTAGCTTTGGAAAATTGGGACTGTTTGTGAACAAAAACAAGGTTGTATCAACTCTGTCCACCAGTCTGTCACCCACTCCCATGGCCTTCGGCCGCACTGTTAAAAGTTCAGTCTCCGAAGTTCAGTCTAGTCAGCCCCAGGAGTAAAGCACTGGGAGCCTGCTGAAGAGATCCAGAAGGCTCCCTTGGTCCTATCTTACTCTCAAGGGGAGCAGAAGCAGACTGCCGCTTGGTCTCTTCCTGTCTCACTTTAGACTTCTTAAGTGCCCAAGGTACATCCATACTCTCAAAAAATCCACACATGCATACACAAATATATACATTCATGCACAGAGATTCTACATACAGACATGCTCAACACAACACATAAACACAGAAAAAGACACACACGTTTACTTCAGTCCTCCAAGCACAGTTGCAAACACACACACACACACACACACACACACACACACACACACACATCCACCATTACACTCATGGATCTATTTTTTTTCTGAAGGGAAGGAGAAAGACAAAAATAGACTCTTGTCTTCCTTCCCTTAGGAAAAATTAGCAGTAACTGGAGAGAAAAAGTTTAGCAGAGAAGGCTGAGCAAGAAGAGAAGGGCAGGAAGAGGAAGCAAAAGATGGAAGGGAAGGAGCGAGGAAAAGGAGGCCAGAGGAGGAGGAGGTGAAGGAGGAGGAGGAGAAGCCCCAGGCCCAGAGCTCCAGGAGAGAAGGGCAAGGTGGGCTGGGAGAGCAGCTGGGGAGCAGCGGAACCTAGCTGGCAGGAAAGGGGAGGCCGGTGGCTCTTTGCACAGAACTGAGAGGTTTGGTGGCCCTGAAACCTCTCTGCAAGGGACTCTTTCCCACTGTCCTGCCTACTAACCCAGGTCTGGGTCACTCACCTGAGGGAGGAAGGAGGTAGAACACAAGGTTGTATGCAGCGGGGCTGTGTCCCTGTGAAGCCTCCTCTGCTCGACTGCCTGTGCTTCTGCAGGAAGGAGAGCTGGGCTGGGCTGACTTTTAGGCAGGAGGGGAATTCCCCGAGATGGAGAAGCCAGCCCCACAAAGCTCAGCTGAGGCCTCATCCCACCCCTGGCAGAGCATAAGGCTTTCCTTTGTCAATTCCCTACATGTCACCTCCCAGATTGCTTGTCACTCTCCCTGAATTCCACCAAGATGAAGGGGTTCTGGGGAAGAACGAGAAACCTGAAAATTCCTTGCTGAGCTGAGAACTGACCAGGCCAGGGGCTAAGAGTGCCATCCCACAAGGACCTCCATTTCCTGCTTTGCCAAAAGTGGGGGATTCCAGTCTTCGGAGACTGGAGGAAATCGCCAAATATATGCTGACCACATCCTCCTGCCTCTATTCCTATCCCATCTGTTTCCATTTATTCTTGTGGATTCTCCCCAGGAAAAGAATTCACTCCTTTCCTTGTGTCGGGTCTCATTTGGAGGTCAAGTGATACCTTAAAAACCAAAAGGCCTGCGAGCATATCTAGATCTGCATTAAGCAATTGGTGGTCATAAACAAGTCACTTGCTCATCCTGAGCCTCAATGATCCCTGGCTGTAAAATGGGGGCAAAGAGTCCTACCTTGCCCTACTTGATGCCCTTTATAAACTGTTGACTGCAAACATGCACACAGTCTTAGTACATTATTCCTTGAGAAGATACCTGGGAAGGGGCCTTCTGAATGAGCTGGCCTTTCTTCACCACCCTGGTTCTCAGAGTTCTTTCATTCTTCTTTATAAACCATTAAGGATAAAGAGAAATCCCTGGGTGGTTAAAATGATCAAACACTTAACTACTAACAAAAAGGTTACAGTTTGAAACCACCCAGAGGTGTCTCATAAGACAGGTCTGGTGATGTGCTTTTGAAAGGTAATGGCCTTGAGAATCCTTTGCAGTAGTTCTACTCTTCACACATGGGGTCACTATGAGTGAAAATTGACTCACTGCAACAAGCAACAATGAGGATCCAGGAATGTCCTCCTCTCCCAGCTCACAGCCTGTGGGGGTCCACTGTTCAATACAGTAGCTGTTAGCCATAGATAACTACTTAAATATAAACTACTTACAATCAAACAAGATAGAAATTCGGTTCTGTAATAGCAATAGCATGAGGCACATTTCAAGGGTTCAGTAGCTGCATGTGGCTACCGCATTGGGTTACAGAGATGCAGAACATTCCCAACACCACAGAAAGTTCTGTTAGATGGCCTTGCTCTGAGAGCATTAGGAAATGAATAGAGAATGACAATGACACAGTACAGATGTGCATGGCCAGCAGGATCACCAGGGACTAGGGGAAGCCTGGACAAGGGAGTGCCTGGTCAGAATCTGGAAACCCGTGAAGTCTTCCTGGAGGAAACGACACCTAAGCTGAGATGTGAGAGCAACCAGGAAAAAAGGTAAAAATGGTCTTCTGAGCAAGAGAAGAAAGAGTGCACCAGGGAACAAAAAATTGTTCATTCTGAGCAGAGGATGGGGCTTGAAGTAGTGTGTGTGAGGAAGCACTGCAGAGGTGGTCCTGGATCCCAAAGCAGGGTTGGGTCCCTAGAGGCCGGCCACGTTCAGCCCTGAGGGTAGGGAGCAGGAAGTCCAATGACTTCACTCCTCACTCAGTGCCTTCAGAGTGGGATTATACAAGAATGCTAGAAAGACCCCCAGGTCCCATGATCTCACTCCGCAGACACGGAAGGAAAGATCAGACAGGAAAGTGACTTACCAAATGAGTAGATGGGGAGACTTCCTGACTTCTGGTTCCCTGCAGCACAGTCCCTCAGTCATACTGGCCACTCTTCAAGCTCGCCAATAGCTTTGTGTGGCAGTTACCTATCAGACAGC
This sequence comes from Elephantulus edwardii, assembly GCF_000299155.1. NCBI lineage: Eukaryota > Metazoa > Chordata > Mammalia > Macroscelidea > Macroscelididae > Elephantulus > Elephantulus edwardii. The sequence goes on along the minus strand of NW_006399880.1, from coordinate 2,179,893 downwards.
ACAGATACTGCCATCATTGAAGAAAGATGACAAATGACATAAACCTCTGAGCTAGACTAAGGTCAGGAATGATGTGGTGTTAGGACTTTTTTTTTAAATTTATTTTATTTCATTATTTTTTGTGTGTACCGTCAAATCAGATCTGACTGGTACAGGAGGAGATTGTTCCTCCTTCTCCAGCAGAACATCTGGTGGATTTGAACCGTGCATCTCTGAGATTGCAGTTGCAGCTTCTTGCCACTAAGTGTTAGGACTTTTGAGGATGACTTTTCTATCTATTGCCTTTAGGTGTCCCCCTCTCCACCCCATGGAGCATGGTCTCTAGCTATTTCAACTGTGGACATGTAACTCACTATTAATCAATGTCTTCAACATCATCAATAGCTGTGAAACCAACATAAGAGAAAGAGCTAAAGAGAAACTATGGCAAAGTGTAGCCTGATAGAAGCAGCTGGAGCCAGGGCCAGGTCCCTTGATGGGGGAACCTCAACACGAGTAAAAATGAAGCAGAGAAAGCAGTGTGTGTCCTTTGGGCCAGAAACTATTTTTCTGCACCAAAAAATATTTTTCTGTTGATTAGGAAACGGCCTAGATTAATTGAGGGACTGCATCTTTCTGTTAACTGAGAAAATGTCTGAACTAATTGAGGAATGGTGTCTTTCTGTTCATCTGATTTGGGACTGATTTTTTAAATTTAGTTTGTTTATTTTTCATTTCAATGAACATCTACAGAGATTTTGGAATTCCATTCATTCATTGTTGCACCCTTCTCCCC
>NW_006399880.1:2174083-2178889 GCF_000299155.1 Elephantulus edwardii | reverse complement strand
TCTCAGTCTTACCCCCACCCCAATGCCAGCCTCATTCTACAACAGTGGCACCATATAGCATTTGTCCCTTTGTGACTGAGATACCTCACTCAGCATAATGGGACTGCTTTTTACTGGAACTTTTTTACTGGGACTTTCTCTATGTGATATTCCTTGCCTCTTTCCAACCCCAATCTTTTTCCCTAATAAACCCTACACCTATGAGTAAAAAAGAGACTCTGTAAAATCTGGGTGATCAATTGCAATGTATTTCAGATCCAGTAATTAGTACTAGTATGGGTAGTAGATTGAGGGGTGGGGAAGGGCTGTGTTTGACCTTATAGGGATCAGTTTTACACTGTGGATGTTGTTGATGAGAACAATTCTCCTTTGTGGAATTAGTAGAGGTGGGACTTGGCCATCCCCCCTTGGTATTTTTTTTTGTATACATGATCTACTTCCCTGTACATAGATCATTTGCTCCACAGGGAGTACAAATATGCTTTCTTACACCTACAAAGTTGACATGATTCCCTTTCAGCTCTCTGATTCCAAATCCCAAAGCTTCTCTCATTCACCTCCTCAACAATCCAGAAACAAGCGTCTGTAATGGTTGTTGCATGACTCAGCATCAGGGAAAGCAAACTGGTTCCTGACTCCTTGCATGAAGCCTCTTGGTGGCCTGAGGTCAGCCAGAGCCTGTCCTGAAATTTAGGAATGTCCCTTCCTTGAAGATAAGTAGTTCAGCTCTGATGTATGTTGTTGAGCTCTAATATGCCTGGTTACAGTTGCCTCTCTAAATGTGGTATTTTCTTCTGTCAAGTTCATCATATCCTCTGTGAGTTCAGGATACATGACTTGGATTAGTGGTTGCCCAAAGAGTCTTAAATATTGGAAGAACTTTAAAAACTCTAAGGGAAAAAAAAATAAAAACTCTAAGAGGCTCATGGATCTGGACCTAGAAGATGAATACTCTCTAATGAGGAACATTTGATTTACTTGGTTGTAATATCATTGCCATTAAGCTGGAACTATCTCTTAGCCAACCCTCCAGTGGGTTTTCAGAGGTTGTAAGTCACCTCAGAGGAGATTGCCCATCTTTCTCCCTCAGTGTTGCTGGTGGATTTGAACCTTTAGAGAGGCACCTTCATGTTAGCAGAACAACTTCCCAATAACTACACTACCAGGGGCAGAATGGGTAAGGAGTAGAACTGCCAACCTGTAAGCAGACAGACTGAAACCACCAGCTGCTTCGTGGGAAAAAGATGGGCAATCTCCTTTTGTGTGATTTGTAGCCTCTGAAAAACCTCTGGAGTGTTAACTTTGAGTTGTTGAGAGTTGCATTGACTTGCTAAGAGATTACCTGGATGATTACCTCTTGACTTTCCTTGCTGAAAAGCCAAGAGTAATCAGTTCTTCTACTTTCTTTTTCATCTTGTCCCTCTTCTAGGTATGGATTTCTTCATTTGCCTTCTCTGTACAGGCTGAGTGATAGACATACAGAAAGAAGAAGCCCTTGTCCTGGAACTCAAAAGAGGTAAGCTCAGGGTCATTTAGCTTCTCTTTCCATAAAATGAAGAAATTAGAATAGATACTCACTGGGAACCTTCTATTCTGACCTTATAAGGAAGTCCAGAAGCTCAGAGGAAGAAGGAAAAAGGTGGACCGAGGGAATCAGGAAATAGTAACACTAATAGTTAATTTTTAAGCTTATCATGTTCAGACATAGTAGTAAGTGCTCCTAAGCACAATATCTTGCATTTCTCTTAAGAACCATATGAGACTGAAATTGCTACTTAACAGATAAGAAAACTGAGGATTATGGTGGTTTAAGCCAAAAGACAATAAATGGCCCATTTGAAGTTCAAATTCAGGTAATGCCTCTGCTGCTTATCTGGAGGAGATGAGACTTCACCGGATGGATCTCAAAAATGGACAAAATTTAAAAATACTCAGGGAAACTCTCACAGGGCCATTTTTTAGACACTTAATTGCCCAGAGCTACCTTTCCTATCCAGGTATCTCTGGATTGCTACTAATGATGCCAGAAAAGCACTGGGTTGGTTTCATCATCATCATCATCATCATCATCATTATTCAATATTTATTTAGTGAACGAATGAATTGGACTTTGGATTTCTTGATTTATCATTTTTGTAGAAAATTTCCCAAGAGCAAGGACTTCTCATACCATTACAACAACTCCAGCGGAGCTCTGGTGGCCTAGTGGCAAGAAGCTGTACTGAAATCCCAGAGGTGCACGGTTCGAATCCACCAGATGCTCGGCTGGAGAAGGAGGGACAATCTCCTCCTGGACCAGTCAGATCTGATTTGATGGTACATGCACAAAAAATAATAAAATAAAATTTAGAAAAAATTTAAAAAACAACAACTTAACTCCAAGGGGAGGGGGTGGGGGTATGGGGAAAAAAAGTGCAACACTGAATGACTGGAAACTCTAAGTCTCTGTAAACTTCCATTAAAATTAATTTAAAAATATGAGGGGAAGGAAAAAAAAACGACTTAACTCCAGGACTCTGCTGAGCCCCATGATAGACTTAAGAAATCAGATTCTTTTGGGGGTAGAACTATAGAGCTATTATTTTTAACCAGTGTTCTGGGTAACCTAGTATTTAGTAGAATTTTAGAAACCCTAACTTAACTTCCTCGGCTGGATCTTCTAACTCCAAATCAAGAATCACCGGCTTCTATTTAGACAATCACTGAGAACTCACCATCATGAACCAAGCGGGAGAGAATGAATATGCTTGTACTTTCCAGGTCACTCAAACATTGAACTCATGATTTCTGCACAATACCACCCAAGTCAGTAAAGTAACCTTCTCATCTAAACTTTGAGGGCAGCCAGCCCTCAAAGGTCACAGAATCATTGATTTTCGAATGTTCACTAGCTCAATAGCCCACTCAAAGTGAATGTGTCCTCTTTATTGACTGATGGTCACTCAAGCTCCACTAATGTACTTCAAATGATGGAGATCTAATTACCTTTCAGGTGGTTCTCTATTACTCAGCTGTCAATCATATGAAACTTTGATCTGCTTCCTTTCAACGGTCACTCTTGGCTCCTAGGACAAACTCCTACATGATCTAGCTTCTACTTATGGTCTTTTCCTACCTCCACTTCAGCCACACCTGACAGCTTTTTGTTTTCAAATGTGTCAGCTCCTTTCTGCCATAGGACATTTACACATGCCCTAGGATCCAGTTGCAACACTTTCCCTACAACTACGTATTTCACCTGGCCTGTGTCCACTTATTTTTCATTGTCTTAAATGTACTTTTTCTAAGAAGTTTTTCTGACATTTTTCACCACTACAACTCCTCTTCTGTCTATGAAATGTCCTTTGTTCCGCGCTTCTAAAGTTTTTCCCTTTTTCTCTTACAGTTGTGATAAAGTGATAATTGGTAAAGTTTTGTTTAATGTCTGACTCTCCAGCAGTGCTTCTTAACTGGGATCACTTAACAATGTCTGGGGGCGTTTATCAACATCTAGAGACATTTTTGAATGTCATAGCAAGAAGGGCCAGTGTTACTGACATCTAGTTGATAGAAGCCAGGAATAGACTAAACATCTGACATTGCATGTGGTAAATTCATGTAACAAAATTTATCTGGCCCCAAATGTCAGTTGTGCCAAGATTCAAAACCTCACGTAGCCAGAAACTGTACTGAACTTTTTCTTTGCTTTTCACTACCTTCACAAAAGAAAGCTCTGGTGGCATCGTCCATAGGGAGTTGGGCTCCTAGTCCAAAGGTGCACCTCCCTGGTGGCTCAATCCACTGGGGGCAATGTTTTCCCATGTGACTTCCAGCTTCTCAGAAACACACTGGTCAGTCAGCTATGAGTCAGTTCCAAGTTGATAGCAATGTGAGCAACAGAGATCTTCCTAATACCTAGAGTACAGTTGTAGTTATGGACTGTGACTCATAGCGACCCTATGAATGATAGATCGGAACCATGCCAGCCTCATGAGCTCCCACATGCTTGAGCCCATTGCTATAGTCATTCGGCCAGTCTATCTCATTAGGGGTCTGTCTTTCTCTGACCTCGACCTTTCCCAACGTAATATTTTTTTCCCAAGAATTGGTCCCTTCTGACAACATATCCAAAGTATGTTACAGAAAGTTTCATCATACAGGAGGTACTCAGTAAATGCTTAAGAAAGGGAACTAGGGGAAATTTGACTATTGAATGTAATGTTAGAACCACTTCAAGTACAGACCCCCCTGAGTCTAAGGAGAGTCGTGTCGTGAGAGACGAGACTGGGAAGGGAATAGAGGCAACGCTCTGGGAGCTTTCAGTAGTTTTGGCCTCATCCTCTAAGCAACTGTGAACCACAGAAGGCTTTGTTTCCACTCACAAAAGATTTTTAAGGATGAGATCAAATGGGCATCTTACAAAATGCCCAATTAGAAGTGTGTCCAGGAAAAGGAGATTTGACTAGTTAGTGACTGAGTTAGACCTTGGAGCCACAAAATACTCCTCCTTGTTTTATTTATACACATTTAGCAGCCCTGCAAATACACGTCTAAGGTTCTGGAAGCAGCATTGTGCAAACAATGAGCAAATATATAGATATTTCCAAAAACACTGAGTCTACAGCACCTTCTGGGTGTTGGGTGTGAGCGGTTTCTGGGTGGTCTTGGCAGTAACTTCTCTGTTTCTCGCTTTTCTCATCTGTGAAAAATGCCATCTGTGAACAACAACATTGGGAATAACTACATGGAAAGCAGGTGTGGGGTGGGGTGGGCTGCGGTTGGGGATTGTGTACCAATGAAGGAGTTTTTCTTTTGCTTTTCAAGGAG
>NW_006399880.1:2166556-2173983 GCF_000299155.1 Elephantulus edwardii | reverse complement strand
GTGCAACAATGAATGAATGGAATTCCAAAATCTCTGAAGGTGTTCATTGAAAATAATAATAATAATAATAAAGGGTCTCCGTGAGTGTTGACTGTGGATCCAAGAGAAATTAAATCCTTGACAACTTTGTTCATTTAGGGTATTCAGAAGTAGATGGCCAGTTTCAATTCCTATTCTGGAAGCTCTGCCGAAGCCTGTCCATCATGGGTAACTTTACTGATATTTGAAATACCGGTCGCATAGCTTCTAGTGAGACAGCAACACACAAGCCACTACAGTGCTAGAAACAGACAGTGGGAAATCTGCAAAGTAGAGACATGTAGCCAGAGAGCTCCTCAGAAGCAAGGAGGCGAGGCTTCATCTCACATACTTTGGGCACATTATCAGGACAGGCCAGTCCTGGAGAAGGACATCATGCTTTGAAAAGTAGATGGTCCATGAAAAAGAGGAAGATTCTCAATGAGACGGCCTGACAGGGTGACTGGAACAGTGGGCTTCTGCACAACGGAGACTGTGAGGGTGGCCCCGGCTCAGGCAAGCTTTTGTTCTGCTGTGCACACAGTCCCTAGGAGTCAGGGCTAACTCGCTGGCATCCAGCAACAACATCATGGGGATGCCATCGATGTAACATCATCAACAGTATTATAGGCCAAGGGAGTCCCAACTGCCCATTAGAATCATCTATGCCATTTGGTCTTGACTGGGGCCTGTTTTAGATCAGCACTTCTCAATCCTGGGCACATGCTAGAATCGTCTGGGAAGGCTTTTAAACACAAAGATGCCCAGGCCTTGCCCCAATCCGATTAGAGAGAACCTCCAGGAGGGTGGCCTTAGCACTCGCTGTTTTATTAATAAAGCTCTCCTGGTGATTCTAACAGGCACAGTTGTGATCACTGCTAAAGATGCTTCTCCTTTAACAGCTTGTTCAGGGGGTTCCAGGGCCTCAAGGACCTTGGGTCTCTGAGATCCCCTCCACACACTCCCACTTTTGTTTTCTTAGCTCCAGGGACAGAGAATGTGAGACAGTAAGTCTTAGAAGTTAGAGAGAAGAGATCTCTACCCTACTTTTCTCTGAGTCACTGGCAATTGTTCAAGATGCATGTGAAAGGGAAAACGGAAATTGAAGAGGTACATGTACTTTGTCAGCATGAGGAAAATGGGATTCAAGGATGCATTTGGCAAAAGCGTGCTTTCCAGAGAAGCAGATACGGGCAATATGTTGCAAGATTCTTGTCACAGGAAGAGGATCCAAGGATGAACATTGCAAGATTGTGCAGTCAAAGGAAATGGCTTCCTAGTCCAGCAGAGCTGGAGCAAAGTTTAGAGATAATCTCGGCCAACCCTTTTGCCAAACAGCTAAACAGAAGGGGAGGCAGAGGCCCAGGGAGGGGAAGCAGGTAGCTTGGTTTGGGCAGGGAGTTGCCATTACAGTTCAATCTTCCTGACTAGCTTCTGCTTGCGGTCCCTCCTCAATCACGTGTCAGTTAACAATGTTTGGGCCACTGCCCCAGCCCGCCCTCCAGACTCCCACCCTCCAGACGCCCACCCCTGTCTTCCTCAATAGCACCCAAGGTCAAAGAACAGAACTAAATCAGCCCGAATCCACACCTGCCAGATGACAGGGGCTAGGACCCACTCCGGAGGAAGAAGCAGTGTCTGATGACGCGGCCTTGACCTCAGAAAGGAAGCCTGTTCACCAGGGGGAATTTCCCCGGGTGAGGTCTCATGTCTATGCAAATACTGCAAACATTGTACTTCAGATAACCTGGCCTTCAGGACGGGACAGGAATAGGAGGAGAGGGCTTTGGGAAATGTGGGGGTAAGGGTGGCAATCTCCACTGTGCCAAGTTTCATACCACGCTCTACAGATATTTAAGCTCACCCACCCACACCCAAAACACAGTCCAAGGGAAGTAAAGCGGGAACCTGTAGCCCATGGAGAAGACAAGTTGCTAAAGAGAAAACAGTGCATTCCAACCTTAAGGGGAAAACAGGCCCCCAGCGATGTGATGATGGTAATAGATTTGGTGGTATTGTTGCCAAAAATGATGGTGATGAGGCTTCTGTCCGGGAAATCTAACCAAGTTTCTTTGTGGATTTCCATTTCACTTGGTAGGGTCTTATTCTGGGAACAGCCAAAAGGCATTAGGAAGGTAGTGACCTTGATTCACTTTTGGCAAATCCCATCACCGTGGTTTCCCAGCGCCCATCAAGAAGGGATGTGGCAGCACTGTTAACCCCTCTACTGCCAGCTTCCAGAGCACTCCTAGAAAAGTAAGCAGAAAGAATTTGGTGCTTTTGAAGGAAATTTTATGTCTTCCTCCTGTCTCTTTTCTTGATTTTGAACCATCCAGTGTCTCCCTGCTCTGCTCTGACGACTTCCTCTTGGTCCAAGTATAGGTTTCGCATTAGCACGATCAAATGTTCTGGGATTCCCATTCTTCTCAGAGTCAGCCATAGCTTGTTGTGATCCACACAGTCAAAAGGCTTTGCATAGTCAATGAAGCACAGATAGACATTCTTCTGGTATTCTTTGCTTTCTGCCAAGATCCATCTTACATTAGCTATAATATCCCTAGTACCACGACCTCTTCTAAATCCAGCCTGCATATCTGGCAGTTCTCTGTTGACATATTGTTCCAAACATTTTTGGGTAATTTTCAGCAGAATCTTGCTTGCATGTGATATCAATGAAATCAAGAAAGGGGTCTGTCAGGGATGTATTTTGTCTCCATACCTTTTCAATCTGTATGCAGAACAGATCATCCAAGACGCTGGGCTGTGCGAGGAGGAATGTGGCATCAGGATTGGTGGAAGAATCATCAACAACCTGCGTAATGCAGATGACACAACCCTGCTTGCTGAAACTGAGGAGGACCTGAAGTGCTTGCTGCAAAAGATCAAGGACTACAGCCTCCTATATGGACTGAAGCTCAACGTTAAGAAGACAAGGATTCTAACCACTGGGCCAATTGGCAGCATCAGCATGGATGGTGAAGAGATTGAAATAGTTAATAGTTTTAGTTTACTTGGCTCCACGGTCAACACTCTTGGTAACAGCAGCCAGGAAATCAAAAGATGAATAGCGTTGGGAAAATCTGTCGGGAACCAGAGTACTGAAGTACAACAACATCAGGCTGGAGACTAAGGTGTGCCTGATCCAGGCTATAGTCTTTGCAATTATGTGCTATGCATCGGAGAGTTGGACAGTGAATAGGGATGATAGAAAGAGAATTGATGCCTTTGAGCTGTGGTGCTGGAGAAGAGTGTTGAATATACCATGGGCTGCTAGGAGAACAAACAGGTTTGTTCTGGAGAGGGTGAAGCCAGAAGGTTCCCTGGAGTCAAGGATTCTGAAGCTTTGACTGACATACTTTGGGCATGTTGCAAGGAGGGACTGGTCCTTGGAGAGGGACATCATGTTTGGGAGAGTGAAAGGACGGTGCAGGAGAGGAAGACCCTCAATGAGATGGGTCAAATCTGTGATTGGAGCGGTGGGTATGATTGTGTTTGAGACAGCGAGGTTGGCACAGGATAGAATGGCATTTAGGGCTCTTGTACATAGGGTCGCTATGAGTCACAAACGACTCAATGGCACATAACAACAACACAACCTGTCTCTTTTACTCCGGAGCCTCACCGCTACTGGGAAGCCTTTGTTCAAAGTTTGCTCCAACGTCTCGTTTTCCAGAGAGCTATCTTGTGTCCCAAGAGTAGAACAGCAAGTACAGCTAGAGTTCAAGTCAGAGCAGTGAAGCCCAAATCTGCTCTAGATAGAGCTCAATAGCTAATTTCTCCTAACCTGCACAAAAAAATGTGCCCAGGAAAGTATGAGCATGGATGTGGCCCTGCGGTGCAAAGATCTAGTCTGAATATTCCTGCAAGATATTTCCTGTGTCCAGTAGTGGTCTATGGCCAACAATCTGGTTGTGGGCCTAATAATTTTATTTGCCCCTAAGTGGCACAGTCTTTTTTCTCTGTGTAGGGTGTGTGTGTGTGTGTGTGTCTTGTATTATCAGCAGTGTGCTCTGATGCTGTTTCTTATTCTGCATATGTGTGGTGTATGCCCCTGTTGGTACAAGCGGTAGTGATTTGGACTTGTGCACATGTGACAAGCAGTATTTATGGACTTTGAGTGGATGCTGGGTGTGTGGGGAAGGATAATGAAAACTGCTCTATGTCGACTCCCAGCTCTTCCTGATTCCCATCCCTGCCCACTGCTATCTCTCGGTCAAGGCTACAACTGGCCGCACAGTGTGCAGGAGGGAAGGGTCAGATGATGGTGGTTAGGAGGATGGGGTGGAGCCATGCCACAGAAGTTAACACATACTCTCTTGTGCAACAATGAATGGATTTTTTAAAAAGAAAAGTGAACTGGGGGGCTGGGTAGGGAGGAAAATGAGCAATGATGAATGAATGGAAATCCAGGTTTTCTGTAAACTTTCCTTTGGGAAACTTACAGGATTGCTGGCCTTGGGAGTAGGGCTCATTCCAGATGACTTCAGCTTGGGGCTTCATTGATCCTTATCTAGCTGAGAGGAGGGCAGGCGGAGACCTATGTTAGGTCCATTTGGCCTCATATTCTGCTTTTCTAAGCACTCCTTGCTTTTGACTTCTAGGGTATGATGCCTCATTAATCTAGACACCTGACTTCTTATCTGCCTCTGCCAGGTCCCCCTCTCTGGAGCAGTCAAGGCCCATTTCCTCATTTTCTTGCTTCTCAATATCTCTTTTCTCCACCTCTACTTCCTCTACCACAGTCCATGTCTTCATCCTTCTGTATCTGGAAAGTAATTGCAAGTCTGTCAACTGGTCTAGCTAGCCATTGATCCTATCTTCTCCACATTGGCTCTCCTGGCTATTTTCTCTAAAGCACATCTCTAACTGTGCTACTCTCCATCTCTAACACGGCCAGGCACCCAGCAGTGACTGCATCCAGTATGACCTCCTGATGGCCTTCCTCCCACACTGCGTGGGGGATTCAAGGCTTCAGAGTTAGTTCTGGAGTTAGACCTCAACTTTCCCACCTCTGTGGCTCTGCTCCAGTTGCTGCTTCTGCCAGGATTTTCCTTCCTACTTCAACAGTTTTGGTTGCACAGTGGTTAGAGCCTCAGGCTCAGGACCATAAGGCTGGTGGTTCCATAAGAGAAAATTGTGATAGATAATAGTCTGCTTGCCTGCCGATTTACAGCCTTGGAACCTCGTAGGGCAGTTTTGCTGTGCAAGATTGGCTCAGTGGCAATGGTTTGGGGGTTTGGGTTTTCACTGTTGGAAGGGAACTCTAGTGGCCTAGTTTGTGGGGAGTTGTACTGCTAACCCAAAGGCCATGTCTCTGGCAGTTCAAATCCACCAGCCACTCCCTAAGAGAAAAATAGGCAATTTCCTTCTATGTGATTTACAGCTTAAAAAAACCCAGTGGAGTGTTGGCTATGAGCTGGTTCTGACTCATGGTACTGAGTTAGGTTGAAAATATTTGTATTCTTTTTCTATCTTTTAAGATTCCTCTCCACCACAACAAGATAAAGGTAAATAACCCAATTGAAAAATGGGCACAGGATATGAACAGACACTTCACCAAAGAAGACATTCAGATGGGAAACAAACACATGAAGAAATGTTCAAAATCCTTAGCTCTAAGAGAGATGCAAATCAAAACAACTATGAGATATCATTTCACCCCTGTAAAAATAGCAAAATTTAACAGAACAGCAAACACCAAATGCTAGCGAGGTTGTGGAGAAACTGGAACCATTCGTTATTCACTGTTGGTGGGAGTGTAAAATGGTGTAACCACTATGGAAGACTGTATGGTGCTTTCTCAAAAAGTTGGAAATAGAAATACCATTTGACCCAGCAATTCTGCCACCAGCAATTTACCCTAAAGAAACCATAACTGCCACCCAAGCAGATATATGCACACCCATGTTCATTGTGATTTTGTTTGCAATAGCAAACAGCTGGAAACAACCCAAGTGCCCATCAACAAACGAATGGATAGAGAAGCTCTGGTATATTCACACAATGGAATATTATGCTGCATTGAAAAACAAGGCACTCATGAAATATTATGCAAAATGCATGACCCTGGAGGACATTATGCTGAGTGAAATATCTCAGTCACAAATGGACAAATATTGCATAGGGCCACTGTTGTAAAGTGAGACTGACATTGGGGTTGAGGGAAGACTGAAAAAGAGGGGATAAATAATGTATACTGCAGTGAAACAGAGGGAGAGAACTGTTTAAAAGGGATATATGATTGGGTATTCTTATCATTACAGAAGTCCAGAATAAAGAAAGGTTGCATAGTGGAGTGGACTTGGGGGGAGGGATTGCACAATAATGAAAGAGTTTTTCTTTTACTTTTCAAGGAGAAGAGTGAATTGGGGGGGGGGTGTGCAGGGAGAAAACCGCAGCAATGAATGACTGGAAATCCAAAGTCTCTGACTTTCATTAAAATTAATTTTAAAAAAATGATGCCCCTTTTCCAGTCCTCTCTGATCTGTGACCTGTACTCTTACTCACCTCTTGCTAATTTATGCTCAGTTGACTATTTTTCCTGTTGTTGAATTATTATCTTCTTTCCTCAATAAGCTTCCTAAGGATAAGAGGCATACAAACTTAGTAGAGACTTTATCAGATATCAGAAGCTGTTGAAAGAGATTGATTCTTCCTTTTAGCTTCAGTTTCTATAAGACAGAATCAAGCGTCCTGCTAGTAACAGTTGATATATGCTGTTCTCTTACTGTATTCTGTAGAGTGTGTGTAGAGTTTTATACACATTCTCTTATTTGATCTTCTACGCCTATTTTTCTTAAATGATTTTTTTTCAAATTTTATTTGTGTGTGTGTGTGTGTGTGTGTGTGTGTGTGTGTACCATCAAATCAGACCTGACTGATACAGGAGGAGATTGTTCCTCCTTCTCCAGCAGAGCATCTTGTGGATTTGAACCGTGCACCTCTGGGATTGCAGTACACTGTCTTGCCACTAGGCCGCCAGAGCTCACTAGGCCCACTTTTAAGGGGTCCACTATGGAGTACTGGTGGCACAGTCTCTAGGGAATTGTGCTGCTGATCCAAATTCAAATCCACCAGTGGCTCCACAGGAGGAAGGATGGGCAATCTCCTTCAGTGCAACTTCTTGTTGTTAGGTACTGGCGAGTCGAGTACGACTTATGGTGACCCTATGAACAGAACCTTGTTCTATCCTGTGCCATCCTCACACTTCCTGAGCCCATTTCAGCCATCACCATGTCAATCTGCCTAGTTTTGAGGGTCTTTCTCTCCTTCACTGACCCTCCACCTTCCCAGCATCGTGTCCCTAAGGAATAGCCCCTTCTACCAACATGTCCACATTATGTGAAGCAAAGCATCATTATTCTTGCCTCCAAAGAGCACTCTGGCTGCACTCTCTCCAAGACATATAT
>NW_006399880.1:2161507-2163596 GCF_000299155.1 Elephantulus edwardii | reverse complement strand
TTTTTCATAGTATTCTAATGTTAGCTTTTTTATTTTAGTTGGGTCTGTTGTGATGTTACCTGATTCATCTCTTATTCGAATTATTTGTGTCTTCTCTCTCTTTTCTTTTGTGAGTTTTGCTAGTGGAGTATCGATTTTGTTGACCTTTTCAAAGAACCAACTTGACTCAGTGGCAATGCATTTTCTATAAGTGGTTGACAGGGATTCCAATCCTGGTCTTTCTGACATCACAGATATAACCACTGTGCAGCAAACGTTGTTATGAAACTAGAATTTCCCGCTTGCCTGACTGCCCACGGTCAAGAGGGGAACTGTCTCCGGGAAACCTGAGGTCTGGAGAGGAGGGGGGATGTTTGAGTGCCCTTCTGAAATGCAGGTTGTGCAACTTGACACTTCTCCTGTTCTCAGCTCAGCCTGGGTTCCATCACAAGTAGAGGAGGAAGTATTAGCAAATGGGCCTGGGATCAAGCAAATGGCATTGAAGCCCCAGATCTTCCCCAAACCCAACCCCACTGATTGATTCTAACTCTAGGACAGGGCATATCTGAACCATTGGGTTTCTGGGGCTGTAAATTTTAAAGGGAGCAGACCTCATCTTTCTCCTAAGGAGCAACTAGTAGATTTGAACCATCCGCCTTCCATATAGTAGCTCAACACACAAGGCTCTACCTTCCCCCGGCTCCTTCGTTGCAGATCCATTGTTGTGAGGTGTCATTGGGTGGACTACAACTCACAGCGACTCTGAGTAACAGATTGGGTCCTTGCCCCATTCTGCACCTTGCACCACCCTCGCCATCTCTGATGCTCGAGTCCTCTGCACTTGCTAGTACCTTGGTCAACAGTCCTGCTTCCTGGTGGAAAACAAAGAACTGTGGACTCCGAAGATAGTGGGGGTCGGGGGGGGGTGCTCCTGGAGGTCAAGGGGAAAACACAACAGAGGCTTAGAAGCCAGTAAGATGATTGGTTTCTCGAGGATCATTTCCAATCTGATCTGTTGGCTCTAACTTCAGGCAATCTGCTTCATCACTTGGAGCCCGAGTTTCATCATAAAAATATGGCATCCCTTCTGCACTTCTTTAGGATGAGCAGCCCAACTCCCCACAACTGCACCACCACAGCACTCTATGCTGCACGGCTACAAAGTAATGCCGTGGAGACAGCTCCTTCCCGTGGGATTGCGCCCACAGCTGGGTGCAAGGTGAATGCCAGGGGGTTTTATAAAGCCACAGGTTCCCTTACACCCTCCACCAGCAGGAAATGTGGCAGCAGTGATTCCCAGTTTCCCCACTTTCTGCTTGGATAAAGGGTAGTCCTCTCCACCTGCCACTTCCCTCAGGTGCTCCCTTGGGGCTGCAAAGGCCGCCCTTTGCTTTGCGTGTTCATCACAGTCCCAGAGCTCTCTGAGATGGTTTACCCTGATGGGACTGACTCATGTCAGGGGGGCGCACAGTGAGGGCCTGGGGTTGAAAACCACCCTCAAAGGTGAGAAAAATGAAGGCCAGTGTGGGAGACAGCCGAGGGTGGTAAGAGTATCAATCCAGGACTCCTGGGCTCTGCTCCTCTCTGCCACTAACTAGCTGTGACTTGTCCTAGCTATAACAGTGGGAGGGAGGTGAGAATTCTTAGGGCCCCTTATACACTCAGAACATCACAACCGCCCTCCTTGTCTCCCTGTTTGAGATGACGGTGGTTTGGGCTTCTGCTTTCTCTTTCCTTTTAGTTTTAATTTAGCCCTATCACTTCTCCCTATTGCACTTTGGCTGCATAAGGTACCTCTAGTTTCATTTGTTAATTAGATTTCCTTGTCTGTGTATGGATACTATCCTCTCACTCACCACATTGTATTTCAGGATAGAACTTGAGATTGACTTTTTGACTATGACTACACCACCGTTCTTCTCTTGTTTTTCATTCCCTGAATGATATACCATATGATTATCTGATTAAAAATGGCCAAAGCTGGTCCATCTCATCTCATTAATGCCTGTTGTTGTTGTTATGTGCTGTCAAGTTGCCTGCGACTCATAGTGACCCTATGTACAACAGCCCTAAACTCTGCTCTGTCCTGTGCCAATCTCACCGTCTCCAG
>NW_006399880.1:2140084-2160597 GCF_000299155.1 Elephantulus edwardii | reverse complement strand
TCTGATGACTGCCTCTTGGTCCAAGTATAGGTTTCTCATTAGCACGATCAAGTGTTCTGGGATTCCCATTCTTCTCAGAGTCAGCCACAGTTTGTTATAATCCACACAGTCAAATGCCTTTGCATAGTCAATGAAACACAGATAGACATTCTTCTGGTATTCCCTGCTTTCAGCTAAGATCCATCTAACACTAGCTACAATATCCCTAGTACCACGGCTCCTTCTAAGCCCAGCCTGGACTTCTGGCAGTTTTCTGCTGATGTGCTGTTCTAGTTGTTTTTGGATAATCTTCAGTAGGATCTTGCTTGCATGTGAAATTGATGATGCATGTATGTCGATATTTATGTGTTGTTTAATTTTTAACAACTTCCATTTTTACAACATTCTAGCTATGTACATTCCATGTTCCAATTATTAAATGTTTGTTATTGTTTTTCCACATTTCAACTGACTTGAGGAGTAACAATGTCAGTTTGAGGACTAAGGTGCATCTGATTCAGGCCATGGTCTTTCCAATTATTTGTTACTCATCTGAGAGCTGGACCATGAATAAGAATGACAGGAAAAAGAATTGACACTTTTGAGCTGCTCTGTTGAAGAACATTGAACATCCCATGTTCAGCCAAGAAAACAGTTATGTCTTGGAGAGGGTGCAGCTGGAGTGTCTTTGGAGGCAAGAATGATGAGGCTTTGCCTCGCATACTTAGGACATGTTGCTGGGAGCGGCTCTTCTTTGGAAAAGGACATGATGTCGAGAAGAGTGGAGGGTCAGCGACGGAGAGAAAGACTCTCAAAACTAGGTGGATTGACATGGTGACTGCTTTAATGGGCTCTTGTGTGTCAGGAAGTGTGAGGATGTGCAGGATAGAGCAGGGTTCAGAATTTTTGTTCACAGGGTCGGTATGAACCGTACTTGACTCAACGGCACCTAACAACAAGTGTCATTTGACTGTGTGGATCATTAAAAATCCTTGTTAAAGTTGAGAAGAATGGGAATCTCTGAACACTTAATTAGGCCGAAAGGAAACCTATACCTAGACGAAGACGCTAATGTCTAAACAGAGCAAGAGAACACTTCAGTTAAGATATGCATCAGGGCTGTATCCTTTCACCATACCTATTCAATCTGGGCGCTAAGCAAACCATGAAAATTATTAGGTATTTTGTCATGACAGGAGTCCAGTGTGAAGGCTGTATAGTGGAGTGGACCTGGGGGAGGGATTGTAAAACAATGAAAGAATTTTTCTTTTACTTTTCCAAGAGGGTAGTGTACTACGGGGAGGGTTAGGAGGGGAGAAAAGTGCAACGATGAAGGAATGGAAATGCAAAGTCTCTGTAAATTTTCATCGAAATGAATAATAATTTTTTTAAAATTTACTTTATTATTTTTTGTGCATGTACCGTCAAATCAGATCTGACTGGTACAGGAGGAAATTGTCCCTCCTTCTCCGGCAGAGCCTCTGGTGGATTCGAATCGTGTACCTTTGGGATTGCAGTACAGCTTCTTGCCACTAGGCCACCAGAGCTCCCCAAAATTAATAATAAATTTTTAAAAAAGTAAAAAAAAGAAGTTGGACTCTGTAAAGAAAAAAAAGAAGTTGGACTCTGTGAAGAAGAATGGACATTAGGATAAGAGGAAAACTCATCAGTAACCTGTATTACATAGATGACATAACCTTGCTGGCTGAAAGGGAAGAGAACTTGAAAGGCTTGCCACAGAAGATCAAACACTACAGTCTCCAATATGGATTACATATTAACATTGAGGAAACAAAAATAATCACCACTGGGCCCATAGGCAACATCATGACAGATGAAGCGAAGATTGAAATTGTCAACAATTTCTTCTTCCTTGGATCCACAATTAATAAGCACCCTTGGTATTGGCAGTCAAGAAATCAAAAGATGTATTGCATTGGGGAAGTCTGTTGTCACAGACCTCTCCAGATAAGGACTAAGGTGTGCCTGATTCAGGCCATGGTCTTTTCAATGATTTTCTATGCATCTGAGAGCTGGGCAATGAAAAAGGATGATAGATGAATTGATACCTTTGAGTTGTGGTGCTATAGGAGAGTATTTGATATGCCATGGACTGCCAAAAGAACAAAAAGGCATATCTTGGGGAGGGTGCAACCAGAGTGATCCTTACAGGAAGGCAGCAAAGCCTTGTCTTGGACACTTGGAGCATGGGATTAGGAGATGCTTTTCCTTGGAGAGGGGCATCATGCTCCCTCTCCAAAGGTGAGGGAAAGGTGGAGGATAAGCAAAAGAAAGATTCTCAATGAGATAGACACAGTGACTGCAGCAGGGACTCAAGTGTGTCAGAGATGATGAGAATGGCACAGGATAGGGCAGGGTTCAGATCTGCATTTCATAGGTCAGAGTTGCACTGGACTCAACAGCATTTATTATTTAATGAGGTGTTTTGGAGAGAACTGGGCAGAAGGGACACTAGAACAACAGAACCTCCTTAAACACCAGGATGAGCAGAGTCTAACTTCCTTTCTTTAGCCCCTAGCATGGTACATAGGAGACATTTAATAAACTGAATTGGTGAATGAATGGATGGTGTATCTTGAATTATAACATTGGCTACTTCTTTCTCTCGGAGGAAATGTAGTTTATCCTGTGTGCTGGGTCATAAGATTGTTGTAATGGGGGGGGGGGAATGTTGTAATTGTTCCTGATTGGCCCCTTTCTTCTGTCGCCCTTAAATGTATCTGTGGAAACATGCCTTTCCTGCTCAAGAACCTCCATAGGCTTGTCCCTGGGCTTGAAGATCAAATCTTTACATTCAAGGCCCCCTGTAATCGGATGCTAACTCTTTTTTAACTTTAGTATTTCTCTCACTCCGTAAGTGCTTACGATCACCCAACTACTATTGGTCAATCCCCGAGCACAGCCCACCTTTAAGAGTGGAAAAATTCACTGCGGGTATCTCAAATTTTGTGCTATTTGAACCATGAGCAATTCTGGTTTCCCTCAGCCTTACAACTCTTCTCCACTTCCGTACCTCCAGAACCCCATCTCTTTTCCACCCCACACCCAACATTTCCCCTTTGGCTGCATATGCTTAAAGACCTTTTCATTCTGACAGACTTCTTGAAAACAGTGCAGAAATCACCTGCAGAGTATTACAGATGGTGAGGACAGCTCCCTATTAGGTGTTGTGTTGAGGGCTTTCATGCATGCTCTTACTTTTGCCCCACAAGGCCATGGGGTGGAGAGAATGAGAAAACCCATTTTACAGACAAGGATTCTGAAGCTTAGTAATGTGTACATGGTTCGTGTAGGAAAGTCTGACTTCAAAGCTTTTCTCTATTTTGCTAGTCTAGCTTTTGCTGACTGTTAAATTGGACAGTTCCCAAAGCAGCACTCAGCTGACTCTCATGGGGTTTGGCAATGGCTAACAGGCTGAAGAAGTGGAGAATTAGGTAAATGTTCTTAGTCTCAGACTCATTACGTTAGTGAAGAAGAGAAGGGTCTTCAAAATTATTGGACCCAACCTCTCCCAGTGCAACCTGAAAAACCTGGGCCCATCAAAGGCCAGGGTCAGGGCTTGTCTCAGATCGTGGTGAGGGGCGGGGGCAGGGTGAGAGCAGTCCAACAATCTCCCAACCTCCCAGGCAGTGTTCTCCACCCAGCTACCGCAATAAACACACACTCAGCTCTGGCACACCGCCTTTCCCATAGTCATGGGACAATATTAGGTCCAAGTCACTGGCCAGAAGCAGTGGGAGGGAACCCAGAGAAATAGCAGTTGAGCCTACTTGATTATCTGTGACCTTCATAAAGTGGAAACTTGCCAGAGTGCCTCCTCAAATCTTGATTGCATTGGGTACCCTTGAAGAGTTCAAAGGAGGAAGTTTGAGTTACCTTGAGTGAGCAGAAAGGTTACCTTATATAAAAGGCACGCAGAAATGTCCAGGCAGCTGAATGGGAGAAAGTAGGGCTTCAAATGTGTACATTTAGTCCCAACCCCTGCTGAAAATTTGCCTTTCCACCTCCTATGTGTTGAGTCAGAATCCAGAATCGACAGCTAAGCAAGCTATCAGGTGTGTCTAATGGAGAGGTAAAATCTTGGGGATTGATAAGAACCACCTTGTGATTTTATTGAAAATGTAGATTCTGATTCAGCAGGTCAGGCCCTGGGTAAAAATCTGCTTCCAAGTGCTGAAGAGCAAGGATGTCAGTTAAAGAGTAGGGTGCATCTGATCAATTGTTTTGTATGCATCTGAAAGTTGGACAATGAATGAGGAAGATGGAAGAATCAATGCCTTTGAGCCGCGATGTTGGCGAAGAGTATACACTGTTGGTGTTACGGGTCAAAAGAATAAACAACTCTGTTTTGAAGAAGTGCAACCTCGGTGCCGCTTAGAGGTGAGGATGGTTAAGCGTCATTTCACACACTTTGGGCATGCTGTCAGGAGGGGCAGTCTCTGGAAAATGACGTCATGATGGGAAAGGTGGAGGGAAGGCCCTCAACCAGATGGACTGACAGTGACTGTAACAATGAGCTTGAGCATGTGGGAGGTTGTAATGACAGCATAGGATAGGGCAGGGTTCACATCTGTCCTATCAGGTGTGGAAATGCAAGTTTTTGGCAAAGAGTTAAACTTGGAAGAACTGATTTGAAGCCCTGGGACAGAGCCCCCAAAAGCATAAACATAATGGGCATGTCTACCCAGGTATTGCAAGCTCTGCCTCTGCACAGGCTCCACAGGAAACATGGTTTATAGGTACAACACTCACTCCTGGGTAAAGTTAATCATCTCAGGCTACTGGGGGAAATCCAGGCTGAAGGTTCAAGGTAGAAGTTAGAGGCCCTCATTGGTTAGAAATGTTTTTGTGTATCTATCTATCTATCTATCTATCCATCCATCCATTTATTTATTTTTTTTTCTTGTTGTGTACCATCGAGTTGGATCTGATTGGCACAGGAACGGATTGCCCTTTCTTCTCTAGCAGTGTCCCATGGATTCGAACTGCACACATTCGTGATTGCAATGCCACTTTTTGTCACTGGGAGACCAGAGCTCCCATTCTCCTTTTATTTTTAATGAGAAGAAATGTAAAAGGCAACAAGTTAGAGGAACATACTAGAATGTTAAGTGGTTGAAGGGAAGACTTTTAGTCTAATTTTCTCATTTCATAGATAAGAAAGTAGCTACTCAAGGTTGGGAGAGGGATTGGCCCAAGGTCCAAAAAAAAGTGAGTGTGCTGTTCAGTTGACTGCGACTCATTGGATACTTCCTGAAATGGTCTGTCAGCCAATTCTTTTTGATGCGGTGACTGTGTATTACTTCCATTTTCTTTTACTGCTTCCTGCATCATTTAAGATTTTGCCGATAGCATCTCTCAGTATTGCAACTCAAAGCTTGACTTAATTCTTGAATTCCTTGAATTCCTCCAGCTCTTTGCAAATTTCATTATAATACTGTGCTTTTTCTTCTCAAACTGCTATTTGAAATATTCTGTTCAACTCTCTTTTATCATTTCTTCCCTTTCTTTTGGCTTCTTGAGGTTCCAGTGCAATTTTCAGTCTCTACCAACATCCTTTTTGGTCTTTTCTTTCTTGTCTTTGCAATGGCCTTTTGCTTTCTTCCCAGATAATATCCTTGATGTCATCCCACAGTTCAGAGTGAGTAGCAGAAGACAATTGAAATACAGGTATTCTGACTCTACGGCCTGCTGGATGTGGGTGGTCAAATGGGGGTGGAGGCATCAGCTTGCCTAAAGACATTTATTGCTCCCTTCCCACCCAGCACATCCACTAGAACCGCCCGTCATTAGCCCTCTCCACCATTCAAAGCACACACATCACTCATTTTACAGAGAAAAGGTTCAATGTGTTTTTGGGTTTGACAGAGCGGGGACCAGGCAGAGCCTGTGGCAAGGACGGAAGCTGGGAGGAGGCTGAGGAGGCAGATAGGGAGTGGAGGTGGACGGGATCTGTGCTCAGAAGTGAGCAGAAGTGACTGAGCTGGGCCGCCTGTGTCCTGTGGGGGTGGGAGCCTTTCCTAAGTTCCAAAAGAAGACAAGAGCCCAACCCTCCCCTCCTCCCCCAACCCCGCCCCTTCTGTAGTCTCTGGAACTGGAGTATTCAGGATTGGTCATGGCGGCTGAGGCTGCTGGCTGACCAGTTTTCAGTAAAGGTACCCATCAAAGCGGAGGTCTTAGTCTTCACCACCACAGATAGCCAGTAAGGCCTTCAGGAAGTCTCCGGACGTGTCACTCTGGCAGGGGCAGAGGAAGAGCAGAGTGAGTGAAAACAATCCACGACCCCAATGCCTACTCCTGCCAACTCCAGTCAGCTTCAGGCTTCTTATGTCACCTTGTGTTTTCAGCACAGCTACCACAGGCCTTCCTACGACAGGGATCTTCCTATTATGGCTGTGTCCCTCCTGTGTTCTCCTTAGCTCTCTGCCTGGCATCATGACCTCCAATGACTTCTGCAGCTTCACCTCCACTCTTCCCAGAGCACCCTGCATCCTTCTCTATCTGGCCTACCAAGCCTCCTGCCAAGTGTGCCCCCCTGTGCCTCTCCAAGTCCCACCTACCACTAGCTGATCTGTCCTCTGTGCAGCTCCTACCTCAAACAAAATTCCCACCTCCCCGGGTTCCCCTTCTATTCTGTAACCCCTCGTGGCTTTTACCACATTGTTGTATAGGGTTCCTTGTGGAGCACTTTCTGGGTACCAGGCCGTTGCTAAGAAGCTGTTTGAACATTCTTGTGTTCACGGCAATCACAGCAGGCAAACCTACTGCTGTCAAGTCAACTCTGACCCACTGTCACCCTCATCAGGTTTCTGAGGCTAGAAATCCTTTCTGGGAAGATATTGCCCATCTTTCATGTGAGGAGCAGCTGGTGGACTCAAACCATGGACCTTTTAGTTATCAATGCAGCACACAACACACTACACCAGGCTCTTTTGATAACATATAGGGCTGGGGGCTGCCAGACTAACCCCCACATGGTATGGCCTTTCCCTTTGGAGAGGCTCCTATCAACGATGCTTGGCAATATTCTGAGCACAGACAAGTATGTATGTGTGGGTCATGTTCCTTTATCAACAATGGGAGGACACATGAATTCTGCATGAATGTCATTCATATTGTCTGGTCTATGCTTTTTGGACTTAAAAATGATTCCAAATTGGCATAAAGAGATGCAAGCTTTTTTCCCATATTGTTGTTATGTGCCATCAAATTGAAACTGATGCACAGTTAATACTCCAGTGGGTTTTCAGAGGCTATAAATCACATGGAAAGAGACTGCCCACCTTTTTTCCATACAGCAGCTTGGATTCAAACTTCCTGACTTTGGGTTGACAGTGCAAGTCCTTACCTACTAGACCACCAGAGTTTTTTTTCCACACATGCATAACATTCTATCATATGGAAGAAGCACAATTGATTAATTTGGTTCCATACAAAGGGTTTCCATTCTTCTGCTACTATAAACAAGCTGGCACAAACACTCCTACATGTCTTTGAGAACATGAGTGCTTATAACTGCAGGGCAAATTCCAACACCTGGAATTATTAAGACAAAAGTGTGTGTACACTTTCACTTTTCAAAGTACCACTCTATAAAGATGTGCTATCGATATGTGGGATTCCCACCAAATCTGTGTGAGATGGTTTGTTTCCCCAACAGCCTTGTCCACCAAGCAAAGTATCACTCTTTCAGATAGATCTTGACCAATCTCACAAACAAGGAAACGGACTTTATAGTGGAAGAATTAAGCACACAGGTCACATATTCTATGACTCCATTTACATGAAATGTCCAGAAAAGAAAAACAGATTAGTGGTTACCAGGGATTAGGAGTAGAAACAAGTAAACAAGTATGAAGAACTTAAGAAGGGTGTTGAAAATATTCTAAAACTGCAACTCATATGAGTTTTAAGGTATTAGGGAGTTCTGGCAGCCTAGTGGTAAGAAGCTGTGTTGCAATAGTGAAGGGAAGCAGTTTGACTCCACCAGCTGTTCTGCAGGAAAAGGATGGGCAATCTCCTCCTGTGCAATTAACTGCCTCTGAAAACCTGCCAGAGGGTCAGCTATGAGTTGGTTCCAACTCTATAATACATAACAACAACAACAACCATCACCAGAATATTATAAAAACAGGTAAGTTACTGTTGAAATGCAAACTATATCCAGATGAGAAAAAGGGAAGAGGGCAGTTGTTTTCATTTGTGTACCTTTAATTTTAAATATTGCCATCCACTTCCTAAATAACATGCCTCTGGAAACTATGAACTTTGATAAATGTCGATAGTTGTAGAGGGGCTTCAAGCCTTTTGTTCATTGGGTCACTATGAGTTGGAATTGACTCGAAAGCAATCAACAACAACACAACAACAATTCTAAATGAGGGAGCGCTGGTGGCATAGTGAACAAGGAGTTGTGCTCCTAACCTAACGCCTGGGCCACTCTGATGGTTCAAATCCACCAGCTGTTCTGCAGGACAGAGAGGAGGAATCTCCCCCTGTGCAACTTACAGCTTCGAAAACCTGCTGGAGGGTCAGCTCGGAATCATTCAGACTCAATAGCTATGTTTTGGGTCCCCCCCAACCTTAACCCTAAATTTTAGTTTTATTCATAATTATTTTTAACAAAACTTTCAGGAATTTTACATAGAAAAGGGTCAAACATAAAATAAAAACTATAAATATTTATTATAAATCAAATAGTTAGATTTCAAAATTGGAGACGACAGTTGGGTAAGATGTGCCTGTGAGGCTATTTCTCATCTGTCAAATGTAAATAATAATAATAATAACAACAACATTGTTTTTGAGTTTTAATTCTAAATAAGAGTAAGTCATGCTTTATTTATTTATTTTTTAAACAAAACCCATGTTTGTGGTTTTGGTGGGCTTTACCTTTTGGTGAGGGATTCATTCATGTCCTACCTTTGAGGTCACATGAAGGTTCCTTAATTGGAAATCGTCACAATTTGGTCTCAATGGAAACCAACAACAAAAAGCAAGAAAATTAACTTTTTTGTTTTTGTTTGCTAAATTATATGAATTTGTTTATATTATCAACCTGCAGATATTTTTAACTTTCCTTGTAGAAATATTTAATTATAGTCAAACCATTTTTTTCCAAACTTTTAAAAAATGATTTTGTGTTGAGTAGAAAGGCCTGCCATATTCCAAGATTACTAAAACAAAACGAAAAAACCCCTAACTAATTAAAGAAAATGCTCCTCTAGTTCCTGCGTGGGGTCAAATCTTAGGTTTAGGTCTTTGATCCAAATTGGCCTTGGTAAGTGTGGTGCCAAGGGAGGCCTCCCATCAACTGGCAACATCCTGGCTATTCTAAGAGGAAAGCCTCATTAAGAAAGAAAAAAGTTCCCAATTACATCAGAGCTTCCACACTCAGCATCTGGCCTGCCTTCCTCCAGCTCCCCTGAGCCCAGCACTCCCCTTACCTCAATGGTTTGGTGCAGAGATTTGTCGTATTTCTCAATGAACTCTCGTCGGATATTTAGCAGGTCAATCTCACTCCGGGAGACCATGACCCTGGTGAGGGTCTTCTCATCTGTGCCAGCCCCCTGGTGAGTGGGATGAGAGAAAGGGGTAGGGAGACGGGGCTAAGTCAGAACAGAAGACGGTGGGTGCCAATCTGCCTCTCTCCCTTTGCTCTTCCAAGCCAGGTTAGATGTTTCACCCGCCTTCCACCAACAGTCCTGACCAGAACTCCACAGGGCTTAGGACTGGCCAGCTGGAAAGGCAGAAGGGGCCCACCTCTGCCCTAGGAAATTAGAACTCTGGCTATGGAAGGAGAGCTGGGTTCAAGTCTCAGCTCTGCCACTTAGGAACCATGTAACTGTGGGCAAATTTTAATGTGCCTCAGTCTCTTTCTTTACCAAATGAGGACACTTCCTACCTCAAAGGATTGACATAAAGGCCAACTCTGTTCAGAGAAGAGAAGCATTTGGTATGGGGCTTGCCACATGGTGAGTACTCTACAAATGGTTATCATAGTTGGGATTTCTGGCTCGTTTCTACCACACAGCCTGCCTGGGCTCAGCCAGCAGCTAAGAGTCTAAGTGCTGAGATGAGGGAGTGGCCAGTGTGAACCCAGTTTTCAATAAAAGCCAGGCTAGTCCCAGCACTGGAGACCTTTTATGATTATTTGTCAAAGGAAAGACAGTGTTACTTGACAGAATGTGAGTTCTGAGAGGGCAAGGACTGTCCCAGTCAGCCCGGATTCCTGAGCAGAGTTTCTCAACCGTGGAATTTTGTACCCAACAATTCTCCATTGTAGAAGGTTGTCCTGCGTGTTGTAGGTTGCTCGGCAGCATCCCTGGCCTCTCTCCACCTACCAGGTGTCAGTAACACCCTCCTCAAGTCGTGTCAACCAAAATCAGAACCAAATATTGTGAAATGTCCCCTAAAGGCAGAATCACCTGAGCCGGGAAAGGGGCAGGAGCTGATTAGTATCAAGAGGGGAAAGCAGGGGCCACAGAGCTGACGGGCGAAGGAGATGTCTGTGTCTGTACACAGAAGTGTTTGAGGGGAAAGGAACAAATGAGTGAGTTTTCTTACCTTCATGGATTTGTAAAGTTTGTCAGCAAAGAAGAGAGGCTTGTTCTTGACACTTTGAACTGGCAGAAAAAGAAAGAAAGGTACAAGAAACGTGGTCATGCCCTCAGCATCCAGACTCTGGGCCACCCTTTCATCTCCTCACACCCATCATGGGTCAGCAGATCAATACCAACCCCTTCAGGGTGGCCTTCCCTCCCCCTTCCAGGTGCATTCCTTAAAGGCCTAGGTGCTTGCAGCTAACCAAGATTAGTAAAGGAGCCAAAAGGGAAAGTACCCTCAAGGACCCAAGTTTAAAGTGCTATTTAAGGGAGCTCTGGTGACCTAGTGGCAAGAAGCTGCACTGCAATTCCAGAAGCATGCGGTTCAAATTCACCAGATGCTCTGCTGGAGAAGGAGGGGCAATCTCCTCCTTTACCAATCAGATCACATACAAAAAGCAGTGAAATAAAATAAAAATAATAATGATGATAATAATAATAAAAAAGTGCTACCGAATTCCTGGCGAAGTTGGCTTAAAACTCAAGTTGTTAGGCTCTACCCTCAAGGCTCCGATTCAGGGCCTACTTAGAGCAGTGGTTCTCAAAAAGTACCCAGACCAGCAGCATTAGCATAACTGGCAACTTGTTAGAGATACACAAGCTCACACCTCACCCAGGCCAGCCACATCTGTGTGTCCCTTTGCCGCCCAGAGGACTCTGGTGCTGGATAACCACCTCCTTCCAGGCTGCATGCGCATTTCCCAATCTCATAACCGAAAGTCCTACACACCAAGGTGGCTGATCATCCCAGTCCAGCACACACTAAGGGAATTAAATCTGAACTGTTGATTTGGTAGAATTTAAAGCACTGCAACCTTGCTGGGACCTGTACTAAACTAAACCTGCAATTCAGTTTAGTTGATTCTCATTGATTGCAATCTTGTAAGAATGAGAACTGCCCTATAGGATTTTTTGTGTACTCCTGAAATATTGACAGTCCCTGCTTCCTGGCCCAGGTGATGTCTACCTGGTTGTGACAATCACCATTCTTAAGGGCTGGAGTTCCTTAGCCTTCCTCAGGCGATTGGTTCCAAAGCCCAGACAGGAGCAACAAGACACAAGTCCAAGAAAGAAAAAATGGCTCTTAATAAAAAAATATCTCCATGAGGAGGGCAGTGGGTGGGCTTGAGGCAGCGCTGTGATGGCCTGAGGCAACTCCCTTCTCCAGCTCCTTATATAGTTCTTTACTCTCACCAGGGAGTTCTGGTGGCCTAGTGACAAGAAGCTGTGCTGCAATCCTGAAGCCATGTGGTTCAAGGCCACCAGCTGCTGTGTAGGAGGATGGACAGTCTCCTGAGCAATTAACTGCCTTTGAAAGCCTGCTGGAAGGCCCTCCATGGGTCAGTTCTCTACAGTACACAACAACAACAATCCCCAGACACATCCCAGCCCCTTTAGCCTGAAAGTCAAGGCTCCTGCTTTCTTCTGTGACCATGCTCCCAATTTTCCTCACACATTGCAAATTCTTTGTCTCTTTTGTCCTCCAGACATCACAGGTTTCCTATGACCTCTCTATTACTTTATCTATAAATCTCATCTCCTTCTGCCAGATTGTGTTTACTGTTCATGTCCCCAGTCCCGTCACCTCCTCCAAGAAACCTCTCCTGATTTCAGGCCTGGGGCATAACCAGGTGGTTAATGAACAGAGAAGGCAGAAAGGTTCCTCCTATAAAATCAACCCTACTCTGGAATAGGTGAGCATGAATGTATGTGAATGAAACACAATGTATATGAATGATTGTATGAAAAGCAATAAAAGAAGAGGTAACAAAACCACAAAATAAACCAAACCAACAAAACCAAAACACCAAGAATGCTGGTGACTGAAAGCATAAAGCTCTCAATCTCTGGTCGAGTCCGGACTCCACCACTGGCATACAATCTCCCTGAACCTCACCGTCCTATTCTGCGACGTGAGAGGATGTCATCAGGAGAGGATGAGTCAAGTGAAGTTATGTGGGAAGAAAGCACAGGGCCTGGCAGGACAGGATAACAAAGGCTGCTAACACGTATGCGGTGTACAGTACACGCCAGGTACTGTTTGAATTATGCAAAACTGATTCACTTAAACCTCACACAAACCATCCTATGGTGTGGATACAGTTATTATTTTCATTCCTCAGAGAAGGAAACTGAGGTACAGTCTTTGTGACTTTTGAGGACATAAATCTAGTAAGTGGCGAGCAGAGATTATTCAGATTCTCTGCTTTTAATCACTACTAATACTGCCTCCTAGATGTTGCTTCTAGGTAGTAAAAGTCCATTAAAGGGTACATAATATTATTATTATGTAATAGACATTTTAAAGAAATGTTAAAATTATTTTAGATTGTTGTTGTCAAGTTGCAACCGACGCATACATGACCCTCTGGTGGGTTTTCAAAGGCAATAAATCACTCGGGTGGAGACGGTCCATCTTTCTAATGGCCTGCCTCCCGGATAGCAGCACACCAGAGCTCCCTTGTTTTAGATTAGATGAACTCAGAAGCCACTGCCGTTAGTTAAATGGATCACAAACCACAACGGCCTTATAGGACAGAGGACAACTGCCTCACAGGGTTTCCAAGGCTGTGGTGGCTGAGTGCTAAGAAGCTGCACTGCAATCCTAAAGGCACATAGTTCAGATCCACCAGGTGCTCTGTGGGAGAAGGATGGGCCCTCTTCTCCCAAACAACTTAGTGCCTCTGAAAATCCGCCGGAGGGTCGGTTCTGACTCCACAACAGCAGCAAATCTTTGCAGAAGCGCACTGCTTCACCTTTCTCCTGAGGAGCTGCTGGTCGATTAAAATCAACAACCATTCAGCTGGCAGTCCAATGCTTAATCCACTATCCCACCAGCGCTCCTAGATTATTATATTAAAGAACTGCATTATTTAATAATAATAAATCATTTAGCATTTAATGGACTTTTATCACCTAGAAGCAATATCTTTTCAATCACTTGGTTACGTATCTGAAATTTGGACAATGACTAAGGATGACAGAAGAACTGATGCCTGTGAACTGTGGTGTTGAGAAGAATACTGAATATCCCGTGGACTACCAAAAGAACAAACAGGTACGCCTTACAGAAAGCGCAACTAGGTGCTCCTTGGAAGCAAGAAGCTTCACCTCACATCTTTTGGAAAAGAACTTCATGCTGGGAAAGGTGGAAAGTCAGTGAAGGAGAGGAAGATCCTCCGTGAGATGGATTACACAGTGACTGTAACCATGTTGCTGTTGATTGCCTTTGAGTTGAGCACGACTCATAGCACTCATATGAACAAAAGGCCTGAAGCCTTTCTATAACTATCAACACTTATCAAAGTTCATAGAGTTCCTGGAGGCATGTTGTTTATGAAGTGGATGCCACTCCTGCTTCTAATACTGTAACCACAGGCTCAAGTATATTAGGGATGTTGAGAACGGCATAAGATGGGTCAAGGTACAACACTGTTGTTCCTAGTGTTGCTTTGAGTGGTAGTTGACTCCACAGCACCTAACAACAACAATTCATCTAAAACACACATTAAATACTTTTGGAATCAGAATATATAATTGAGGGCAATTCTGTGAAAACCTTTGCTATTGTTACCACTTGATAAAGTGGAAAAGTATCTGTATCAATGTTGTTGTGTCCTATCAAATCAGAACTGGACCCATAGCTGACCCTCCAGCAGGTTTTCAGAGGCAGTTAATCACACAGGAGGAGAGTGCCCATCCTTCTCCCGCGGGCAGCCTCAAACTGTGTGCCTTTGGGATTGCAGCGCAGCTTCTTGCCACTAGGCCACCAAGCTCCCTGTCAATGTATCAATGCAGTACATTTTCTAGTAAAGGAAATATGAATAATAATAATTATTAATCACAACCGTCGGTCACACCTGGTCAACCTTTTTCACACGTAGGGAAAAGAGATCCAAAATTGGAAAGATTTTTTTTTTTAATTTAGCAAAACAAGTGATAAAGGTTCATTAAGGTAATGTAACAGAGGCATGACTGGTAAAAGATAGAGATAGGCCATGTGAAAGTGTTAAAGAGAAGAGAAAGGGGGAGAAACACCCCTGGAAAGTCAGGGGTGGGGAAAAGTTTCTTTTAAAAGTCAAAATGTGAGAGTAATCAAAGAGATCCGGGTGTTAGGAGGAGAGCAGTGTTTACATGTGTACACTTTGGTCGTGTATGACACCACACCTTGACATTGTCCGCCACCCCCTTCCTAGTTACTTCCTCAAGGACGGCAATTTTCTGACCATGTTGTTTTTGAGTCTGGAAGAAGTCCTCATCTGGAAGGACCCAGGGAGCCGTTTTGTGGCAGCATTCACAGTCCAGGACGACTTATCAGCTTATGAAGTTATAATGCTACCCTGTTTCTGGAAGTTGGGCCAACTTCCTCACTGTTCCAGCACCCCCCACCCCCGCCCCAACACTTACCAATGGCCACGAAGGCATCTCTAACGTCCCCAGACATCTCCTTCTTGATGACGTGCTCTATGTCATAGTTAGTCATCTTGATGAACTCCTGGAAGACTAGCCCAAGAGAAGCCCCAGATTTGGGGATGAGCTCCAGGTGTGGGGAGTTGAGGGAGATAACACCTTCTACAACCCAACTAGTTCCATTTGTTGACTATTCCTCTGGAAAAGGGCAGCAGTTACAGCCACAGCCCAGGTATAAATGCACTGAATGGATGACTGAGAAGGGGGTGCTCTGATCTCAAGGCTGCTTCAGGCTCAGGACCAAGTTGGAGACACACAGACACACACACACACACACCACCACCACCCCCAAACCCCTATCCTGGCCAACTGCTCCAGAGGCTTGGAGACACTTTAGGAAGCCAGGTGGGAGTAGTGCAAGGGACATGAGTCCTAGTCCAGACTCAGCCTGGCTCACTGTGCAACCCTGGGTGAACCCCTATCCCTGTCCAGGACTCCTCTTTGTTAAAAAGAGATAGAAGTTTAATGTTAAGTAACAATGGTAACACTTAAGAAGCACATACTCTGTGCCTGGTATTATGCAACATGCTTATATATATTGTTTCCTTACAACAGTGTAGGAACTAAAGCTTCAATTTATAGTTGTGACAATGATAATAACAAATATAGTTATGACAGAGACGTTCAGCACCATGCTGCCCTTGGGTATGCTGCTGGTAAATGAGGGGTTGCAATCAAGACATCTTGGCTTCTAAGTCCACACTTTTCACCACGTTTTGCTAAGGCTTCTTAAAGATTTTACTGAGAAGTACCAAATAAATGCATCTTAAAATGTTAATGGCTTGGTGGAAAGAGCACTTCATGTCAAGGGCATTCATACAGCTGCGACTGTATAAGTGGCAGCCTCTATGTTTTCCGGAAATGTATGTGATCCTGCTGCCATGATCACTGCCCAGTTCTCTGCTCCTGGAAGACATCACTAATAGATCATGGCACAGACCCTTCTTAGCACAGCATTCTAGACAACCATTAATAGTCCAGTGGCATTTAGGTGAAGGTAGATAGCAAAGGCCACAGGATGAGTGAAGGAGAGCCAGGATTTCAACCCAGGAATCCCTAGGCTTCCTCAGTCACAATACTTTCTTTGCTGGGTAAAGGGTGGGTGGATAGGTATTTGGGTACTTTGATCATCTGATTCGGAGTGCTTTCTGATGAAATAGGAGTGAGAAGGGGCAGGCCTCACCTCTCCGGAGGTGTGGATAGCTGCGAGTGCACAAGATGGTCATGAAGCGTGTTTCCAAGGATGTTTTGTCTCCATTAGACGTGTCTGCTACTTCCTGCAGAGCCCAGATTGGGGCAAGGATTTGGGAGAGAAGACACAGAAAGCCTCAGTTATCACTCACTCTGACACTTCTCCCTGGCTGAGGGCTGAGACCCGCCCTCTTTCCTTGACCAGCCTCCACATTCCCTCCCCACCAGGGAGGCCTGGACAGATTCAGATCAGTGCTCTCTCTGGTCACTTCCTCCTGGACCTCAGAACCCCAGCAGGCACTAAGCAAGGGACTCGGACTGCTCTATCCATCCTTAAACTTCTCAGCAAGGCCCCTGGGAAGTATGCACAGGACAAAACAACGTGTGCAAGTACAAAACAAGTGTGCCAGTGTTCCCCAAAGTGGTAAACAGATGGACACACCTTATTATAACACACCACATACATATCTGTATAAATCCCACCGTTATTGTCTGGCCACCTATAAGCTTATTTATACTAGTAATAATTTTTCCTTTAAAAATAAACTAATTTTCAATTTAGAGTCAATTTAAAGGGAAATATTAAGTAGCTGATAGTTGTAGTATGGTTCATATAAGAGATAAAAGATTTATATCTGAAACAACCCAAGTGTCCATCAACAAACTAATGGATAGAGAAGCTGTTGTATATTCAC
Source organism: Elephantulus edwardii (assembly GCF_000299155.1). Classification (NCBI taxonomy): domain Eukaryota; kingdom Metazoa; phylum Chordata; class Mammalia; order Macroscelidea; family Macroscelididae; genus Elephantulus; species Elephantulus edwardii. Next base: position 2,143,637 of record NW_006399880.1, on the reverse strand, counting down.
ACAATGGAGTATTATGTAGCATTGAAAAACAAGGAACTCATGAAATATTACACAAAATGGGTGACCCTGGAGGACAATATGCTGAGTGAAATATCTCAGTCACAAAAGAACAAATAGTCCATAGGGCCATGGTTGTAAAATGGAACTGATATCGGGGTTGAGGGAAGACAGAGAAGGAGGGGAGGAATGATGTATACTGTACTGAAACAGATGAGGGAGAGAACTGTTTAAAAGGGTTATATGATTGGGTATTATTGTCATGATGCAAGTCCAGAATGAAGGCTGCATAGTGGAGTGGAGTCGGGGAGGGAGTACATAACAATGAAAGAGTTTTTCTTTTCAAGGAGCAGAGTGAATGGGGGAGGAGGGGTGTGCAGGGAGAAAAGTGCAACAATGATTGAATGGAATCTCTAAGTCTCTGTAAACTTTCATTAAAATTACTAAAATAAAAAAAAAAAGACTTATGTTTAGGAACCAACTTCCCTGGGCCATTTCTTATCCACTAGTCCTTACAGGGCCCTGAAGGGGAGAGAGAGAACGTGCCAAGCAAGTCCCCAAACCACTGTCTGGCGCGGCCCCACTTAGCCCAGAGGCACAGCTAGACTTTCTCAGAGGAAAATCACGTGAAGAGGGCACTCACCAAGATCTCAGCAGCCACCTGAGAGCAGGGCAGAGAGGAGAGGAGAGAGGGGGAGAGGCAAGAGTCAGAGGAGGCCTGGCAAGGCGGCTGAGGTGCTGGGGTCATGGGGTGAGGGGTCTGGCTGGCTCTTGGTGTCAGAGACTCCCCACCATCCCCAAAAAACTAAAACAAAAACTTGAGACCATCATCTGGAGCAAGGAAGAAGGGGAAAAAACATACCCCTGCCCTGGCTTTGTGGACCTGTGGTCAAAATGGAGGACAGGTTTGAGAGCTCCGGCAAGGCCAGTTGACCCGAGGGGTGGGGGAAGGACACAAATAAAAAAAAAAAATAGCACCGCCATGAGTTATTCTGACTCACAGCAACCCTACAGGACAGAGTAGAACTGCCCCCAGGGTTTCTGAGGCTGTAAATCTCTACAGAGCAGACTGATCTCTATCTCCAGTGGAACAGCTGGTGGGTTCAGAATGCCACTGCCGACCACTTTAGAGTTTGCTTGTCTGGAAACCAGGAGAAATCCTCCCCCTTACTCTCCTAGAACTACTCAGACATTAAAATGCAATGAATGCAACCTTCTCTACACCCCAGAGCACCATTCAGAGCTGGAAGGGTCTCAGGAGACTGTCAACTGATTCCTCCTATCAGACAGGAAAGCTGAAGCCTAAAGAGGGGACCTGACTTCAGTGGCACAGCCAAGCAGAGTCAATTTAAGGGTTAGTTTTAACTGTTGCATTATGCAGAGCACAACATTCTGGGTTGGTTGTGTTTTTTTTTTTACAATATTTTGTTAGTCAGGTGGCTGGGACCCAGAGTGCCTGGAGACAAAATGCAGCCAGGCTCTGTCACCTTTACCTTTGCTCCCAAACCTCTGCTGATGATTCTAATCTACCCAAACAAACACCACCTCCTGCCTGGTGGATTTGGACTGATCTGCACTCTACCACCAGCACTCCTCTTTGCTCTACCCTAGCAGAAAGTAGAAAACTAAATCTCTTTGTAAATATCATGATGACCTTTGCATTAGAAACCTCCTTCTTCACCTTATATCAATTGTCAATGTCTTTAAATATATATACTGTCTGATTAGGCAATTATGTTGCTAAGAATATGCCCTATAGATATCCTGGCCAAAGTATTTCCAGATATAACACAAAACATTTGCTGCAGCATTTGGTGCAATAGCAAAAAAAAAAAAAGTGAAACTACCAAAGGTAGATGATTTGTGAACAATCAGTGGAAATCCACATGGCTGTGATCTGTATGTGCTGATGTCATTGTGTGCCACTGAGTTGGAACCATTGTTAGCCAACCCTCCAGGGGGTTTTCAGAGGCAGTAAATGGCAGGGGAAAGCCTGCCCATCCTCCTGTGGAGCAGCTTGTGGAGTGCTGATAAGGAAACACTTTAGCACAATGTATTGTACGCAGGCATGCCTGGCCAAGCCAGCTGTAACTGTGTCAATTCTGACTCACAGCGACTTCACACATTTTAGAGCAGAACTGCACGGCACTGAATTTTCAGGTAAAAGAGTGTCCCTTTTATCTTGATGAAAAAAAAAAAAAGACCAGCACACTCCTTCTTAACTGGTTTTGGGGAAGTACATAGAATTCTCTAGTGAAATCATTGACAGTAGTTACCTTATGGGAAGAGAATATGAAAAAAAACTTTTCACTTTGTATTCCTAAAATTTTTTTTCATTATAAAAATACACTTTTATTCCTATTCCCCCAAAAGGCAATGCAACCGAGTGTGAAAATTGTCAAACAGTATCACTAATATCAGATGCAAGCTAAAATTTTGTTTACATTTTCTTCGTGTGCACATACTTCCTCCTCCCTTTCATTTCTACATTAATGTGAAATAGAAGCTTTTAGGACTACTAGGGCTATGGCTGCTTTGGGTTTTTATTTATACTTTCGATGTCTTTGAGTTGTGGTGTTGGGAAAGAGTACTGAATATCCTGTGCACTGCCAAAAGAACAAACAAGTCTGTCTCGGAAGAAATGCAACCCGGATGCTCATAAGAAGCATGCAAGGGTGGTGAAACGGCATCTCCATTCTCTGGGCATGCTATCAGGAGGCGCAGTCTTTGGACAAGGACATCTTGCTGGGAAAGGGAAAACAGGACAGACTGACAGTGACTAACAACGGACTGGAGCACATCAGAGATAATGAAGATGGCTCAGGATGGGTCAAGGTTCGAATGTGTTGTTTACAGGATCACTGAGTTGTAGATGACTTGAGGGTACCTAACAACAACAACAACAACATATTAAAAACCTAGCATTACTTCAAAAAGAGAGGGGAAAGTTTAAAATAAAAATTCTGGACTATTACACCTTGCACCACTTCCTCAATTGCTGTTCTGTTTGCACCCCCTGTGAAGCAAATACAGTGACTGAAAACGCCATGACATGACCAGGTGCACCTTATTCCTCAAAGTGACTTCTGACATCTCTGCTCTTTAACACTTTAAAGAGGTCTTTTGCGGCATATCTCCAGAATGCAATCTAGCATCTAATTACTTGATGGCTGCTTCCATGGGCATTGATTATGGACCCAACTAAAATGAAATCCTCAATGTCAATCTGCTCCATTTATTCGAGCTTACTGATCCAGGTCTGAGGATTTTTGTTTCCTTATCGAGTTGACTCAGGCCCATGGTGACCCAACGTGTGTTAGAGTGCAACTGTGCTCTGGGGTTTCGGTGACCCATTTTTCAGAAATAGATCTTGAGGTGGGCTCGCCCCTCCAAACTTTTGGTTAGCTGAGTGTGTTAACAGTTGGCACCACCCGGAAACTAGCCAGAATAACTAGAATTTCAATAGCATTTATTGCAAAAATTGTAACAGTAGGTGCAGCTGATATAGGCCATGGTCTTTGCTATCACTTGGCATGCATCAGAGTCGGACAATGAC
>NW_006399880.1:2118219-2139749 GCF_000299155.1 Elephantulus edwardii | reverse complement strand
AACAACAACAACAAAGGTAATTAAAGGTAAAAGAAGGTACTAACAATTAACCTCAGGCAACAGGAGACAGCCAGTACCATCAGTCCCCGAGAGTGGATGTTCAGTTCTATTAATAACTGCTGGAGGGTGGCTATGAGTCAGAGTTAACTCAGTGACACAGGTTTTGCATTTCGTTATTGTATGATGTTGATTTTGAAAAACCATGGAGTTAACTTGGTGACACAGGTTTTGCATTTAGTCATTGTATGATGTTGATTTTGAAAAACCATGGAGTTAACTTGGTGACACAGGTTTTGCATTTAGTCATTGTATGATGTTGATTTTGAAAAACCATGTGCAACAATGTTGTTGTTGTTGTTGTTAAGTGCTGTCTAGTCATAGGGGACTCCTAGCAACCCTATGAACAAAAGACCTGGACACTTGTATAACTTTCGTCCTTTCTCCAGGTTCATAGGGTTTCTGGAGGAAAGCTATTTACGGAAGTGGATGCCACTCTTGCTTCCAAACTTCTTTTAATTGGGGAGCTCCACCAAACACTGTCTAGCATGGGTAACCATTCTTGCATTTGACATATCAGTGCCACAGTGTTCAGCTTCACAGCAACCTCTAGTTGCAACATTAATATAAAAAAAGTTACAAATCAGGAATAAGTTTCTATATATACATAGAAAAACAACTAGAATGATACTAAAATGAAACATACTAAAATACTAATAATGACTGACAAGTATGAATTTTTTATTTTGCTTGTCTCTATTTTTGAAAGTTTTTATATCAGAACATGTATTACTTGGGAAACAAAATAGTTTCCGTTTTCATGAAATGATTTATAATTAATTCATTTTCATGAAGATTAGAGTTCAGCATCTGTAAGTCCAGAGAAGCATCTGAGCTGAGCAGGGCTCAGGCTTAGGGTCCCTTAGATATTCCTACCCGAGTTCTCTCTCTTCCCTTCTCTACTGCAAAGACCCACCACTGCCCCCTACAGGGGAACTGGAAGCACAGACCAAGAACCAAGCAGAAGTGGTCCCTGAAAGAGGACTGTAAGGGTGGAAGAGGTTGTTACAGGGTGAGGTACATTGTTTCTAAGGAAGCATCCAGAAAACAGCACAATGAGGCTGCCCACAGGAATATTTAATAAATACCTGCCCTGGTGATGGACTACGAGTTAGGCTGCTAACTGAAAGGCCCTGGGTTGGAACTCACCAACCACTCTTCAGGTCTCTTTCTGTAAAAACTTACAGCCTCAGAAACCCGATTGGGGGATCCTCAGGAGTCAGAACTGACTCAGTGGGTGGGGTGGAATTAATGAATAAATTCTGTCACTTTGTGGATAGGTTCCTGGGTTCACCCAAAAAGCAGATGAAATCCCATACATCTGAATGGAACCCAACAGCTTCTGACAGCTGACACATATGCATACATACAACATGCAATCTTCACAGAAAGCTAATGTGAAAAGCCTTCCAAGGGGTTTGGGAAGTATTTTTTTTTTAAATTGCATTTGCAGGTATTATATGTGTCAAAATATGATATTTCAAAGCACAGGATGAATAGCCTGTTTGGAAGCAAGATAAATTACTATACTAGGCCCTGGGGGATATTAAACAGTACAATAGAGACTTTGGATCAGGCAAGTCTGAGTTCAGATCACACCTCTACTACTTATAAACTATACTTTTGGGTAAATTACAAGTCACATTTCCCTTGAGTAAAAAAAAAGGGGGGAATCTCGAAGAAGAGGACATAACAATGTATGAAATGGTCTTGACTCAATGCTCAGCACCTAGTATGTATCTCAATAATTTGGTAATTTTAGGTTGTAGTTAAGGATTCTTTGAGCTCACATTAAAGATTAAAGGCCAGAGAGTGCAGAAAGCCAGGCACAAGTCAGTGGGGACAGTGTAAGAGTCCCTAGCAGTGACCAGCTGGCCAGAGAAACCCCCAGAGAAATGGGATTGGGGTTGTTCAGTTCCCATGAGAAGCCGTTTCCAGGCTTCAAGCTCAGCAGACAAAGGAACACAGCAGCAAAGCAGCCAGGAGGCCCCAGGGAAGCCCTGTTCTGCTCGTCATTCAACAGCAAATCTATATGGAGTACTGACCACGTGACTGCACTGTGTGCCATCAGTGAGCAAAACAAAGTTCCCTACCCTCAAAGAACTAACTTCCCAGGCATCTCCCAGGCCAGGCCACTCCTTTTTGGCTTTGCCTCCATTTTATAAATAATAACACTCAGACCATAAGCATTTAACAAAACTCTGGGTCAATTTTTCCTGGGCCACTGAACTGCTATGTGATGTTTTAGAAGTCATTCACCTTCTCTGGGCTTCAGCATTTCCCCTGAAATCTAAGGAGCTTGTCTTGGTATATGAAGTCCCTTCTAGCTCTGAAGGTCAAGGCTCTAGACCGGCTCTTCACAGGAAGTGTCCATAGGATCAACTTAAATGCTCCCCAGTCTCATTCTGAAAAGCACTAACAATGACTGAAGTCTTCCTTCCAGGGACAGAGAGGCCTAAGGAGTGCACCCCACCCCCGACAGCCAGGACCTGATACAGACACACGCTCATTGGGCTGTTTTTGGTGGAAGCCCAGCAGAAATTTCAGGGGTTAGCGTGGGAGTCTCACCTGGGCATCTTCTCGGGCCCGATCCCGGTCTTCTCCACCCTCCTCACGATTGCCCTGCAGCAGGACCAGCAAGAAAAGTCAGTGCCCAAACACATACGCTCTGTCACTCACAGCCCCAGAACCTGGCTCAGGTGCTTGTTCTCTAAACCTTTTCTCTCATCTGGATCACAGACTTGTCTCACAGGGAAGCCAATTTGGGGAATAGATGAGGAAGTCTGCAAAGGATGCAGCTAATGCCTAACACACAGTGACTCTCCACACTGTAAGCTGGGACTTGACATCTGGGCTGTGGGATTTCAAGAGACAATGAAGGAAGCTTTCAGGTAATAACACAGGAAAAGGTCACCCACATGGCTTTGGATTATGAGTGAGGCCTCACAGATGAGGCCTTGGTTTTTGAGTCAAGCTGAGGATTATCAAGGAGGACTGCCTGGAGAAGGTAGCACCAATGCCAGTTCTGAAAAGTGAACAATAAGGAAAGGGAACTGCATGAGGCAGTGATGGCATCAGTGACGGATCCTCAGGCAACAACTGCAGAGGTCACCTCTTCTTCAAGGCTGGGTTCCTAATGCCCCTGTCCCTTCCACTCAGTAATCATCCCTCCTTCCCAGAGTTCCAGACGGGCAAGCAGAGCTCACTCACCGTGGCCAGAGAAATGAGGATCCTCCTGAAGTGGCTGGATGTGTCCGAGCTCAGATCATCTTCGAGAGACCTGTGATAGTCTGAGGCAGAGAGAGAGAGGGTATGGGCAGCTGCTAGAGTGGGAAAGGGTGGTCCTAGACATTCACAGTAGTGTTGCTAGGGATGGGGTCAGTGAGAAACTATGTAGCGGGGTCTTAAAGGTATCCAGTCACCCCGTTGCTGACTCTAAGAATGCCATGTCCATCAGTCCATAGCCATGGCCATCACCGCTGCTCCTATCTCAGCTGGGGTCTGGACCCATCTTGCCTCTAACACTTAGCAACTCTGTCTTCATTCTACCTTCCTTATGCCATGACAGATGCTGGACCCTTAGCACAGCTCTGACCATGTCTGCGCCCTGCTCAAAAATGCAATTATTTTTAAGCTGCTTGTAAGGAATAAAGTGTAAACACATTTGACCAGTACTTATGACTTTTTAGGGAGTTCTGTTGGCTTAGTGGTAAGGAGTTGTGCTGCCAATACAAAGGTTTGCAATTGGAATCCACCAGCTGCTCCATGGGAGGGGGCTGGGCAATCTCCTCCTGTGTGATTTATTGCCTCTGAAAACTCGCTGGAGGGTCAGCTATGAACCTCTTCCGACTCCATGTTACATAACAGGCTTTTCAGAATGAAAAAGGTAAGGTCACTTGTTAAAAAAATTATTAAGAATTTCCAGATGGAGCAAGCAGTACTAAACCAAGCCAAGGTTGAACACGAGGGCATGCTGCCCTGCCCACTACAGCCGGCTGGGATGCTCTCATCACACTCCTAGTCAAGTTCTTCTCCTCCAGGCCGTTCCCTGGACACAGGTGGGCACACCCAAGGGGTGAGGACTGAGAGCAGGAAGATGCAGCAGAGCTGTGGACAGAGCTGAGGGCTGAGGTGAGGCCTGAGGTCGGGAACTGGGCACCGGACTCCTCTTCCACCCATTCCCCAAACTCACCCTCCTTGTAGGCTTCATTGATGGCCCGGATTTCTGCGTTGGTCCGAGTGGTCAGGATTTCTATGAGAGCCTTTTCATCTGTGCCAGCACCCTGGAATGTCAAGGTAAAGGGGGACTCGTCACAGTCCTGACTCCTGCAGAGGTTCGAGGGGCCCAGGAAAGAGACTGTGTTCTAGCCGGGCCGAGGCGCTCTCTTCAGCAGATGCTGGCACCATCACATTTCCAGAATGATCTGCTTTAAGTTCCTATATACATGTTGTTGTTATGTATCGTCGAGTTGAAAAGGACTCATAATTGACCCCCGTCAAGCAGCTTTTTTTATAGAGGCTACAAATTACACAGAATGCCCATCTTTTTTCCTGCTGGGTAGCTGGTGGATTTGAACCATATGCCTTTGAGTTGGTAGCACAACTTCTCAGAACTAGGCCACAGGAAAAGCTCTGAACACAGGAAGCCCAGGTCTTCCTGGTTGGCAAAATACATCCATACGTGTGGGAGGGCACACGGCTCTTAGAAAATGGAAACTCAAGTTGGGAATTTTCCTCACCCCACGCCTGCCCTCATCCTAGGTAACTCTTGTTCGTATCCTCTTTTGGATTAATAAAGACATAATAATCATAAGTATAGAGCTTTCTGTGAATTCTGTGCATCATTCCAGCAAATAATTCAACCCAAAGAGCAGTGGGAGCCAGGAGATTGGAAGTTAGGGGGCCTGGGCTTGTGGCTGGCATCCTGGGGGAATGGAGGGAAATTCCCAAACCTGCAGTGAGGTCAGAAGTGAAAGTGCTGCGCGGATTCCCAAACTGCCTGTGCAGTATCCTTTCATAGTGTGAGATCTGACCTAGCTCATGGTGGTCAAGGTCAGAGAGAGAGAGAGCGTGTGGACCACACTGTAGCTGGTGTTAGAACTCCCGAGCTGTAAAAAGTGAGGGATTCCATTTATGTTGATTATTATTCTTGTGTATATCTATATCTGAATATATTTATATTTATATAGAAGTATAGAGAAAGACGGATGTGTCAAATGCGTTAATGGTTGGCTACCCAATGTGGACTGAGAGTGGGGTGGAGCTCCCTGATTAAACAAGCGTGGAAGGAGGAGTGGCATCCAGTTCCATAATAACTTGCCTCCGGAAACCCTATGAACCTGGAGAGAGGATGAAAGGCAGCCAAGCTTCGAGGACTCTCCTTCATAGGGTTGCTATGAGTCGCCTGCGACTCGATGGCACTTAACAACAACAACAACATAAAGAGCGGAAGCAGGAGTGGCATCCGCTTCCTAAACAACATGTCTCTGGAAACTCTATGAACTTTGATAAACAATGATAGTTATAGAACAGCTTCAGGTCTTCTGTTTATAGAGTCGCTATGAGTCATGCTCGATCGACAGCAATCAACAACAACACAGAGAAAGAACAGGACGACGTGTGTCACAGGGCTAACAGTGATTGTGGTCTCTGGATGGGTGAGGGATCACAGATGCCTTCTATTTTCTTTCTCTTCGGTCTATAAATTTTTTATTTCACAGTTTGCATATGTTGTTACTATGTCAGAGGGTGAAAGTGATGTGTTTAAAGAGGAAAACATGCTAGACTGTTTGTTTGGATTTGACAAATGATAGATGGACTGATAAAGAACCCTGGTCATATGATGATTAAGTTCTCGGCCGCTAACCAAAAGTTTGGCTGTTTGAACCCACCCAGCAGCTCCATGGGAGAAAGACTTGGTGGTTTGCTCCCATAAAGATCACAACTTAGGAAACCCTAAGGGGCAGCTTTGCTATGTTACAGAGTTGCAATGAATAGAAACAGATTTGAGGACACTTAACAGCAACAACTTCTTTGTGTTATGTGTAAGATAGCTGGACAATGACTAGATATGATAGAAAAAGAATTGAAGCCTTTGAGCTGTGGTGCTGGAGAAGAGTGTTGAATATACCATGGACTGCTAGGAGAACAAACAGGCCCGTCCTGCAGAGGGTGAAACTGGGCTGTTTCTTGGAGGCAAGGCTTCTGAAGCTTCATCTGACATACTTTGGGCATGCTGCAAAGAGGGACCAGTCCTTGGAGAGGGACATCATGTTTGAGAGGGTGTTGGGACAGTGCAAGAGAGGAAGACCCTCGATGAGATGGATCAATTCAGTGATTAGGGTAATGGGAAGTAGGTACATCAGAGACAGTGAGGTTGGCACAGGACAGAGCAGGATTTAGGGCTCTTGTACATAGGGTCACTATGAGTTATAAGTGACTCGATGGCATATAACACCACCACCACCACCAACAGCAAAAATCACATGGACTGAAAGACTGGGCCCTCTACACTGAGGCAGGCTGGGAAGTCTCTTGTTCTTAAAGTTCCACATGCAAAAGGAGGATCATCCATTTCTTCAAATATTATTTGCAAATCACTGCTCAAGGCACTGGGACCACAATTATGAGGTAAAGTAAAGCCATATTCTCTGCCCTCTTAGTTTATTGCCTAGTGGGCAAATGTTCCCTGAACTCTCTGCCCTGAGGCTTCACTGAGACTTTTACTGCCATTGCCATTAAGAACTGACTCACAGATAACCCTCCACCAGGTTTTCGGCTGTAAGTCACCCAGGAGAAGCCCACCTTTCCTTTACAGGACAGCTGGTAGATTCGAGCCTTCAGAGGTGCCATCTTTGGATTAACAGAGTAACGCCCTGAGGACTAGGTCACCAGAGCTCCTGAAACATTTACTAATCTCCATTAAAGTAGGCATGTGGTGAGCCACCAGCAGTGGTAGTCAGATGCCTTCCAGTTCTTCTGTCTCACAGTAATGGAGCATCCAGAAAGTCAGGGGATAGCCCCACCCTTCCCCTAATTCACTGACCCCCCCAAGTTCCTCAATCTCCTATTTGTAAACTGGGACAAAGGAAAGGGTCGGGTAAAGTTAATTCACTGGTGCCTAGAACATCCAAATTCCAGGTCTTCAGATTATTTGCTTTCTTGTTTAGGAATTTTAAAAGAGTAACAATGTCAATTTGGTTTTTTTTCTCTAGAATTTAAAAAATTGTGCTTTGAGGTAAACTTTAGAGGAAATTGGTTTTCCATGTAATTGTTTATAGAGATTTTGTTTTATGGAATTTATTACAGTCCCTACATTGTAAGAGGGGAGCTCCAGTGACCTAATGAGTAAGGAGTTACAGGCCAACCTAAAGGCAGGCAGTTTGAATCCTCCAGCTGCCCCACAGAAGATGGGCAATCTCCTCCCATATGGTTTATGGCCTCTGAAAACCTGCTGGAGGGTCAGCTATGGGTCAGTTCTGATTTGGCAGCACACAACCTAGCACATAGAGCAGCACTCTTTCACCTCCTCTCTGGGATTCTTGCTTTTATTCATCTTAACTATTCTATCTTTCCTGCCTTGTGAACTTTCTCCTTGGGAAAATACTGTCCTTTTGATCTTGTATGATTGTTCTAAGGACCTTTCTGGTATTGTTCATCTTATCAGTGTATCTACTATTTGTCTGAAATCTGAGCCACAACAGGTGTGTCTGGTTCTAGGCTCAAGGAATTCCTAAGGGCCACAGTCTCAGGGTTTCACCACTCTCTAACAGTCAAACAAGTCTGGTCGTTATAGGATTTCGAGTTTTGTTCTAGAGTTTTCTCTGGTAGCCAGCAGCACCATCCAATTCTTGTTTCCTGGCAGTGGAAGTGGAAGTTCGTGGGGTCCATTCATCCTTTGGACCAACTGCTTCTATGTGTCTTTGATTTTCTTCGCTTTTCAATGCTCCACACAGAGAGAGACCACTAACTGCACTATCACGTGACTACTCGCATAGGAGATACATCCTGATGACCTCCAGTTCCCTTTCAAGGAGCTGGTGTTACAGTGTGCTATTTACTGCACTGCTAAGTAAAAGTTGGCTGGTCTAATCCACCAGTCACTCAACAAGAGAAAGATGGTATCACTGTCTCTTGTAAAAAATATTATCCTGTCTCTTGTAAATCCTTGGAAACCTGATAAAGGGTCATGATTCAGAACAAATTCCATGACATTGGGTTTCATGGGGTTTTATTTCCCCTTTGTTATTTTCCATTTACTCTTCTGGGAGTCAGTGAGTGCTTGTCAGGACCATGGGATCCAGAGCCACGACCTCTGGCTCCAGAGTCGTGACCACGGGCTCCAGAGCCACAGCCACGGGCTCCAGAGACACGACCACGGGCTCCAGAGACACGACCATGGGCTCCAGAGTCAAGACAGACTTGTCTGAATCACAACTCTGCTACTTCATAGCTTTGTGCTTTTGGCCAAATCATTTAACTTCTAAGTCTGTTTCTTTATGTATAAACCTGAGGGGGGGAGGGGGAGAAATTTGCCTTGTGTGTTGATGAGTCAAATAGCTGAGAACATCTAGTACGGGTCTAGGGTACAGTGTATAAAATAAAAACAGGAGCCCCTTTTACAAACAGTGTCTCAGAAGGTGAAGTAGTCGCAGTGACAGCTGGGCCAGGACATAATGCTCTTTCTTGGCTAAGCCTGGGGTCAGGCCTCTAGAGTTAACTGGGCAACTGACTCTTCTTGACTTGCCTTTATCTGAAAGGCCGTGATGACTGCTCCCAATTCAAAGATGAAGACACAGGCTTAGAAAGTTTAGGGGCACGGGCCAGCTTCAGAGTGGGTGACAAAGCTGGAGCCGGAATACAGATCCTGACCCGTCATCGCTTTCCTCCCAGCTCCAGCCTGCTTCCTCCATTTGCTCTGCAAGATCCCCTGTGGTTACAAGGCAGGTGACTCAAGATAAATAAGCCACAGAAATGCTGGGACTTCTGGCTGGAAAGAAGGAATCCTTCACGCCAAGGCTGCTTATCTGGGGAGAATGCACAGAAGTTACTCTGTCATCTAAGGGGACCTGAGAGTGAACCCAGCACAAAGGAGGGGAGCAGGAGTCCAGACAGCATTACTGGAGTACCTGGATCGGACTCTGTGTAAAACCAGGTCTAAAATCCTCTCTTGAGTTTCACTAGTTTGAACTGAGTGTGCAACGTGTTTCACCATGAAGTTACAGCCTGGGCTGGTGGGGAACACCCACCTGCATCCTGAACTGACCACTCTCTACATTTGGGCATACCTCCATGGCCTTCTTCAATTGCTTGGCATCATAGTGGGGGGGTGTCATCATGAGCCCCAGAATCAGCCTTGCCAGGTCTCCAGAGATCTCGGACTTCAAGTCAGCCATTAGATCCTGCAAAGAGCAGAGATGAAGTCATGCCAACATCAGCACCTGCCCACATGTGACCCAGGGCAGGGAGGAGATGCAGACGAAGAAAGAGGTTTCATAACAGGATAGTGGATACAGGGGATGGTGGGGGCTGGAGTCTGCCTTTGCTGATGAATGAGTCATTATTTAGTTGAGGCCAGAGGGGCCGGGGAAAGCCAAGCCGGAGGAAGACCTACTCTCCCTGGAGGCAAGACACGGGCATTGGAGGATTCTGTTTCCATCCTTGGGAAAGTGCAGGGCAGATGTTTCTAAGACAGAGCAACAGCAATCATGCACACTCAGCTTTGGACCTTTGCCTCTTGCAGGAAAACGTCACGATCATGGCCCCAACCTGAGCCTCCCTCTCTACTGAGCTGACTTGCATGGAATTGCTGATTACAACGAGCTGGGGAGTGGGGAGAAGTGTTTGTATGCAGCCTTTACCCAGTCCTTGAGACACTCCATGGTGACCAAGTCACCATTGCCAAAATGACTCTGGCGCCCAAAAGGGCAGATCTGGCTGGGACTGGCCAGGCTCCGTCAGAGGAGCAGGGACGCGTTCCCAGGCTGAGGCTCTTACCCGGCCAAAGTGAGACTTGAACGTTTGCCGGATCTGCTGCCGCTGGCTGTTGCTGCGGTGCGTGATGATGTCGATGATGGTGTCCTCGTCAGTTCCTGAACCCCCAAAGTAATGCACCTCAGAGGAGGGCCCACAAGCCAGCTGGTTCCAGCCCCCTCTCCTCAGGTGAATCTGGTGGGGGTCAAGACCACCCACCCACAGAGAAGCTGTTGCTGAGCAGTTCCTATCATTGGTGACAAATAGAGACCTAGAGGTGATTAATGGGGTGCTGCTACCCAGAAGTGGGACTCCCAGTTTCAGGGTCTACAACTTCATGTTATGAACAAGGAAACTCAGACCTAGACAAGTCAAAGGACTTGCTCAAGGCCACAGAGTAGGTCAAGGGCAGAGTCAAGGGGAAGACCATCTTAAGCTCTAGCATCTTATTCCACACCATGATGTTGTTCCCGAGGGGTTGGGGGTACTGTAGTCTTTGGAATGGCCTATGTTAAGCTCTAACAAACCCCTCACTGCTCTCCTCCCGGAACTCAAAGGGCTGAGAGGCTCCCCAGGAGGCTGGAATCTCAGGAGAAAGTCCTCCTCACCTGGGAGGCCCTCTCACACCCATCTGCCCAGCCCTCTGCCAAGCCTGCCACCCTCCGGCCCCTTCACGCCCCTTACCGAGCCCCTTCATGGCCTTGCGAAGGGCTTTGGCATCTGCATCTGGATTGAACTCATCAGTGGGGCGGACAGTTCCCTTCAGCTGTGAGAAAGCAGACAGACTCAGCAGGTGTGTGGTGGCCCCCCCAGGGGCCAGGCCGAGAGAGAAGCATGCGAGTGGGTGCTTTCTCAGGGAGCTCCAAACCAAGCAGCTTTAAGGGACAGAAGCGAGGCAAGAGGCACAGCAGACAGACCCCTGTCCTAGAGCTGAGAGAGACAGATACACCAGGGCCTGGGAGCAGGAAGGGACAGTCAAGGGAAAGGTGGTCCAGCTCCTGCCCCAGGGGGCAGCCCAGACCCCCTGGGCTGCTTCTCTGCTGGAGCTGCCCCAGTCCCTGCGAATCCTGACCTGCCCCCAACACCCCGGCCTCTTAAGGAGCTACTCCTGCTGAAAAGGCGACAGTGTTGTTCTGAGATGCTAGAACTGAGTTTCCCAACTTTTAGACACTCCTGAATGACACCAGCAATTATTTCCTTCTTTGCATATACTCTGTAATGTTATTTCTTAATATTTTCATTTCATTCAACTTTCCCCTTTTACTTAACAGCATTTTCAAATGCACTCAAATGCTCTTACAGAATATGCACCCACAAAAGGAGATGCAATATAAACAAAACCAGGCTGTTAAATAGCACTAAATTCAGCCCGATGTATTTGCTTACCAGAAATGGAACTTGCAGACCTGGAAAAATTATGGCAACAAACTGAGACTGTCTGACACAGTCGGAAGGGTTGGTGAAACAAAAAAATTAAGAACTGACTTTTTAACTGTGACAAATGTCACTTAAGGCATTTCACATACACATCCCCTCAAATGAAATGTATTTCTCCCACAGTTTGCAACGATGGCTCCGACTGTCCAGTTTGGGAAACACTGTCATAGAACATCAGAACTCAAGAGCCCTCAGAAGTCACTGAGACCTCGTGTCTAGCACCCCGTTGGAAAGAGGAGTCACAAAGGCCCAGAGGTGGGGACCTGCAAAGACGTGACAGAGACTCCAAGGCCTCAAATACTTTGTCATGGGCCTAGTGCTATCAGTACCTCAAATAGTTTGCCTCAAGTACTTCTGTGAAATCTCTCACCCTCACTCTTTATGGACTCAGGGTCCGAGGATGCTCAGGAGACCCAAGAACCCACCCAGGGCTGCTGGGTGTTCTCAGCTTTCAGAACCAACTGTTAGACCCAGAATAGGATAATCAGCCCCTCCAGAACCAGGCAGGTCTCCACTTCAGCAAGCCCAGTTAGTAGGCAACAGGCCAGAACACTTCCCAGTGTGTTAGAGGTGAGTGCAGGAATCGGGTACCCTCCACGCAGTGCCCTTCCCCCTATTCATCACTCCCAGAGGACAAAGGAAGCTTCAGATGTGAGAATCAATGTCTCAGGTTGGCCACCAGGGGGCAGCTGGGTGCCAACTAGCAGCAAGGTGGGAGCAGAGGGGAAGCTTGTGGTCAAGAGGTCAAGCAGGAGGTGGGGAAGGTCTGACCTCTACTCGGGACACTGCACTAAGTTCCCACATCTGATAGGCCACCTGCGCTGCCTCCGGGAAGAACTGGCCAGCAGCACTGGAATGGAGGGGTTGGGGTGAGGACAGGCAGGCACATTTCGGTGGGCAAACACTTCCATTTACCAAGTTCCCAGCGTACAGACTCACACAAACACACACGCACACACACCCCCCAGATGCACTGTAATTCATGGTCATGTGATAGAAAGATAAAACAGTTACCCATACCAAGACTTGCATACCCTGAACAGACAAGGAACACAAATGAAAATTCTCCTAGTCATACATTCACGCATCCTGACACGCAAATAAATGGATGTGCCTTCCAGTATAACAACGGCAGCAGGTGCATATGCCTCTGCAAATGAAAGGTACAAAATGGGAAAACTGGGACTCAAGTAACAGTGTGACAGCTTGGTGAGAAGCTATTGGGGATGATGAAGAAGGCAGTTAGTTCACACACACACACACACACACACACACACCTCATTTGGGTAAATCTGACTTTACCTTCTTTTCGTACTTTGCCTCATCAATTCATCCTCCAAGAACCTTCTATCTTCCTAGCACCTTCCTGGTTCTAGGGCCTAAACAGGCCAGGATTTCTCCAGTTCTTTGACTTCTCCCCGGCCAGTTGGCAGGTCTATACCATCTCCAAGGTTCCTCCTCCAAACTACTGAGGTGCTCAAGAGATGCTGACTGCCTCAGCCCCCAGGGCATGGAACAAAGCCTAACAAGAGGCTGGAGATTCCTCACTTAGCTGGATTAAAGCCCCAGAGAAGGGACTTGGAGCACCCACAGTTCCCTTCCTAGACACACACTTGGTTAAACCATGCATCGGTGTGACCTTTCTAAAGGCGCCTCTCCCCACTCTCCATTGTTGTCTATACTCAGAGACGAGGCTCTCAGACCCAATCTACCTGCTCAGTCCATGAAAGCACAGATTCAGTCCTAAACCAGGCTGTTCCTTCTCAACTGTAGGCCTTTGTACAGGCCATGTCCTCCATCCAGAGCACTCTCTCCTAGATGCTCTCTACCTGGCTCCTAATCTTCCTCCTTGGGTCCCAAACTCATTTTACCCAAACAGCCTTCCCCTGTCTGGGTCAGAAGTCGATGTGTCTTTTCACAAACACTTGCACGTTTCCTCTATACAGTACTATCCTGCAGCGATCTTCATGTCCTTTTAAACTGTAGGCTTCTTGGTGTACTGAATACAAATATGTAGGATAAACACATAGGGAGAGCAGGTATTTTTCTTTTTTTTTCCCATTTGACTGGATGAAACTGAGAGACAACTATGAGGCAGGTGGGCCTGGACGCTCATACTCGATTCCTGGCCCATGACCCCAGACAGACTGTCTGCATTCCCAAGAGCCTGCATCTCCATGTATGGGAGAGCTCAATCATGTTCTGACACACAGACAGTCATTCAGGTACACAGACAGAGGGCCACCTTTCACCTATGCAATGCTTCCAGGTCAAATGGCACCCAAACTCATCCAATCTATTCACTGGGCTGAGGGCTAGGAGAGTTCCAGCATCTCACCCCATCTGTCTCCCCAGGTCAGGGGTGAAGAATCTACTTACTCATCATCACCCCCACATAGCTTCAGCAGAGCCTTCTTATACTCGCCGGAAGTGTCATTCTGGAGAAAAAGACAGGAGGAAAGGTTATCTCTCACCAGCCCTGGGCTCCACTCCCACAGGGAGAGGAGGTTCTAAGGAGTCTGGACCAGGGGAAGACTGACCCTCATTCAGAGAGGACTAGAACCACCAGACAGTGTGTGCTGACTCCTAGTGTTTGCCAGCTTCTCTAGTGTAAATACTTCCAACTATAGATAATTTGATGTTGTCAATGTGGCTACACTGAACACAGCTGAGAGAAGAGATGCTCACAGCCCTGCTCTCCTGGCCCAGCACACCAGTGCCAGCATCAGCATCACTACCATCATCATCACCAGCAGATGGTGCCCGCTCTGGCTCCCCAGTGAAACAGTGCAGGAAACTAGCGATTCACAAGCAAAAACAATGGTAAGTGCCAAAATCAAACAAACAAATGAGCAGTTGATAATGTGGTGCATTCTTATTCCACCTGAAGCATCATAAATCCCTCAAAATCTCTTGAGGATGAAGGATCTCCTTCAAAAATCTCCCTGAAGTGGAACCTTAGAGACCATGGCTCTTGCACAACCTTCTAACTTAGACTTGAACTCATCCCTCGGGATCATGTTTTAGCCAAATATATGACAGACCTATGAAATGAACAGTAATATCTATATAGAACGTAATCCTCAGAACCAGCAACCCTAAAAAAACCAAAAGGGAAGTGTATGACCCAAAACAACACTCAGAAGGCAGAAAGAGGCAGGGGGAAAGAGCAGCTGGAAACAAAGAGCCCTCGAAGGGAATGAGAAGGGTGCTGTTAAACTGAAGGGTCTACATCTAAAGTCTAGGAACAAATGTGCATGAACTGCTAAAAGGAAAATGAATTTGCTTCGTAAACACTCAAGTTGCAACAAATAAGAAAGATCTAAAGTAAACAATTTTTTTATCTAAGAAACCTTTCTTATAAAAGTTTCACACCCTTATAAAGTTTCATAAAAAGGGGAGATAAAAACAACTCTCCATCTGTGGCCTGGACCACCAGGCTCAAGCCATCATTAGCTGCTCTGCCCAGGACTGAGGCTCCCAAATGAATTCTCATGGGTGTTCCTCAATGTCCCCTCTCTTCTGGGAGCCTGAGTTCTCACTGTCCTCAGGGCAAGTCGTCATCCTTAATCCAGCTGGCACACCCTTCAGATCCAGCCCCTGCCTTCCTCATCACCTCACTGTTCACAATCACCCCCGATGCTTGCAACTTTGCTGGCCTCCTTAAGTTCTCTGGATGTACCGCAAGGCTGGGGTTGCTGACTTCCCAAGGGACTTTAGTTTTGTAGGACTTCTACTTGCAGCTAAGAGCAGTTGCCAAGGTGTCTGTCTTTGGGTAAAGCTCTAGCTTTCTCTTTACCCCCATCACTCCACTCACCTTGATCATGCTGTACAGGGACTTTTCATACTTGGTCCGGAATATCTCCCGGATGTCCAGCATGTCCAGCTCACTTCGGGTGACCATAATGCGGATCAGTGTGTTGTCCCGGGTCCCCAGGCCCTGCAAAAAAGGTGAGTTTGGGAAACAGAGACATGAGAGGTAGCTAGAGTGCTGGCATCTCTAACACGTGGCTGGAAATATTATCTTCTCAGTGAAAAATTACATTTGGAATAAAAAAAAATAGTGGTGGAATGATTTGGAAACAGTGATAGTATTGTGGAAATGTGCCAAATGTTTACTTGGCAAACGTTTTATTATATATGACTTTATTACCATTTGAGAAAGGAACAAAAGAAACAGAACCTTGCCCTTCCTTCAGAAGCTCCCTGTGTTTCCCTGTTTGCTTAACTCCCTTCTTCCTCTGAGTCACTCCCCTCCTTGGTTTTCTTTATCATTTTAGCCTAACAATGTATTCCTAAGCAGCATATTGCTTACTTCTACACACCTCAGAAACTTGAAACCATACCCATGTGCTTATTTTTCCATGTTACTCTTTTTTTTTAAATTGGTTTGCTTACAACGTTCATATAGACTGTTTCATGCTATTGTTCATTCATATTGTGTTTCAAACAATCATTCTATGCATTATGTTTTATAAAATTAATCACCATTGGACCTTGCCCGTCATTACCCTCTTTTCACTCAGATCCTTCCCATTTCTTTCCCCTTCTCTCCACCCACCAAATGGTGCAACCTTGTGGTTTCATCCTTACCCATCCCATACACGTTTTACTAGTTATCCTTCTATTTTTACAATAATGGTCTTATGCAGTATCTGTCCTTATAAGACTGATTTAGTTCACTCAGCATAATGCTCTCCAGTCTCTCTTAAGTTATGCAGTATTTTTTTTTAAATCATTGTTCCTGAGTGTTGCATGGTATTCCATTGTGTGAATGTACCACAATTTCTCAATCCATTCAGTTGTGGTTGGACATTTGGGCTGTTTCCAAGTTCTTGTGATAGTGAATAATTCTGCTATGAACACTGGTGGTGTACAAATCTCTGTTTATGTCTCAGTTCTAATTTCTTTGGGGTATTTTCTTAGTAGTGGAATAGCTGTCAAATGGAGTTTCTACGTTCAACTTTTTGAGGAAATTCCAAACTGTCTTCCAGAGTAGTTCTACCATTTTATAATCTCACCAACAGTGTATGAGAGTACTCACATTTCCATATTCTCTCCAAAATTATTACTTGCTGCCCTGCTAACTTTGCCATTGCTACTGGAGTGAGACGCTATATCATTGTTGGTTTATAATTATCATTTCTCTTATTGCCAGTAATTTTGAGCATTTCTTCATGTGTCTATTGGCCATCCAAATCTTTTCCTCTGTGAAAAGTCTTTCCAGGTCTTTTGCCCATTTTGTAACAGAGTTACCAGTCTTTTACTTGTGGAGGCCCAGAAGTATTCTATAAACTTTTATTATGAGACCCTTGTCTGAGATGGTATTACCAAATGTTTGTTCCCAGTCCGTAGGTTTTTTCCATGCTACTCTTGAGTCTAATAGCGACAATCTTGCTTTGCATTCTTGCCACACCTGCACACATGCTACCTTCCTCTAGGTGGCGCTGCCGGGCCTCACTGTGACATGCTGACTGAGAGTAATGTACTGCGAGTGTGGATGGATGGTAGTCCACTTAGCCCCAATGAGAGGACCAAACAGAGCCCCGGAGGCCTGGGTTCCTGGAGCCCTAGGCTCATGCTGCAAATGCCTGGACTAATTTTCCCAGCATGCCACTGAGATACCAATTTCTCTGCCTGGCGTGTGTGCAATCCTGGGCAGCACTGTTTTGTGCACACAGAATTACTGGGTCATGGCACACTGACAGTCTTACACCGGAAAACGCCAAAATGCTGTTCAAATGGTCTGATCTATACGGATTTATAGATTCTGGTTAATTTAAAAAAAAAAAAAAATCAAGTGGGCTGCAAATTCAATCAGCTGAATAGATTATGGGCCAGCTGTCACACTTTGCAGCCTGGCATAGGCTAAATGTAGGCATTTGGATGGGGTGGCATCTGACCATGCAGCATCCCAGGTTCTGTAGCTCACCTGGGATGTAACACCAGAACCAGTGCTAGTTCTGTAGCCAATCACTGTAGGACCTGCTTGGCCAATGGGCCCCATGTGGCAATGGGCAGACCCCCTTTTATTTAATTGTATTCACCTCAAGCCCACCACTCACCTTCATGGCCTTGAAGAGTCTCTCAGCAAAGTACTCCGGGGTGCTTCGGATGCATTTCACTGAAAAGAGGGAGGGAGGAGTTATTCCAGCTGCCTCAGAAGGGAATAAGGTAAGTTTCTAAAATTATTATGCAGGAGAGGGAGACCCTGGATGAGATGGATTAATACAGTAACTGGGGTGATGGGGGTTGGTGTGTCAGAATTAGTGAGACTGGCTCAGGACAGGGAAGGGTTCAGAGCTACTGTACATAAGGTCACTGTACATCGCAAGCAAGTCAATGGTATATAGCAGGCGTGGCATCCACTTCCTAAATAACATGCCACCAGAAACTACGAACTTTGATAAATGTTGATAATTATAAAAAGGGTTCAAAGAAAGAATTTTTCTTTTACTTTTCAAAGAGAAATGAGAACGGGGCGGGAGAAGGTTGGGTAGGGAGAAAAGTGCAACAATGAATGAATGGAAATTCAAAATCTCTGTTCATTAAAATTAATAAAACAGTTTTTTTTAAAAAAAAAAGAAAGGGTTCAGGTCTTTTGTTTATAGGGTTGCTATGAGTTGTGCTTGACTCGAGGGCAGTCAAAAACAACAATATGCCGTGGAGACCACCTAGCTCCAATATAGAAAGAACCCTGATTCCTTGTAACCTGCAGCATCAGAACGACACTACTTTTTGCACAAGGGGTGAAAAACTAGGAAGCAGACCTATTGAAACCCAGGCTGTGACTCTCAAAGGCTCACTTCATCATTTTAGCGCCTTTGGGTTTCACAGGGAACAGAGTCAGAGTGGGGAGGGTGGGGGTGGGGAAGATGTTTCTTGAGATTCTGCTACACCACAAAGATGACTGTGGTGGAATCTCTTTGGAGCCTGCTGGCAGAGCGCTCAGGACCCAACTCTAAAACGCAGTTGTGGGCGACAGCTGAGAGTGTGAAGCTGAGGCCTAGACTGAGGACCTGCTCTACCCGAAGCTTAAGGCGCCCAGACACGGCACACAACCTATTCCAGGCTGCGGCAGCCTGGCTCCTGTAACAGTCAGGCTTGCAGGGCCCTCTGGGCCAGGAAGTCCCTCCTGCTCCTCCTTCAGCTCAGCTAACAAAGAGATGGAGGCCCTATAAAGATAACTGGCTTGCTTCAAGCTAACAGCAGATCTAGGAGAGTTATTAACAGAGGGCGGTGACACACCAAAGCTGAGCATGCAGATTCTGGAATCGGAGGCCCTGGGTTCGAATCTTGTTTTCACCACTGACTCATCCCTCACATTCTAATATTTCCAGCTCATTACAAATCAGATCCCTGGGGCAATGTCAAAGTGTCCCTGGAATTCAGTGTCCTCTTCTGTGAAATAGATAAAAAGAATGTTCCCTCCTGGCTCGTTAAAAGATTAAACAAGGTAACTTGGGAAGGTGCTCAGCCCAGTGCCTGGCACTCAGGAGATGCCAGCAAAGTCCACTCATGCTCATTATTATCTGAAGTTCAGTGCTCCAGCCCCCGCCTCCACCACAAGGACATCTATATCTGATTCTACTCCCTTCTCCAGCTTCAGACATTGCACCCACGCTGCCCAGTGAACACCTTCAGAGTTTCCTGCCTATCTGGTTTCTCCTTCCTTCTCCACATCATATAACCCTCCCCTTTCGTTTCTTGGCCCCTGGGCACTATGCCAGTCTCCCAGCACCCCTCATCCTATCCCAGAGCCCCTGGGAATATAGCCCCAGGACATACCTACAGCCAGCATTAGCTTCTCAAAATCCCCGGACAGCTCCCCACGGATGCTGGCTTCAATTGGCTTTCCTGTGGTCTTCAGGTACTCATCAAACACTGCAGCGAGACAGGAATAGAAGGATGTGCCCCCACAGGGACCAGAAGCTGGGCTCCCAGAGGCAAGAGAGCAGTGGCCAGACCTGACTGCCTAACACTGAGCTAATGCTGGTATGTGTGGAGAGTGGCCCACGCACGTCATCAGCCACCACATGGTACCCGAGCAAGCGGTTGGGGGCTGTGTACTCCATTCTCCAACATAAAGACAAGACTGGAATGCACATGGGAGGGCTGAGCGTACTGTCAATAAAGGGAACCTGGACTTGGAGAAGGACTATCTGCGCCACTGCCTAATAAAATCAGAACTATGTGGTGTGACTCCAACTACGACATTCTAAAACATAAAACTATAGACAGTGAAAAGATTAGGAGTTCACGGGGATGGAGAACAGGGCATTTTTCAGGCAGTAACACACTGTCCTGTACAATAACATATTTGTAAACCCATACTATGCAATTGTCAAAACCTTCAGAACTACACAACACAAAAGAGTAAACTGGACTTTAGTTAATGTATCAATATTGGTTTACTCAAATGTAACAGATGTACACACACAAGATATTACCAACAGAAAAAATGGATAGAAGGCTACACAGGCACACTCATACCTACTTGATTTATCTACACACTAACAACTGCTCTAAACAAGTTATTTGTTTAATAAAAGAAAAGAAAAATCCAGGACTCATATTTGGGTTGAGGATGAAGTGGTTTTCTTGTTCCCCTCAAGGAAAATAAAACAATAAAGGGAAAAAAAATAATTCCTGGCACAACCCAAGCAGGCAGCTGTGAGTCTTCTAGGTTGCTTACCCAAGCGAAGATGCTGCTTGCTCCGATTTCCCAAGATGTAAATGAACTGGGCCTCATCTGTTCCCCATTTCAGTTCCCCTGCTTCGTACAGGTCCTGAAGAGGAAGAGACACGACTTAACCAAAAGAGGATATTTGTGAAGAGATAGAATATTTTGGCCAAACCACTCAGAACTGCTCTCTGATCCCTGAACATATATACTGGCACCTGCTGGTCTCAAGACTTCTGTATACACTAGTGTACCTTTCTGCATTTCAGGGGAAACTCCTATTCAACCGTCTAAGCCCATATTAGATGTTCTATTTCTTGAAGCACTTACTGAGTTTCCCCCTCTTCTTTTGCATCTCCATAGTTTTGCCTCACAACCCACTGTACTAATCTCTTGGTAGATGTCCCCACCACTGTGTGGCTTCTCAAGGGCAGAGTTGATACCTTGTTGTTGTTAAGTGCTGTCAAATCAGCTCTGACTCACAGCGACCCTAAGTACAATAGAACAGAACACTGCCCAGTTCTGCACCACTTCACAATTGCTGCTGTTTTTGTGTCCAGTGTCGCCGCCACGGACATGTGTCAGCATGCTCTGGATCTGCCCGGTATATAGAGTGAAGGCTCAAAGCACTTTGATGGTTGTTTACCAGTAGAGAAGGCCTTTCAGTGGCTAATCTAGGTGGCTCTCCTAGTACTGGTCAGTATTGCTCATCAGCGCACAGCACAAGGGAACGTGTGCTGACAAAGAGCCATGGTGGCGTAGTGCATTACATGTTAGGCTGCTAACCGAAAGGTCAGCAGTTTGAATCCACCAGCCACTCCGATGGAGAAAGATGGGCAGCCTCCTCCTGTAAGGATTTACAGCCTCAGAAACCCGATGGAGTGTTGCTACGAGTTGGAACTGACTTGACGGCAGCAGGTATGTGCTGAGCAGAACGCTTGGCACATAGCAGTTGTTCAGTAAGTACTTGCTAATTGAATGAATAAATGAAAAAAATTATTATCACACTGGATAAACAACTTATAAACCACATACTTTTGTAGGATAACTTAAATCTTTTGTCCAATAAAGCACCATGAATTAGCTCTTTGTCAAATATGATGGGGACCCCTTCACCTCCAGCCCCTCCCAGGGCCCCCACCCTTTCTCCTCTCTCCTCACTTCGTTGCTGTGCTGCGTGACCCCTGGTGGTGCAGCTTACCTGGACATCCTGCTGCACCAAGTCCTCACTCACGACATCATCATTCTCCCTGGTGCCCTGGGCAGAGAGACATGGGATATATGTTTTAAATATCAGTGCCAGAGCAAGGTCTCAATGCCAGTGATGGCGCAGGGAGGGCCGGGGAAACCCCAGATGCACATGAAAATAATGACAAGCAGC